>NW_004567102.1:27912440-27920478 GCF_000260355.1 Condylura cristata
AAGTACACTGCTGAGGGGAGCAGCGGGTGGGTCAGGAGAGGTCTGCCTCGCCATGTGGATCTCCTCCCGGGGCAGGCGGTGATCGAACTCATGCAGAAATCAGCTTAAGCTTCTTAGTTCTGTGCTTTAACCCACTGCACCACCAGGAAGTGCCTTGTTCTTTTCATTCTTATTTGATGTGGGCTCAAAATAAATAGCCATTGCCAATATGAAATTGTTTACTGCTTTAATACTAGATAACCCTGACAATGTATTAAAAATTTCACATTTTTATAAGTTGACTTCTGCTCTAGTGGAAAAATATCAGATTTGATTTGAAGTTATACTATCATGTTTTCCTTTTGGAAAAGAGTTACCAACTCCACAATCTTGACCAAACTCATTTGTTCCCTCTTGTGGAGGTATATAGTAGCTTAGTTTCTTCGGGGTAATATAACCAAAATACTATAGATTGAATGGCATATGAAAACAGTATTTATCTTCTCACAATTTTGGAGTCTTAGCAATCCAAAAATCAAGGTGCTTGCATGGTCAGATTGTGGGAAGAGCCTACTTTCTGCTTCATAGATAGCTATCTTTTTGCTGAAACCTCCCATGTTAGAAGAAACAACCAAGCTGTTTGGATCTCTTTTATAAAGTTACTAACTCCATCCATGAGGGCTTCACCCTCATGACATAATCGCTTCCCAAAAGCCCCAACTCCAAATCTCACATTGGGTGTTAGACTTCAATAAATTAGTTAGCGAGAAGAAAGGGGTATGGACACAAACATTTAATTGATAGCATGTAACTAACCAAAATCAAGCAGCTAGTTTTGTTCCTTATATTCTCTAAATAGTTAATCTCGTATATATTCCTTATGTTTCCTAACCCAGTCCTGGGAATTGGTAACCTCCAGATTTTCCCTTATCCATCACACAGCACAGGCTTTTACATTGCATATTTCTAGTTATTGTACCCCTAATTTTCTAAAGATGGAAGGTATTAGGGCAAAAGGTAAAGACTCAGTGTGTTTAATCTGTTCTACCATTCTTCACCACTAAATATTTTCTCTATATTTTGTGATGGTTTTCTTTTGTTCTTTGATGATACAACTTTGTTGGATTATTTAACACTTATTCTAACCATAGTCATTGGAGAAGCAATTAAACAAAAGTTCCTAAATTCCTCAATTATACAGGTTCAAGTTAACCCATTTGTTCATAAGTTACAGTCTTCTGGGTCATGGACTAATTCTTCATCAGTGGCATATAACCCACCCACAAATTACTCTAAGAGCTTGCTGGCCTTCGGCTTACCCTGGCCTGCTTGATTTGCCTGTTTTCCCAGTTGTTGCATTCATACTCTGAGGTGTGATTCAGACTCTGTGTTAACCTGAAGTAATGTTGTCACAGTGTGTTGCTTCACAAGAACCAGATGCTCAGAATCACACGTACTGATGGCTCCTTCTCCTGGTCCTTGTGCCTAGGGAAAATTGCTCACTTTCTCTCCCTCCCTGCCCCTTGCTAATTCATTCTCCTCTATCCTCTTAGAATCTGCAAAATCTCTCTAATTTATTAATTTAATCCTGTTATGCCTTCTAGCCAATCTGTGTACCTTTTCTCTCTTCTTAAACCATGAAGTACCTTTCTGATCACTCAGTGAATAGCAATAACTTTTTTTCTAATTTTAATTTCTCTTTCCTATAGTAGCTATGTCAACAAGAATTTGAAAGAAATTAAGGTGCAAGAACTAACTTGCACCTATCAGATATAGTAGCTAATCATAAACTGAAATAACTTCCAATTAGGATATAACAAGCTGAAGTGGAACATTTGCTGATAGACTCTTATGGATGAGTGTAGCCAGCTGGAGTAGTTTTTGTTTTTCCACAGTTGATTTGCTTCCTCTGCTTTGACAATCAGAATTTATGGTTGTATGCAGGTCTCTAACAAGAGTGGAACAGGTTTGGATGAAATAGGTGCAATGAGCATAGACTGTTTTGTAACTCAGATATCACAGAGAGGGCTCTCCCTGGTGGCACAACGGGTTAAAGCACTGCATTATGAAGCTCTCCGAAGCTACTGCAGCACAAGTTCAATCCCCGCCCTGGAGGTGACCCACATGGCTCGGCAGACCTCTCCTGACCCATCCACTGCTCCCCACAGCAGTGTATTTCAGTCATTCTGCCTGTTCTGCTCCCTACTCTGTCTCTGGTGAACCCTCTCACCTACCACCTTTCTGGCCTGTACCCCAGTTCTGTAAGCATAAATAAATAAATCTTTAAAAAAAAATCACAGTTATGGGGCCACTGCAGGATTTTTGGCTTCTGACCCTCTAGAATGTTGCTAGAGGACAGACTACTTGCAACCTTTGCTAATAGGATCAAAAGTAATCAATCTTCTGCTAAAATTATTAAAATCCTTAATAACAAGGATTTTTCAGAGTTATCTGTAGTAAAGCTATCTCTCTTTGTATTTCTTACCTCTTAATTTTATAAACAAAAAAGGAAAAGGTGGCTGATAATGCATTTGAATTTACTTCTTGAAAACTCGAGTTAAAAACACTATAAAATTTTCAACTTTATAATTTTAGAAACACTGATCTCAATACCATGTTGTTGTTTTTAAATTTTTGCTTAAATCAAATCTTGGGAAATTATTTCACATTCAATTAGAGATTCATAGAAAAATGCCAATTTATATGCAGGTTATAAACCAGACATCACAATGTGCTAGCTCACCCTGCTTTAGTCTGTGACATCTAGGTTTTTTTGCTGCCCTGCTCTTACCCCACCCAACTTTCTTCAATAAAAAATAAGTGAATAAAGAACTTTTAAAAATAAATAATAATAAAATAAGTTCTATGCTAGGCTAACATGATGCTAAGTGAAAGGTCTTTACTTTCCTACCTTGACAAAAATACTTCCATAATAACTGAGTAGGTCAGGTTTCAATTTAAAATACTCAGAGTTTGATGTTTGAACCTCCTGCAGAGATCTATCACCACCCCATCCTCTCTCCACCTGCTGACTGTACTGCATCTTCTGGGGCCTTGCACACTCACTTTCATGCTCTGTCTACACTTAGTTGGGTTTTAAGATAAACAGGTGGTGGCCCTCATCCTCGGGAGGCTGGGCCCTGCAAGAACACATGGACCAGCCTGGATCTGAACGTGGAGTCATGGTGGCTGGAAAGCCTGGGGTCCAGGGATCTGGAGGCTTACTTTGTTCAAAAGGAGGGAAGGGGCACATCCTTTTGGTCCCCTTTTGGGGAGAAGGAAAAGCTATATGCTGTGTGGAGGGCTAGCCACAGAGAGCCAGAGAACAGGTAGTTTAAGGGCAATACTAAGATTGTCTCTGCATAGAGGCTTGACTAGAAGATGTACTGTAGATTAACTCATTTTGTTATTTGAAATTTGTCAAATTTTACTTTATACCTAGGTCCTTTATTTTGGAAACCATGGCCAGTGTAAACAATGTATATAACAAAAAAATGGAAGGGAGCCATAACTTGCTCTTTATATGAACTTCACCTTTAAGAAATAGTCAAATTCATTTTATTCCATCTTTATAGCATTTGTGTGAATACTATTTATTGCTATTTTTTAGTAATTATCTTGTAAATTGTTCCATACTTACACCTCTCTCCATGCAGATGTACGTATACACACATGCTCTCAACTGCTCACTGACAGGAAAATCATCAGCCTTAATACAGCAGATAAATTCCTGATACATTGTGTATCCAAAGTAAGAAACTGCCTGATTATCACTTACCATCCTCTCTGTAGTGCTGGTGCTGGGACTCAGCATTTCATTGTGGGGTTCTCCATCACTGATTACTGGTCATACATGGCAGGTTTCTCCAGTTGTACTCGCATATCAGATCTGCAGCAACTCTCTCTGTAAATTGCTCTGCTGAGTCTCCCAAAAACAATGTCATGTGGGCCACACAGCTCATGTCAGACCCACTCCAGTATTAATGAAAATCCACCCAGTTTGTTTTGAGAAAAATGAGACTCTTATAGGATCTACTTTGTTTGGTAATTAAAAAAAAAAAATACTCATCTCCATGATGATCTCCAGTTCTTTTTTTCTGCCCATAATAATGGTGCACTGTAATTATCTCCACATAATTAGAAACTTTATACATGCACATTTGTTTCAGGATAGTAAACTAATAGGAAAGGACACCTCTGTTGAAACCTACAGGGTACCTTATACAAGATGATATTTAACGAACATTATTTATTGCTAGGATCACACCCCTCCAGCCCTACATTCTGTGAGATTTCATAAGGAACAAAAATGTCCATGAACTCTGTTGTTAGAAAAGGAGACTTATTCTTTCAAATATTTTAACTCCAAAGACAAATTCAGCAAGCCTCCTATTTAAATAATTAAGTGTATTTGTCACAATTACAGTGACTTAATCAAGAATCATATCATAGTCCAGGTGGACAATCCAATGTGATGCTGGTGTTGACTCCACCCCGTCAGGACTCAGGTTCTGCCAGCTTCAGTGTGCTCCATCCTGAAGTCCAGAGTAGCTGCGGCAGCTCCCACCGTCATGTCCCCATGCCATCCAGAGATAGAATGATAGAGAACTATGGTTGGGCCATAGCTGGAGGGGTGGGAAGGGCCCCCCTCAGTCAGAGAAAAGGGTAAGAATGGATAGATGGGGCAAGAGTAGTCTCTGTGAGACGTTGCAACTTAAGTATGTGTCATTCTAATTAGTAGTTTGGGTTAAATGGGAAGCAACGAAAGATGTGCTTTAAGTCGAACAAGGATAATTAACTTAATTGTACTTGGAAATCTAATCTGTGCAAAATACCTAGGAGAATATATTGTGCTTAAGCAGGTCACTGTACTGAGAGATGTATGGGGATTGACTGATTTAATTCTCAAAATAATCCTCTGAGTTAGGTGGTCTTAGATGAAGAGAATGAGGCACATGGAGGTTGAATGACCAGCTTGCTAGGCCCAGACATCCTGCTTCTGGAGTTCATGCTCAAAATATTACCTATCTAGATAGCAATTCAAGTGTTTGGCTTCTTTTGAAATTGAGTAGAAGGAAAGATTTCCCAGATAGTAAAACCTTGAGACATAAATAAAGCATTTGCTTTGCCTATATTGTTTTATAGTTAAGGTGGTAGAAAGTAAGGAGATATTTTAGGGTTATACACCATAAACAAAGCCCAACTTCTTGCAACAAATGAAATCAAAGGAGAAGAAAAAAAGCAGACTTGATCTAAATGCAGTATACTTATTGCTTCTGGACAAGTAAATCTGAGGTCTTCTGAATGTCAAAAGCTGTTAATACACACGAACATCTTTTTATTGCACTTCACTCCATGTGTGTCCAGATACTGTGTTTTTTGTAAGCCCTCACCAGCAAAAAGATTCTGACTCCTAGAGACTTGTGAGTGTGTTTTAGCAATAACATGTTTTGTTTTGTTTTTTTAATGAAGTGGTGTTGGTTCCCAACACTGTATGTGAATCAGAGGTATAGGTTTGCATCTTTTCAGAGGCACTTCACCACATCACAGCACTCAACTCCGCTACCATAGTCCATTGAGTCCCCTTCTCACTTAGCTTTCCACTCCCACCTTCTCTGACTGCCTCAATTCTGTCAGATTTCTAGGATTTGCTTTTATTTAGTTCCTTTGTTTTGTTTCTTTACATTCCACAGATGAGGGAGATTATCCAGTAATTGTCTTTTTCCTTCTGACTTAGTTTGCTTACCATAATCACCTCCAGTTCCATGTATGTCACAAAAGGCATATACATGCCTTAATTAGTAATAAAGTATTTTTAATTAAGATATGCACATTGTGTTTAGGCAAAATGCTATTATTGCATATTTAATATGCTATGGTATAGTGCCAACATAGCTTTATATGCATTGGACAACTAACAAGTTCATGTAACTTGCCTTACTCCAATGTTGTATGTTCTAGAACTAAACCCCAAATATCTTCAATTTATGCCTATACATGATTTAGATATACCCATGTGATAGACCACTTTTTTTTTTTTAAACAAGGTAACCCCCCCAAAAATCCATCCCAGTTTTGGGGCTTTACTTCCTCCTTAGCCCATTTAAGTGATTATTTAAATTGTGTTTAAATCATCCTGTTTCTTAAATAAGGTACCTTTAGAGTTCTAAATTAATAGTGACCATGTCCCAGATCTGTAGTTTGCTATGACTGTCATAACAAAATACCACAGAGTGGGTGACTTGAATAACAGAACTTACATAAGTTTATATTTTCTGAGTTCTGCAGGTCTGGGATAAAGATGTGGGCAGCTATAGACACCCCTGAAGCCTCTCTCGTCTGCAGAAGGCCACCCCCTCGTGTTATCACATGGTGGTCTACATGTCCGTGTCTTAATGTCTTCTTTTTATAAGGACACCCCTAGATGAGGGTGGGGTCTCTCTGGCCTAATTTTAACTTAATCACCTCTTAAAAGACCTTATTTCCAAATTGAACCATTTTCTAAGGTACTCAGGTTAGGACCTCAGCATCTAAATTCGACTAGGAGAAGACACACTGGAAACACTTGGGGAACAGTGATGTGGTAAAAGCAAACAATTTGGAGGAGAACTTCATCATTTTTAATGACACCACCCCCCATACATACCATTATATCCTTGCCTGCTTAGGTGGTATGTTTCAGTGATCATAAACCTCTTAAAATTTTTGGGCAGCCTTATTAGGTTTGATGCTGATTGTTTAAAGAAACAGCTGGAACCTGTTGTTGTTTACATATTCACTAGCTGAGCAAGAAAAAAATATGTGTC
Organism: Condylura cristata; assembly: GCF_000260355.1. Classification (NCBI taxonomy): domain Eukaryota; kingdom Metazoa; phylum Chordata; class Mammalia; order Eulipotyphla; family Talpidae; genus Condylura; species Condylura cristata. Next base: position 27,919,226 of record NW_004567102.1, read on the forward strand.
ATTTTAGCAAACACTTTGCTAAAAATGCTCTGATAAGTAGATAGGACAGGCAAGCCTCAGGAAGCTCAGGACAGTATCAGGCTTCTTATCAGAGAATAACTACCAGCCAGCAGGGGGAGGGAGTCAGTGTTCAGCACCAGAAATTTTTTCTCAAAAGTAGTATCCATAGAGAACTAAAAGTACTGGCAGCAAAAGAAAGCATTTCATCTGTCTCCTGTTTACCTGAGTTGTGGGACTGGAATAAAAGAGGATCATTTCATCACTGGAAAAGACTTGTATTCAAATCTTTGAAGGTAAATTTAAGAGAATTTTTTTTTTGTCCATCTCATAAAAAAAAATTCCAAATAAGCACTATTTTTAATTTCTTGACCACTATATAATTGGGAATAACGAAATCCATTATACTCAAAGAAATATCATGCAGTGTACTATGAACAATCATAAGACCCTCAAAATTTTACAAGTTGTGGTGATCTGACTTGGGATGAAATATACTAAAAGTTTTGGTCCCACCAAAATAACATTTTTGTTTGCTTGTTTAATAACAATAAAACAGAATGAAGGCTTTATTAGAACAGACACCAATACAGTTTTTCAGCTCTGTAGTTACTATGACATTGGAAGCATCTGACATTAACAAAGTGAACTGCTAAATATATGCATTGGTTATTGGAGATCTGTGATGATAAATACTGTATCCTATTGCATATAATACAAATGACACACAACTTTATGTGGATAATACAGGTATTAGGGAGACCAAAACCTTGAGACAATTAAGGAAAGTATTAAAAATCTTGAGACAATTAAGGAAAGTATTAATATATATAACAGCTATCCAACTGATAGGTGGTCTACATCTTGAGAGTGTTAGCTGAAAGGGCCAACAATGTGATTCCCCCTTGCTTAGTTCTCTTTTTTCAGGATCACCGTCTTCACTGACTTGGCACTCACCTCTGGGATTCTGGAAATGTAATCGTCTCAAGGAGCCATGCTCTTTATCATCTTAAGACCTTTCAGAATCATTCTCTTCTGGACTGAAATGTAATTCAACTCCTTCTCCCCCCTTCCTGTCTGCATTCTCCCCGTTCCCCATAACTAAAGGTTAAAATTCCATTGATTATCCTTCAGATACCATTATATAATCTCTCAGATTTTACAGTTTGACTGTCATTGCTGTTTTATGTTGACACCAGGCAAAGTAGTTGGTTTTCTGGGTTTTTTGTTTGTTTGTTTGTTTCTTTATTCATACA
>NW_004567102.1:27921048-27943199 GCF_000260355.1 Condylura cristata
TATATATATATATATATAGAGAGAGAGAGAGAGAGAGAGAGAGAGAGAGAGAGAGAGAATTGAGTCAAATACACAGGAATAATTTGTTGAATAAGTAAATATCCCACAACTGTTTTTTTTTTAAATAACTGAACTTTGTTACAGTCGCTATAAAAAGTTTTATATTTTATCACCGATTCCAGTTGTTGCTTTCAGAATAATCAAAAGGTTGTATTTACCTATAGTTTTTGTAAGCTAATAGGACATTATTGCATTAATCATGTGGCCCTAAATTGCTAAATCAATTGGTGATATTCTTTTACTAATTCTTCCAATGAATTGGTCACTGGAAGATGATTTATCAGACATTCTATCACCTTTCCAACCAATAATATTAGACAAAAAAATGTGTTTGCCCATCCATGTAATCATTGTGAGATGCAGAGAAACACGCACTGATATTGCACATCTTCAAAAACAGCCACCCCAACCCCAGCGGCTCTCACGAGAGTGATGGCAAATCCTTTCAAAGAGCCGCAGAGACTGTTTCTGCATCCTATTTCTCCTCTGGCTTCTGACTGGCCTCACCCTGCTACTTCATTGGAGTTACTTTTCTCAAAATCAGCGACCTTTCTGAAGTCAAGCACCGGCATTACCTCCATGGCTTTCCCTTACTTCAATTCTGAAGGGCAATCAATACATCAATGTGTTCTGTTCTTGAAACACTTTCGTCTGCATTTTGTACTGTTCCATCCACCTGTACTTTAAAAGATCCTTTGTAGAATTCTTAACATCTTGAGTTTCTTTCTCATGAGTTTCTAATCATGGAAATATCCCAGGCCTCATTTCGGTTACTCTTTTTTATCTGTGTCTAAATTTAGTGCTGTGGCTTTTAATTGTTTGCCGACGCGCCCTGTCTGCATGTGCACCTGTCTGCCTGCCCGTCTCTGGCCCCACGTGGCCTTGGTGGCCCTGTCTCATTAGCACACTTCCCACTTTACCCTCCACAATGTCATTCAGGAAACCCCTCAAAAATCCAAAAGCACACATAACTTTTACCACTGATGACAAGTTCCTCCCCCTTTTCGTTAAATGCCACTAGCATTCCAAGAGTTATCCTAACTACCTGAAAGTGAGTATTTTTTTTTTAGTAATGCATATAGTTAATAAGGAAGTACTCTCTCCCACTTCAAAAACAGAATCAAAGCCCACCCTCTGATTTCCTACACAGACCTAAACCACTATTTATCTCCTCTTACATTGGAAAGTAACCTTCCAATAATTCTCTGTTTACATTTCTACTTCCTCCAACTCATTCTCCACACAATAGCTGGAGCGATCCTTCAACAATGTAAAATAGATCACAACCCTGTCCTGGGTCTTCTCTTCAAACTCAGTGAAAAATCTGGCTGTTTCCCATCAGGTCCAACCCCACAGGTTATTCACACTCTTCCACTCCACCTTCTCTCTCTCCTACTCACTTCAACCTTCCAGGCTGCTAACAGGCCACAGCAAGTAAACACTCATCAGAGTCGCATACTCATTCTTCTACCTGAATCACCCTTCCTTCAATTGTGTGCATGTCTGGCTACTTCTTTACATTCTCACATGTAGTCATTCCTGCCCAGTAACCGGAAGTAAGTATCCCTGTGCTGAGACAGTCTCTTCTGCTTTATATTTTTTCATAATACTCAAACCATTATCTAAAGTTACTGTGTTAATTTATGTTTTACTGGTATGTGCTGACCCTGTTCTGGTAAAGCTCCATCACTTAAAGCAATACCTATTAGATTATATCTGCTTGGAGAGTAGTGGTGTTTACAGAATGTATGAAAAAAGTAAGTTGGGGGTGGGGGAGATGTCTCCAAAAATAACATGTCTCTAAATATAAATTGAAAGAATTCTTACATAAATATAACATGTTTTGGGTCTTACTAGCGTTTCATGTGTTTGTGAATATTGAACATTAAAATATGCTAGTTTTCTAATCCTTCTGTTCTTTGAAGAACACTTAGGACATTCAGATCACAGGTTTCAATTTGTAATTTGATTGTAAACTTCATGACTTTATTAGTTTTTCTTCAATAGTTATAAATAATTCAGAAGCGGTATTCTGACTACACATGGTATTTTCTAATATTTTGTTTTTTGATACATGATCTGAAAATACTACATGTAACATGTATGCTATAATTTCAGCACATGTATAGAGAAATACTAATAGCTTGTGCATTTGCATATGAATACAATATATGTTTTTTAATTTATTTTCCTTTGAGGTGGCATTGGTTCACTGGCTATAATTTGGGAAAATAAGTTCACAATTCTTCAGATTTATTTTACCACCCCACTTCCACTAGCCAAGCTCTGGGCTGTTGTGCCCCTCACTCCTCTGTGCCCAGCCTGGCTTCCTCCTGCAGTTGTCTCTGGTTTGCATTCATATACCTAGCATTTATTTTGCTTTCATTTATGTGCTTTTTTAGGTTTTTCAAAAGAACTTCTAAGCCTATATAATACTGTATACATGAAAATATCTGCATTAGTACATTATTGTTCTATATGTAAAATGAATAAGATCAGATTTTGTGTTGATCACAAACCAAGAGTCAGAACCAGGTTTCCAATCCTGTCAGCTGCTAGTGTGATACTAAGCAAGTCATTATCAGCACTAGAATGTCCACTCCGTTTGGGTAGTATTCTTATCTGTTGTGTACATTGCTGTTGTGTATCAGTAACATCTAAAAAATGCTGGGTCCACTGTACGTGTTGATCAGGCATTTTTGTATGAATTACACTTCTCCAAATGTATATTTTCCACAACTGTAAAATAACAAAATAATGTTCCAAGTCTTGCATTTCAGAAAACATGAGATCACTTATGAATTAAAATAAGACAAATTTATAGTTGGAACTGTTTATTTTACTTTTACTTGAACTTTTAAAAAAATGTTTAGGCTCTTTATATTGAATATTTATGAATAAGACAGGACCTTAGAATAAGACAGGATATCAGCCCATGTCTGCCATTTCAAGAAGGACTAAAACAATAATTTTTAAATTTAAAATGTGGGATTCAAATTGACATCAAGTAGGTATAAAAACACATCAATGATCAACCCTTAGCTGATGTTTTTCAAAATGAGAGTGTACTTTGGGAACTACTAAGATTCAAAACTGCTGTGAAAATTCAGGGACCTCCTGTATATCTTATATATACCCTTCCTTAAAACTATTAATTTTTAATTTTTTTTAAATTTTCATTCACTAAACAAATATTTAATGAATGACAGCCATGTGAAGCCTGTTAATATATGTAAGCAAAATGAGGTGTTAGCAGCCAAGCCTCACCATCACCTGGACTGCCAGGTGTGCGATCTGCCTACTCTAAAGACAGAAGTCAGCATCATCATTGAGAAGACTGGAGAGGAAACCGGGAAACAAGACAAGGGCCTCTCCTGACTGCCATTACTCACACTTTTCTCACTATAATCACCTGGATGAAGACCACAGTCCCATCGTTGGTGTGATTTCCCTGTTCCTTCATGACGTCTGTCCTTACCTCATGCTGTTATTGAATGAAATGCGGACTTCTTTTTAAAAAATATTGTTGTTCTATCCATGTCACAGTCTAACCCCCTTATCCTTCCTAACTTTTTTCCATACTTACTACCAACACATTGTATATTTGTTGGTTTAGTCACTGCCTTTCTTGAATATACATACACACTAAAATACAAGCTCTATAATAACAGGAAGTGTGTCACTCATCACTGCATCTCATGAACCAAGAACAGTGTTGGCACACAGTAGGTGTTCAGTAAACATTTGTTGATGGATGGATGGATGGATGGATGGGTGAATGGATGGATGGGTGACAAATTGAATGAAAAAGTATTCTAACTTAAATCTCCTTAATGCTGAGAATCTGAACTGTTTCTTCCCTAGTTTACAGTATTACCTCTCCATTTAAGTTTACAGTTTGCTCTCATTTTTCTAGCTACTGCCTTCATTATTTTTAATGATAATTTGATATTCCACCCAGGCTTTATTGTCTCAAGCTGCTTTGGGTAAATACTTGTCATAATAACCTTGAAGGTGTACTTGGTCCAATATGCTTTGTCCCTGCCCCTCCAATGAAATCTAGTCAGTGTATATGCAAGATGAAATGATGCTCAACCATGGTGACTTCATGAACTACATCTAAGAAGGAGGTACAATATATAATAAATGAATACCAAAATATAACTGACACTGAGAATGGTCCACTGAAGTCTTTGCCTTCAGTGAGTAAGCAGATTCTACTTAACACTGAGAATGGTCCACTGAAGTCTTTGCCTTCAGTGAGTAAGCAGATTCTACAATGAGAAGTCAAGTCAGCAAGACAGGGACCAAATTGGAAAAAATGAGACTCCCTAAGCCTTAGGTGGGAAAATAGGTATCTCCATATGAAAGTGGGTAGCAGTATAAATTACTACAATAGCTAAGGCAACTTAAAGATAGCTATTCGCATTAAATGAATTTCTACCCTTTATCTAGCATTTTAACTTCAGAAATTTATCCTATAAAAACTCTCCTTTCACAACTGGAAATACCCCAGGTATTCATTAATAAGACATTTAGTTATGTTACTGCATAACCAAATAGTGTAATAATGCTCTCATTGAGAAGAATATAGATGTGTTTGAATTATGTAACATTAAATGTTAAGAGAAAATTCCACAATCCTACCTATGATGCAATCCCATTATCAAGTTTATAACACTGTTGTAGATATTGGGAATAACTAAGTGGAAAATTTACATTTCTCTCCCTTTCTAAATTAAACTCTAATTTGGAAAACAACTGACCAAAAGTCTAATGACATGTGAACCAGTGCTGTGCAACAAAATATAGCATAGCAAGTAGCTAAAGAGTAATAAGGACTAGAGAAAATTAGTTGATAACTTTAAAGCTAGAACCTGAATAAAGTGAGGGAGTGAAACAAGAAAATCAGAAGGGACAGAGAGTAAGGAAAAAGACCTTGAGCATCATACTTGCAAGTGTGGCTGGAGAGCAGTGATCATGTGAGGCATGGGGTGGGGGGTGGGACCTAAGAGGTGTCCAGCATCAAGCAATAGGACATATTATGGGCCATTATGACAGCTTTGGGTTTTCTTACGATTTTAATGATAAAGCACAAAGATCTTGAGCACAGGAGTAACATTTAGGTTTCTTTATTTGTAAAGAATTCCCTGTGGCTCTTATGTAGACAGTATTCAATATTGAGTCTATATAGTACAAATAATTACTCTCTGTAGTACAATCAATTACATCATTTATTAGACAACTTACCAAAGTTTGCAGTGACCAAAATGACACGGAAAAAGTGTTGTCTTCCATGTGGCTTATCTAGCAGTGTTTTTAGGTACCTGATTTCAGACGTTTAATGAAGATTGAAAAAAAATGTATGTTTTATGCACGTCTATTTAGAAATAGATATATGTAATTTATGTATATAGTTATATACATGGGTCGTTGTTCATATATTATGAATGGGTATTAATGTGATATAATATGAAAAACATAAACCCAAAAATGCAAACAGAATATGTAGGTATAAAAAGCATGGTAGACATTAAAATTTTAATAGCTTGTCTAATTTGAGATTGCTCAGTCTTATAAACAAATATGTTAGAATTTCATCTTCATACTATGACTGAAATTCTGGCTTGTGCATGTCATAGGGGTTCATGAAAGTTGTTCTTAAGAGTTTATCAAGAAAAATGATCAGGGTGTATAAGTCATAATGCAAATCTAGACACTTCCCAGATAGCCAGTCAGAAGTAATGCAAAGGCAGTAAAAACTTGGAATTTTGGTAATTCTGTTCTACTTGCATGGGTAACCTATATGCCCTATCAAATGACATCATGTATGTTATTAAAGTGTTGTAAAAATCCTTAAGTAAGATATTACTGTTTATGAAGATTATTGATCCATGGCAATAGCAAACCTATGCTATTTTTTATTCTTGATTCCAAGTGCATCTTCTCCTTTAAAGAAGGTGATCCATCTTTCTAGGTCTGTTCACATTTGGAGAATTCCAGTTTAAGAAAAACCTATGAGATTGTTCAGCATTATCTTTCCACATGCTGTTTTTTCCATCAAAGCTGATAATAGTCAGCAGCTATAATAAGTGTTCATTCTGGTTCCTTGGGAACTATGACAGTGTCCACTTTCCACTGCTACCCTTTTTGGCCAAAGCACACTTTCAGCAAAAAGTTTTAACTAGATTATTCACACATTCTTCCTTGTTAAAACTTTAATTATATGCTTATTAACTACTGTCTTTGCAGAGTCAATCAGTACCTGGGGAGACTGTCTAAAGATAACTTAGTAGTTATTTTAACTCTCTCCTATCAGAGTCGGGCCATAAGAAGTTAAAAAGTACCATACAGAGAAGCACAGAAACAGGAATGGCAGCTGAAATGAGGAAGATGGTAAGGCAGCCAAGTCGGGAGTCTACTGACGGCAGCATCAACAGCTACAGCTCTGAGGGAAAGTAAGTGGTGTCCCCACACCTGTGTGTCTTTAGGGCCAGAGACCTGTGGGCCTTAATGAAATAGCAAAGCAATTGTGTTTATAGCTGTTTTAGATAATCATTCTGTTTTATTTATTCAACTCCTGTGAACACAGCGGGATCTTTTAGGGTACGCACATGGTGAGCTGAGACCTTTCAAAGGGATGAAGAAATGCTAGGATAACATGCCTAATCTGATTTCCATCATCTGGAAAACTCAGGATTGCCCTTTTTTTTTTTTAATTTATTGTAGATATGCCATCATTAATGGATTCTTTCATAGGGAAAAATCAGTCTGACCTTGCCACCAAAAATCCCAGTTAAACATTTATACATGAGGAGCTATAATAATTTCCATTTCCATGTTCTTCAATCTGTTCTGAGCCCTAAGTTTTAAAAGGCTAACACTCTCATGGCAGCAAATTAAATTAATTTTGGAAATTATATCACTATTTGTTTTGTTTTATTTGTTTTTTTTTTTTTTTACCATTTTGTGTAGATTCTGTACAGCACTTGTATTTTTCTGTGTTTGAGTATTTCTCTGGTAAAACTGATTGCTTAATGAGGTGATAGACCTTGCAAATAAGTGATTTTTAATGTGTTGTGAGTTACTCAAGGATTTACCATCAACCAATTTTTATAGTTATATGTTTACCCCCACTCAGATCTTATATTTACCAATCTAATTTTGATAATTTCTTTTCTTTTTTTAGCATTTTCTTATTTGATCAAAAGTAATACAGAATTGTGCCATTTGAGTGTTCATAAGCTTTCACATTCCTGAAGCTACTATGCCCATTTATTTGATCAGATTATTGTTCTGCATGCTCCCAGCAAAATCCAGATAAGAACAGAAATCAGCAGTCATGAAAGTTATGTAGATAAACTTGCTGACAAAATACCAAGATACAATAAAGCAGTGTGCAAATGAAATACTGGAGACATTATTCTCCAATATGGAAGCTAACAAAATCAAATAATATTTGTCTCCACTGTGGATAAGCCACCCAACTTCTCACAGATTTATTTTCATAGTCAGTGTATAGGATCTGTGTACCCTAGATCCCTTGATTGTAAGGAAATAACGTGTATGAAAGGACACTGAAAGTAAAGGAAATTGACTTATCTTGAAAAGTACAAAAAGTATACAAACCACATAATGTAACAAGCATGACTGTTGCTACCCAGGATACACAAAAAGGCCACAGCTTCTAATGAAGCTGCCAGCTATGAATTTTAGATAGTAAAAGACATGCTGACCAATTTATTTCCTCTTGGACTAACTAAAATCTCATAAAAATAGAAATTTAATTCATCTGAAAATGAATAAATTAACCATTTTCACTTATAAATAGTTTTTGTTAAGTTATAATATTGATTCAGAATATTATTGACCATTTTTTTCAAATTTAGCACTAATGCTACTTTATATCCATGGACAATTATTTATGTAAAGTTCATGATATAAAAACTTGCATCTTATATTTTATGTCAGTGACATGATCTGTTTATTGAGGATTCTATTTGAAAGTACCTATAAAACTTGGTATATTAAAATCCATCACTGAGCCCTAAGGGTTATAGAAGCCTTGATGTCGTGGTGGGTGTCATGTGGTCACTTACTTATGAAGAAGTGTGAGCTTTCCTGAACAGGTATGTGAAGAGCTATGACCTCTGAGTCATATACAGTGTTAAATAACAATTACAAAGCTATAGGCGGATATAGGAGGTATAATTTCCACTGGCGGAAATGAAAAAGTTCAGGCCTTTCCTCAGTGAGTGCGTTGGATCATATGCTTTACCCAGAGAAATGCAAAGAACAACCTTTTTATTTAATTATCTAAGCATTAGTTACGGTTCATGAACAAAACAATCAGATGGAAATTAGTAAAAAGAATATTAGGAGATGTAATGTTCCGTTTGGTCCCTTTGCTAACAGCCTAATATTCCCTGGAGTGCGACTAGGAGCAGACAGTCAATTCAGTGATTTTCTTGATGGACTGGGACCAGCCCAACTTGTTGGCCGACAGACCCTTGCCACCCCTGCAATGGGTAAGAATCTTTTTATCCCAGGAAAATTGATGTTTCAAGGTTGACAAGGTATTTAAAGCAGCATAATAGTAATACAAGTGAGAATATATTTTAGCTAGCTTGCTGCTGGTTTCAAGTGACTATTTTAATTTCTAATTAATTTTTCTAGCTTGAAATAGTCCTCAAAATGAATAAAGTTAATTATGAATCTTTGAATTATCAGAAAACCCTGTCAAGAGAGTCAACAATACATTCAAATATAGGGTAAAGTATTATTTCACAAGGAGGAAAATAGGTTGACTATTCAATAAAGAATGTAGGTACAAATGTTCAACTATGTGAAAAATCTTAATAAAATTATCTCCCTACTTCACAACTTACAAAAATAATGTTTTATATTCAATTGTGAAAATATATGTTTCTTTAAAAGAAATGAATTGGGCCTCCCCTGGTGGTGCAGTGTTTTCCACGTAGCACTGCAAGCTGGCCACAGTCGCTTCAGTACAAGTTCAATCCCTGGCTCTGGAGGTGACCGACATGGTGTGGTAGACCTCTCCTGACATGCCCGCTGCTCCCCTTAGCAGTCATTAATCTGCCTGTTTTGCTCCCCACTCTGTCTCTGGTGAAGCCTCTCACTGCCCCTGCACCTCTGTCTTGTACCCCAGTTCTGTATGAATAAATCTTTTTTTTAAAAAAAGACACAAATTAGATTTAGTAAAAAAGAAGAGCTGTGCAAAAAAATGAGAATAATATTCATTTCACTAATTGTTACATAATTATAATAATATGAATATTAATATTGAAAGGATGAAATAACAGAAAATGTCAAGTATTTGGTTGGGGAAGACAGTGAGAGAGATTGAATGTAGTGTTTAAGAAGTCTTACATAACTAGATGACATAGAGCATAAACATTCTTATTAAAATCATTTAGATACTTTGGCATTGTCATTTTAAGTGATTTGCAAACTAATGTGTACTCTCATAAGATGAATTACAAAAGAGAAACATTCTTAAACCTTATTTGGAGATGGGAAAGGAAAGTGTGGTCAGAGCTCACATTAGATCATAATTCTGAATCTGTTACAGGACTTTTTTTTTATTCACAAATTTCTGTGAATATTTATCTTTTTCTTGACATTTGCTTGCAGGTGATATACAAATTGGAATGGAAGATAAAAAGGGCCAATTAGAAGTTGAAGTTATTAGAGCACGAAGCCTCACACAAAAACCTGGTTCCAAATCTACACCCGGTAAGGAATGGTGTTACTGAGCTTGTACAAGAGAGCATTGCATAAGCAAACACCTCAAAACTTTGCTGTATTTAAATTTTATATGCTGTGTTTTCCATGTTTTTTGACTATATCAGAATGGATCTGATTTTTCCTTGCAAGTTTATTCAGTCAAACAGTATTATGAAGTATTTTATATTAAGAAAAATCTAGTTACAATTATTTCTTAGTTGTGTACATTTACAAATGTAAGAAAAATAATTGGTTCTGTTCACAAGGGGGAAAAAACTTTAAGCTTGAAAATATAAAGCTGAATTGAAATCTCAGCCATACCCAAGTAAGTCAAAGCCTTTTTATGGCTTTATGAATCTTTACATGAAATGAGGAACATGATGGTAATGTATTGATACTATGATTTTAAGAAATAGAATGTATGGAGTGCTAGAAATTTCCAGTGATTTAAATGGTAACAGAGAAACTTTAAACACGTTTTCTGATTCTCTAATAAAATCAGTTTAACTTAAAGGACTGACTTCTTCAATGTTAATGTTACCTTTGTTCAGCTCCATATGTCAAAGTATATCTTTTGGAAAATGGGGCCTGTATAGCCAAGAAGAAGACAAGGATTGCAAGAAAAACCCTTGATCCTTTATATCAGCAGTCCCTGGTTTTTGACGAAAGTCCACAGGGTAAAGTTCTTCAGGTCAGTAAGAGCTTGACTTTTTACATTGTAAGATCTGCATTTTTGGCATGAACATAGGGAAAGGCAGGAAAGCATGAAGGCAATAAAATTCAGTAAAGAAAAACATAGTATATATCCCAAGTAGAAAAGAAATCAGATGATTAATTTGTAGAACAAATAATGTATCATGTTAAAATATCTGTTGGTTCTAGGGGAAACCAAATTTTATTTTCTCTCTCTGTTCTTTTCTTCTTCCTCTTCATCCTCTCCTTCTTTTGTTCAGTTTCCCATTCCTACTCTCTTCTCAGTAGATTCTAGATGGTAGTAGGTAGGTAGACAGACAGACATATATAGTCAAATGATGCTAGTAATTCTTTATTGAGCATTCATCTCTATTCTGGACATGAAATACAAAGAGGAAGAAAAGAAAGGAAAAGCAGGCAGGGTCCAGTAAATGTGGAGTACTGGTTGCATGTCAGATGCACTGTTCGATGCTGACCACATTGTGTGGTAGAATATATGCCATAGATACCATTGTTTTCATTTTAAAGATTATGTCTGAGGATCACAGAAATTAGGTGATTTGGAAAATTTTCAGTAATTGGAAAGAGAGGATCTACCACCCTTGTCTGTATAAGACAGGTGAATGAAGTCAATCAAGAACCTTTACAGTAGATGACTAAGGATTGGAAATAGAACTAGAAATAAGTATAATGGAACATTTGTACTACATTAACAGGAGTTGACCCAGATTGTGGTCTTTGTTGGTGAGCTCACTGACCTATTAATCATCTGATCAAAGCCTCAGAAAGTGTCAACTTATTTTTTAACCTACACTTTCACTTTCATGTTAATATAGAATAAATTTAATGAATAACCTTCTTTATATATACTCTATCATATACATTCTCCTTTATAGATTGAGTTGGCTTATTTTACCTTTCTGACTTGTGCAAATTTTATTTTTTTTATCTCTATGCACATTACTTATTAAATAGCATTGGCTATTTAATACTAAATACTAAAGAAAGTATTGACTATGTATATCTAAACAAATACATATTTATCTGTTAAGCTTAATTCATGTAGATTATACCCCTCATTGAAAAAGGAATAATTGGTTGCATTACATCAAATCTAAAAACTACCATGGTGTCTCTTTGGGCCCTTTGATGTTAGTATCTTCTTACCCAGTCCTTCTCCATGGTGTTAGTTATATTCCTTTCCTTTCCCTCATTGATGGGTCAGCCTTTACAGAATAGTTGCTCACAACTCTTCAAATGTGAAAGAGCAAGATCAAGTTGTATTGCATTTCTGTCTCTGCAGGTGATTGTCTGGGGCGACTATGGTAGAATGGACCATAAATGCTTTATGGGTGTGGCTCAAATCTTGTTAGAAGAACTTGATCTGTCAAGTATGGTAATCGGATGGTACAAATTGTTCCCACCATCTTCACTGGTGGACCCCACACTCACACCCCTAACCCGCCGGGCTTCCCAATCATCTCTGGAAAGTTCAACTGGTCCTCCCTGCATTCGATCATAGTGAACTCATATCAGAGTCATTCCAATAAAACTCTACCATTCAGGATAATAATCTGAACCAGATATTTCATGATCAAAAGCATTGTTGGAGACAATCAACTTGTGTTTTGCCTGTAGTAGTTTTTCAATACTATGTCCCAATTGTTGTTTAAAACCTGGCTTCATATGACAGAACAAGGCAATCTATCAAATCAGTTAAGAATTGATGTGCTAGTGAGAGTCACTGATGCTTCTAACAAGTAGAAAAAGAGGAAACTTCAGATCCACACACCCCAAATTGAACAAACTGGAAGCTCTCACTCTGTGAAAAGTTGTGTTTTACACATTTCTGCACGAACCACAAACAGTGTTATTTCCCTGATGTTTGAGTTTTGTTCTTTATTTTGTTTATGTGTGTGTTGTTTGTTGGGTTTTGGTTCTGAAGTCTTCTGTTGTGTTTTGGTTTTCACTGGATTTGTCATCCCCACTTGTTATGGGCTGTGACATGACAGGCCTCATGATGCTTACAGAGACCCTTCCTTTCTTTTTCCAAAAGCACCAAAAAAGGGCTGAAGCAGTCTCTGTAGCATCTTCCCTAAGTGTTCAGCTGGACAGGATGAGGCCACTGAAGGGTTCCACTGGCTTTCATGTTATAATTCTTCAAAGTCTTATGTGTGGAAACCCAGAAGACAAAAAATTAAATTCCAAAACAATCATAGAATTACTTTTTTTAATGAAGAGCATATCTGTTCACATTCTAGAAACTTCATTTATGTTTTCCATTGTTTTGCATGGAAGACTTTTAAAGAAATCAATCTGCAACTAATGCTGGGAACTAAAACTAACCGCGTAATTGTTCTTTGGAAGCACTCCTTGCAATCTTTTCTTCCTGATATCCCAAAAAAAGTATATGCTCATGTGTATAAACCATACTTTTGACTTCCCAAAATGGTGACTAGAAATGGATTTGAGCCTAAGACACTTTCAGCTATGCCCAGGCTTCTCAGCCATGTCTCAGTGTAGACACACCCATTGCCCTGGAAAGAGCATGGTATGAGCTGTTCAATATTCCACTGGGAATTCCAGTTGAAATATTCTGCACTAGACTAATGTTTTTATCAAATTTTAGTTACATTTCTTTGAGACTGATGCAAGCACAAAGCTTGATTTTTTTAATGCAAAGTACCTTACTTTTTTGGGAGGGGGGCATAAAATCAAATTTCAATTTGCATTTTCTTCATTTGGTTTTTTTCTTGGCCTTGAATTTCCCTTGTGACATCCTGTAAAAGTGCTCCAACCTGCAGACTCTGCAGGTGCATCAATATGTCCTCTCTCCTTTTATGAATCATTCAACTTTTGTGATTACACAAATAGAGCAGCATGACTGGGAACTGTTCAAAGCTGCATGCACGTTTTGTAAAAAAAAAATAAATAAAATTGAAAAAGAAAAGAAACAAAAGGTTATTTAATAATGTATGTTAGTTCCACATAGGCCAGCTTGTATGTTGCATGTACTTGTACAGTTTGCTCGTTAATTATTATACTGAAATAACCAAGAAATCTAAGCCATCCATTTTTGTTATAGACATTTTGCAGGTTTAGCTAGACTCAGTCTGTGAGTCTGGGGTGAAATGTCTATAGATGGACTTTATTTTTTACCCTCTGGAAAACGTGATGTAGTATGGACCAAATTCCTTCTAATAAATATTTTGGTGTAGATCCCTCCTGTGGGGCTGTCACACGTAGACACTGTGCACACACTAGGTTTTAATCCATAGACATACTGCCTGCACCAAGTGAATTATTTATTATTATTTACACATGCCAGAATTATCTGCCCATCCTTCTGTAGGGCACAGACTGACCACTGCTCGCCTTGCTGAGCAGGAAGAGCTGAAGCATTGGTGCACTTCTACTAGATTCCGTTCTGTCTTAGTGGCCAACGATCAACTAATTATAATTGGGTAGTATCTTTCTATTTTGACCACTTGTCTTAACACTCCCCTGTGCTTTTAAATGAACTTCCAACTCATGTATGTAAACATGTTTAATAAAATTTACTTTTCATGTCAGTCAGTAGCCATCTGTGTTCTATGTTTGCCAGATATCCATTGTGGGTCCTGTGGTGCGAAATGGGAGCTGATTGTGGGGAGGGGAGGCTGGGACTTGTCTGCTGCGGGCATTTGACTTGACTTGTCACTGCACTATATATGTCTTAATCTATGACCGAAAGGGTATATTGCATCACATACAAGTTTTCACTTTGTCAGCCTGTCTAAGTGAGCACATGACTATACTTCTGAAAAGTGGCATTATTAAAAACAATAAATCTCAGTAAGAATCAAATGGAAGGTGGTTTTTCTGCTGCTGTTTGAGTGTGCTAATAAAGGAGACAACTCTACTGTCCAATTGCGAAATCATTTCAAAGTGTGACATATCAAAATATTAATTCCTGCGTCTCTCACCAAAGCCTCACATTCCTCTTCCCATCTGTTCCTTCCAAACCCCTGACTATTTGTTGAAACTTGCCTTAGAGTAGGCCAAACTTAACAAACAAGCCATATATTAAATCATCTCCTATGGGGTAGCTTTCTAAATGTAATTTCATGAGTTATGTCTTTCCTTCTCCAGAAGTATGTAGATAAATTTTATATATCTACATATTTCATAATCACTCTCTCATAATACTTTTGAGCACTAATTCCCGTTGCATTGTAGAGGCTATGAAGAGCTAGCCTCTACCCTTTAAGAAGCTTAACTTTTTATAGACCACACTGACTAACTTTTGGAGCAAAATTAACAGCTAAATCAACATCAAATTTGAGACATCACTACATCGGTTGCTTACAGCTCTGAAAGCAGTTCATCAACCAGTTTAAATGGTCTACAAGACAAAAATTGTCTGTAGGTTGAGTCAACAGGAGGCAAAAAGAACAAATCAGTTCCTTTTATATCAGTCAAATTTTCATGCACATGCAGTAAAATAGCTCAGAAGTGCAGGAGGGGTGCTACTGAGCCTGAAATGGACATCAACTGAATAATTCTTTAGAATTCTTTATCTAGACACCTAGAACAGCGAAACTTCTCTTTAAATCAGGTAACTTTGCTCTCAGGGCCTACAATGCTAGAAAGGATGTAACTAAGTGTCTGTGTGTTCTTGCTGATTCTGACAACATAGTCTCTGGAAACCCCAAACTGAGATACATGATTTGATCATATGCAATTAGCATTATGAAGACATCTCTTGGGTACTAGATACTAAATGAAGTACTTGGGATGTAAAAACAAAATAAAAATAACAAAATGACCAAGTGCCTGATTTAAAGGAACTCACTGTCTATTAAATAGAGAAATCACTACATAAAGAGCCCATTAAAATGACATCGCTTTGGTTTGTGTACAGAGAGCTACAGGATTACCTTTAGCTCTCAAACAGTCCTGTAAATTAAAGTCCTCTTAATTCACCCCAGTAGCATCCAAGTGCACAGAGCTGGTTAGTGACCGCTGATTGGGAATCTGGAGACTGTTCTGCTGAGCACTCTGTAGCCTCCACTGAGCTAGACCAGAGGTTAGAGCCAACTAAGCCACTCTCCAGCCTTGAGCCTTGCACCTGGTCTCCGACTACATACTGCCTGCCTGATCCCACTGCTACCGGAAGGCGAGATGGGCAATGAGTAGGTGAAGGAAGAAGGTAGGCTTCCCATTCTTTGACCTGTCTTTCTAAACTTTTTCCTCTAACTTGCCTCTCTGTCTCACCATTTGTGAGATTGAACGTCATAAACACAACCTATGCAGCTCTCAGGAAGAAAGGGAATGAAGGAGAGAGTGCCAGGTTGCTGAACCACACACAGACTTATCCTTTGTTTCTAAATTAAATGTGTCTTTTGGGGAACACTGTCTCCAGTCCTAATGCAGCAGTGCCCTCAATTCTACATTGGCCACAAAAATTTGCTTCAGAAATGGACTTGAATCCAAGCTCTATGCAACTTTTCAGCCCTCCCAGAGTCAGTCCTGTGCCATCTAAATTATTTGCTTTCAAAGCAGAATCCAGAGGTCCCTTCTCTACAGAAGAGCTCAGCAGTCATGAGTCCTTTACACCATGCTGCACCCTACACGATACTGCCATCCCAAATCCCTGCAGGCACCTCAGAAGAGGGCAAAACATGCTGGGATCCACGTTTCCTAAGTTTATATAACCAGGCATGATCAATATTTGGGCCATCATAGAATCACAACTTTATTATCAGTTGATCTTACTCAAGATACTCTAACTTACAGCTAGGAACAAAATCTTGAGGGTGGGGAGGTATCTTTTTTAGTCACCAAAGAGGTACTGTGGTGTCACTATCCAAACCTATCCAATTATCCAAACTTCATAGCATTATGTTGAAGTTTAAGTAGTACATTTTAAATTCTTATATGTATATATGCCACATCTTTCAAGAGGCACTTTGTTTCTGAAGCAGTAATGAGCACAAATGATAGTTCAAGATAACTGCAACATCAGTAATATGATATAAAAATACCTTATTTTGACAGCAAGGTCACAGGTACTGTTACGCTGTTGTGCTTTGTTGTCAAGAATGACAAGCAAAAGAAATGTTCACTTTAAGTTAGAGGTTAGAAAAAAGTACATTTTTTCTCATCAAATCCCACACAGCTTCCTGAATTTCTTCCTGTATTGCTACAGGGATAGTACAACAACCCATTCTAGTGCCTCTAGTGCCACTTGGAGCTCTGCTCAGCAACTATCCTCTCATACCAACCACAGAAAAAGCTCATATCTAGTGTATTTATTCCTCCAGGAATATGAATAAAAATCAAGATGGTAGAATGAATGAATGGCAGGAAGATTGGGAACGATATGTTCTCCCAGGTCACTTTCTCAGCCTATTAAAACTTGACCTTGTGACAAAGATGAAAATTTCATCTCTTACTCCCAGTATAGCTCATATTACACTGCTCAAGGGGTCCATAGTCATTTTCTATTGAGTAACATTAAGAAAGTTCTGTACAGTTTTTTTGGCTCTAGGTAAAATTTTTCTCGCATTCTATTTTCTTGTATTCCAACAACAAGCAGAACAATAAAAAATAAATAAACCCGGTCCTCCCTGGTGGCACTGAAAGTTAGCCATAGCCGCTTCAGTGCAAGCTTGATCTCTAGCGTGGGGAGTGATCCACATGGCACAGAGAACCTCTCCCGCCCCTGTTCCTCTCAGCAGTGTATTTCATTGAGCTGCCTGTTTTGCTCCCTGCTCTGTCTCTGGTGAAGCCTCTCTCCGCCCTGTACCTCTGGCCTGTACCCCAGTTCTGTATGCATAAAGAAATCTTTAAAAAATAATAAAATGAAAATGAAAAGAAATAAACTCATACTTTGTTTTGGTTTGCTTTTCCTTTATCGAATCGTATCATCATATCAAAGACATGGTTTTGACTTCTCCCTCTGTGTATGACAATGTGGAGGCCTCTGTCCTGGAAATGTAAGCATCCTGATCATGGAAGTTGCAAGAATAATCATATGAAGTGCTCTGTGATCACAAGATCCAATAAGTTACTGTTACATTTTTTCCTTTTGAAATTTTTCCTTAAATATTGCAGCTGTATTTCAAATTACAAATTGATTTCATCTCTGTTAATCCACCACTACCATTGCTAGCAGTTGGCCCACTGGAGTCTTTCTCCAAGCATTTCCGGTTCTTCTGAAAGCACTACAGTCTGACTTCAAAGTCTTCCAAACTCCTCTTGTAAATGTATAAGCCCTCTGATGATATAATGGAAAGTGTGCAAATCTAGGGGAAAGGGTGGGTAGGAGAGCAACCTACTCCTAATAATTTGGGTCCCTGCCCCACCCCAGGGCAGCAGTCATTCAACAGCGACAGACTCTGTCTCAAACTCAAGGCACAGTCCTCACTGTTTCACTTCTCTCTTAGACACCGGTTACAAGTGAGGTTTTCAAAAAACCCATGTGACAAATCACTAAAATTGAAAGGAAATGGGTTCTAAGAAGCTATTACCCATTTCCCTTATTCTTCCTCCCTCTCCTCCAATTTAATCATCTCCCAAGGGCCTTGCCCTCCGCACCCACCCACAGACCCCCCATTCTCACTGTCTTTTGATTTCTGTTCTGAAAAGAATGTGGATTTTCCCCAGTGTTCTCTGCTAAGAACCTCGCTGCTGCTCACCCCTGTAGTCCTCCCACTTGCATTCAGCTCAACGCCTCTCAAACATTAATGCTGCAACACTTCACTCAGGAACTTATTAAATGCAGATTCAGTTTTAGCAGTCTGAGATGAGTCTGGTATAGAAAACCAAAGAGGTGTACAGGAAGGACACATGCGAATTTGAGGAAGAGGAACTGGCTGAGACCCATGAGCCAGCCACACTGCCCTGGGCCCGGCTATTAACAAGTACAGGGGCGCCCAGGGGGGTGGGGAGTGGCTCTTTCTCTTCAAAGAAGGAGACTTGACACTCTTAAATATTTTAACAAATTCCCAGGCAGGACTCTAAGTAATTTGAAAGATCCAGTGTAAAAATTAAAATGTATAACCCTTTGTTAAAAAATCAAGAATTTCAAAATGGTAACAACAGCATTCAGCCTTCTAAGTGCAAGGCCCCAGTTCCTGCCCAAATCTAAGGCCTACTGCTCCCAGGTGATGACACAGTTGGCAGCCCTTTCTTTGAGTAAAGATGTGTGAGTGCCCAACTATGTGTAAATGTCCATATTCTTTCCAGGGGTTTCCTCTCTGAGTGGTATCGGGGTAAAACCCTCATAATTTTTCAGCCTTTAAGACTTCTGAGTTTGGTTATAATTGATGTTGATACCTTTGGAACTATGTTCTAGGAATTCTTGTTTTTTAATTTTTTATTGAAGTAACATTGTTTTATATATTCTAGGTATACCGCATTGTAAGTCAACATCTGTATGCACTATACTAGGTTCACCACCAAAAGCCAAGTTTCAGTCGTTCACCATACAATTCGGCCATTCAGTCGTTCACCATACAATTCTGCCCAATTATCCCTCTTTCCTGTTCCCTTCTCTCTGGGAACCACTATTTTGAACTTAGTTTCTTCAGAACCTATTTCTCTTGATGAGGACCTTAAAAAACATATTGCAGAGAACAAAGAAGTGGCTGTTAAGCTTGTCTATAGATATTGGTAGCAAAGGTAGATGTTCCCAGAACCTTAAAACTTACTCTTTTTACAGCTCTGAGCTCCCCTATGCCTGCTGATTTTATGGGAAGCTGGGGAAGAGGAATGTTGTTGACACAGGTCAGTCAGGAAAGTCAAAATGTGGTGAATAGCTAGATGTAGACAGAGAGAGGCTATTTTCATCCTAAGAACCACACACCAAACGTGACTCTGAGCTCTGTAAGCCCTATTTTCCTAGGAAACTACGCCACAAAAATCTTAGCCATTAGACAGTAAAGCAAACAACCTCACAAATACTGCAGCAGTTTGGGTTAGATGACTTCTCCTTAGATGACTTCTCCATTCTAAGTGTAACTGGAAACCCAGTAGGAGACTTCAGAAACCCTGACTGTCATCATCCCTTCACCCCAGGGACCTGACTGTTGGTCATCAGTACCGCATAGGGTGGGAGGGGATTAAGAAAAGAATTGGGGAATCAATCTAGTATATCCAGTGGTTTGTTTTCACCTCATAGGAGGCTGTGCAGTAGTTGTAAATTTCCACTGCTTTTGTAACAGGCAAACAGGAGTTGTATTAAATGATCCTTCTCAATTTCAGTTTCAAACCTCACCCTGCCACACCAGCGAAATGCCAAAATCTCAAAATTATAAACAAGGCTTTCTGCCTCCAGCCTGGGCCCCAAACCCCTGCCCTCTGTTGGTGAGAGCTGGAACTTTATCGAACAAATGGGTGTCATGCTGCATCTTAGCCACAAGATGGCAGTAGTGTTTCATGTAGCTGGGGAAACCCCTAAAGGCAGTCAACCCTTCTGAGGGGCCAATGCCACTGTGGAAATTTTAAATAAGGACGATTTAGACTGGGGTTAACTAAATACTAAGGCTACAGAAAAAGCCTTAGGGGAGAGGGGAAAGGCCTTCTTCAAAGTACAAATATGTTTGAAGGTACAAGTATTTCACAATTATAAACATGCCCAAAGGTTTTCTCTTTATCTCCATCAAAAGTTTTTATTTTGCTGAATGAATTCTGATTGTGAGTCATGATCCCTGAGGGTACAGCAAGTTCACTTTCAGTCCACAAATGTGTCTGGTCAGAGAACATCTGTCTTTTCCATTTGTCTACCAATAAATTGCCCTGCCTCCAGGACCAACACCATCAAGCTCACCCACAGATCTGCTATGCTGAGGCCACATGCCTGGGCCCTGGGACAGGGGTGAAGTGTCGTGGCACTGAGGGAAGCTGTCCAAGGTTAGACCATCTTTAGCCACTAAACGCTTATAAGTGGGTGTGTATTAGCTTCCTGGGTTTTTCTTAAATTACAACAAAATTGATGGTGTAAAATAGCAAAAATGGATTACTTTTTACTTATGGAAGCCAGAAATCTGAAATCAGTGTCAGGAGGGACACACTCCCTCCACAGCTCTAGGGGAGAATCCTTCCTCGCCTCATCCAGCTCCAAGCTCCTTGGTGCCTCCTGGGGTTCCTTGGCTTATGCCACGTCATTCAAGGCTGCCTCCAGCCCCACAGGACTCCCCTCCCTCTGTCCTCACAGTTGCTCTCTTTGTCTCTTATAAGAACACCCGTCATTGGATTTGGGGCCCATCCTCACTTGGGACTGAGCTCATCTTGCAATCTTTTTTTGACAAAGATACACAAAACAATTTATTAGAGGAAAGATATTTTCAATATATGGTGTTCAAATAATTAGAGATCCATATGTAAAAAATAATTTTCTTGACCAGCTTATTTTCTATCCTGAATCATTAATTAAAGAACTCTACAAAGACACTTCTTTCCATGTAAGGTTCCATTCTGAGTTTCCTGGCCCACTTTTAGCTAAGGGTTGGTCATTTCTATCTACTGCAACTTAGAGATGGATTATTCCCTGAGGTCCCAGCATCTATTCTCACCAGAATTATGGAAGTTGAATCAATCTGGACAGAAGTCAGTAAATATCAAGCAAAATCCATTTGATTCTGAATTTCTTCATGAAGATTCATGTAAAGAAAGCTCCTTCAGGCCCTCCGTGGTGGCGCAATGGGTTAGGACGCAGGACTGCAAACCAGCCATTGCCACTTCAGTACGAGTTCGATCTCTGGCCAGGGAGGTGACCCACATGGCACAGCAGACCTCTCCTGTCTCACCTGCTGCTCCCCTCAGCAGTGTGCTTCATTGACTGCCTTTTCTGCTCTCCTCTCTGGTGAAGCCTCTTGCCACCCCTGTACCTCTGGTCTGTACCCCAGTTCTGCATGCATCAATAAATAAATGTTAAAAAAAAAAAAAGAGAGAAAGAAAGAAATCTCCTTTCCCAGAATCGTGGAATCAATCTATATTCTATGAAACAACCTCCCCACAAATAGGCAAAATCCATTCAATATTTCAACATTGTGGGTGTGGGTTGTGTTTAGTAACAGTCATCATGCTTTTCTAAATCATGAAAAATGTTATAGTAATGGTAAAAGACCTATAATCATGACCAAAAAATCAGGGTTAATGTTTGTGGTAAACAGATAGGAAATGTTGGATCTAGAATCTCATTAACCATGTGGCATTGGGCAGAAAAACCAGGATCTATAATACCACCTACCCTGCTTGCCTAAGAGGAACGCCTACACAAGCACTTTAAAGGACAAAAAAAGCTGTTAAGAACAAGAGCGATGCCTTCCTCCCTCTCCCACTTTTGTAGAATGTACAGGGAGTGGGTACAGACACAGAGCCCCAAGGGCAGCCTCTAAAACCCAGGACCCTGACCAGCTGAGTCAGCCTCCCCGGAAGCCTCTGCACAGCAGAGCTGTGCGTCCCCTGTTAACAAGCCTTCCTGGGCTTCACGTAGACACTGGGGCAAGACGTTCCCCAAGGGATCCCTGTCTGGTGTTTCATATAGCAAGCCAGGGATCATCTCTGTTCTTTTTTTTTTAAAGATTTATTTATTTATTCATATAGAACTGGGGTACAGGCCAGAGATGCGGAGGGTGAGAGGATTCACCAGAGACAGATTG
>NW_004567102.1:27943549-27976565 GCF_000260355.1 Condylura cristata
CAGGAGAGGTCTGCCACGCCATGTGGTCACCTCCCTGGCAGGCGGGAATGGAACTCATGCTGAAGTGGCTTTAGCTTCTCAGTGCAGTGCTTTAACCCTCTGCGCCACCAGGGAGGGCCATCTCTATGTTTTTTGTTATTGGGAGATCCTCAGGAACACCTCACATGTGAGCAGTGGGTGGCAGGCGGGGAGAAGGCGCTCTCATTGCTCTTCAATGACAGTCCCAGCCAGCCAGATCATGAACCACAATCTCTTGGCTTGGACATCTGTTGGGTTCAGCTTTGATTACTGAGCAGGATTGATGGGGCTGGGCTGATTAGGGAACGAGACAATGATCTGTGATCTTCACTCTGGCATTTTCATTCGGCATTTCACAGGCAAGTAAAGAGTAGCTACAAGGGAGTAACAAGGACATTGATCAGGGAAGAAAAAAAAAAAAGATCACGACAAAAGAGCCCACTGGTAGTCCTTTGATTTCCTCAGTCCCAAGTCCTTCAAGGAATTACTGGAATAATGATGAGGTTCATCTCAGCAAGTAAGGCCCAGACTGTGAAAGCATTCCTGCTTTGAGAGGCCAGATGAAAGGTGCTCTTTGAATGTAAAGTGACAGCAGCTCGGCTGGCATCTTTGCAGGAGTCTCTCCCTGTTAGAGCAGAGACTCCTGTACGTTTCATGTGACCACAGTGACTGGACACTGGTTGCCATGGAAACTGCTACGCCTGGGGCAGCCTCCTCTGCGATTGGTGGAGCTGAGATCAGATTTCACAAGCAAGGCTTGTATTATGAGTGCAGGGCATAAGCAAATGAAGGGTAATGAGAGTAATCACACCCATCTTCTCCGCAGAAATCATTCAGATGAAAACTCTTAACAAGGAGACAAGTCGCCTTCACAGGAGCAGAAAACAGAATATAGACCCCGGCAAGCCAAGACTCAGGTGCTCTGTGGGAGCCATGGTTTAGCCAATGTAGTGTGACCATTTGTTCCTCTGGTGGACAAAGTTGGCAGTGCAATGCCTTGTCTGGTGGTGAGACCCATTGAAATCCCCAGAGAGGGCCCTCCCTGGTGGCACTATGGTTTAAAGAGCAGCACTGTGAAGCTATCTGTGGCCACTGCAGCAGGAATTCAATCCCCTGGCAGGTCCAGGTGGTGACCCACGTGGCACAGCAGACTTCTCCTGACCTGCCCACTCCTCTCCTCAATAGTGTGTTCCAGTCCATCTGCCAGTTCTGCTCCCCACTCTGTCTCACCCCTGTACCTCTGGACTGTACCCGAGTTCTTGTATGCATAAATAAATAAATCTTCCCCAAAAAATCCAGAGAGAAATGCTGCTTTGCCATTTTCTCGTGGAGGGATGTGGAGCCTTAGCTACAAGCTTGCCCATTTCTCAATGGTGATCATAAAGCCTATGGTGGAGCAGATAAACGTTTCCTTATTACCAGGCAGCAGGAGAAACACAGGTAGCAACAGTGGCAGCTCCCAGCAACAGCAGGCCCCCGTTGGGGCACTGGCCACAGAGTGACCCCACTGAGCATCCAGAGAGAGCTGCCCCACCAAGAGTCCTATCAGCTTTTATATTGACTGATAGACAAATCCAGCCAGAGCCAAGTTTAAGCCTAGTTTAAAGAAATATGTGTTCATACCTATACACCAAGATTACATGTTATTTACTGTTCTCCACCCATGCAGATCACATGTCAAGGCTGCATGGAATCTACTAGGCCACCTGTGCTGGGAAGTCATGGCAAAAACAGCCTGAGAAATTTGAGTACATGGGCCCTCGAAGGGGATACAGCATTTGAATATGTCACATACTTGTCTTGCTCACCACACACTGAGAGCCCTCACGGTCTGCTCCACATAAAATTAATTGTTCTGCCGTGCTTCTGTTGGGCACTACCCAGGTATTTATTTTCACATTCTACTCTAATTAGTTTGGGGTGTTTACTACTTTCACCAGTCAAGTAATTTTCTTAAGGTCAAAGAGAATATGTATTTCTAAGCTCTTAGCACATGGTCGACATAATTGACACTCAATAATTATTTGTAGGAATCACCCACACTTAGGGATGACTGAGAAAAGTGGAGTAGACACAGCCAAACCATAATGAGTTTTTCAGAACATGTCAGTGCAACAGCGACATCATCATATTGAAGCTTACTAATTGTCAGCACTTTTATATAGTTAATGCATTTATTTTTCATGTTCCAGATGGAACTGGGAGGATTATGCTAAGTGAAATAAGTAAGAAGGAAAAAGATAAATACCGGATGGTGTCACTTATATGTCAAATTAAGAGAAACCAAACCAAAGGTCAAAACAAACCTTGAAAGCTGACCATAAATTGAGGTATCAAAAAAAAAAAAAAAAAAGACAGAAGGGGAGAAAGAGTACAAAGGAGTATGAGTAAGGCTCCGAGAAGGGGAGTGTGGTGGTCTACAAGCAAGAGGAGATGGGGGCCCAATGAATTACTGGGGCTCAGTTGGGAGGTATGGTCACTTATATGTGCAGTGGTGCAAACACGCGCCTGAGACAGATACTGCGCATGCGCTTTATTGTCTAGCACAATGATGGCACGGACATGCGCACACCACCCCCTGCCCTGGCCTTGGGCTCTGGCATTTGGCCTCAGAGCACTGCTTGCGGGCAGTACAAGCGGCCAGGGGTAGATTTACTCAGGCTGCAGGCAGAGGCCAGCAGTGATGTGGGGCAGCAGTGGTTCCCCAAGCGCTGCTCCAGCCCCACTTCAGGGCTGCGGGGAGTAGCGAGGCGAGAGGCAGCGCCTTGGCTCCCTCAGCTGCAGGCAGTGGAGAGGCTGTGTACTTGGCGCCTGGAGAGCATAATGACCACACCGGTGTGAGCTATTTGTAAATGATGCAATCAGCCATAGGACTGAAAAGGGTCCAGTCAGACTTGAGGCAGGACCCTGAAGAGGATACAAGGCAGGGCCAGAGCCAAATTAGACGTTTAGACTCTCTGACTTCTGAAGGGACGCTGTTCCTGGCCTCTGAGGAGAGGTTCTGGCCCAGAGACTCTTTGTTTCTAGTCTGGTCTCCAAAGAAGAGAGGCAAGAAGCTTCCAACAGCTGTCCTCCAAAGAAAGAAAAGAAGCTGAAAAGCTTCACAGAGGATTCAAAGAGCTTCTCAGAGGCTAGACCAGATATGCTGCTGCCTGCCTCTGATGGCACCTTGAAAGGAACACAGCTGTAAAGCTGTGTTTCTCGATGCCACCTCCTGGTCACTGCACTACTGGCCAGTGCTGCCCCCCGCACTCCGCACAGATGACCAGCGCTGCCTCCTGGTGTTACTCCTTCCATTGCTGTCTGGTCCAGCATCCAGCTCTCCATCCTGGCCTTCAGACTCTCGCTGCAGACTGCTGTACAGCCCGGCCTGTGGCCACCTCTGGCTGCAGTGAGTTGGTCTCATACCAGCAACCACATGCTCTAGGCCCTTATTGATGAGACAATGCCATCTTGGATGAGTGGCCTTTTGTTTGGACTTCTGGACACTGTGGACACTATCCGAGGTGAGATAAATGGCGGAAGAGCCCTTTGTTTGCCCCGTTTGTTAAATTAACCCTATTGGTATTGTTCCCTGAACCTGAGTGTTCCTACAATTGTGCGTGTGGGTGAGACCCCACAGAGAGAGACCTGTCCTCCCCCTCCCCCCGCCCCGCACTGCTAGAATACTGATTCATTACCTCAATAAATATAACTTTAAAAAATAATTTTCATGCCCCACCATCGCACTAGTTAGGGCTGCGGGGCAGTATTCTCTACACTTACAGAAAAGGAAAATGAACCAAATAAAGTTTAAGTAACTTCAACAATGCGTCACAGTGTCAGTTGCTGTGTTAATGTTTGCACCCAGGTCTGTGGTGAAGCAGTATCTCACCCATCGTGTCAGACAGCTCCGTGCCTTTTTATGGATCACTTCCATTAAAGCTTCTCCTATGGTGTTCTGCAGAGTGAAGTATCGAGGCCTCTCTTCATTTTGGTGAGGGCAGAAGGTAAGAAGTGAGGTTGGGGGTATTCAGCTGTGTCCGGTGATGCTCGATCACTTTATACAGTGAAACCGGCATAGTAACAGACAAGGCTGCTGGGCACAAATCCAAACTGCAACCTTCACTAGTTTTTGCAGCCTTTTGAAAGTAACTTAAAACACTGTGCTGCCAAACCCCTCTGCTCCAGATTGGACCAAACAGTATTACTTACTTCAAAGAGTTACTGTGAAAATTATGTGCTTAGTACATATCCCAACACCTAAGTGCTTCACAAATTATCATCCTGATTATCAAAATCATCATAAGTATCAATGTCTGTTTAAATGTTTTTTTTTCTTTCAAAAGACTTGAACTACTCATTTGACATCACGTGAGTAATGTTATAAATTCACCTCTCTTTTAAAAGCTCAGCAATGTAGAAAAGGTACTAACTGAGAGAAGGGGAAGGAGTCTGTCTTGTTTAGTTTGGCATTCGCCTCACAACCTGCCAACAAATCATTGTGGGATTTGCATAAATCATTTGACATCTTTTCCACATCTGCGAAAGGAGATAGTAAAAGTGAAGAATACTTTTCAGAGGTGCTTTGAAAACTAAGAAATACATGGAGGCTCTTACTCCTGTTCATCCACCAAAATTTACAACAGCATTTCTGTCTTCCCTCTGAGTCTCCTCACCTACCACTGTCCTCAGCAGCTTGACGAGGGCCACGGCACAAGAGAAACATGTATTCTTTTTTTTTTTTAAGATTTATTTATTTATTTATACAGAACTGGGATACAGACCAGGGGTTCAGGGGCAGTGAGAGGATTCACAGAGACAGAGTGGGGAGCAGACAGTCAGATCAATGAAATGAACTGCTTGAGGGGAGCAGTGGGTGGGTCAGGAGAAGTCTGTTGCACCATGTGGGTCACCTCCAGGGCAGGGATTGAACTCATGCTGAAGTGGCTTTAGCTTCATAGTGTTGTACTTTAACCCACTGTGCCACCAGGGAGAGCCGAAACATGTATTCTTTCCATAAAACTCACCCAGTAAAGAGATTTTATAAAGGTCAGTCTCACCTTCTACACTCGATGGCTATCAATTTCTATTCATTTTCTGTCTTGTACTAATCCTTGCCCCCGATGGAGGCTCTGTGGCCTGGAGAAACCAGCCATTGAGTAATGTGATAGCCCAGATGTGCGCCTTGCTTGCTTTTCCAAAACCACAGAATGTCAATCATCAGCCAGGCCAGTATCCCTGTGCCCCCCGATTGCCCACCAGTAGGATTTGCTGCCAAGGCTTGCCTCCTCCTCAGATGGTCTGTCTTTGTCCTCAGTGTTTAACAATAAATTTTCATGTCTGGTAGCTCTTCTGTCATTGTGCCTTGGGAGCCACTGTCGATGTTCATTTCAATTGAACTTGCTGCTAACATCCCTTCTCCAGTCTGCTGGGGCCTCCTGAAATGGCTTCGGTTGCAGCCACTGTGGTGCTTGCTGGCTTTCATCCTAGAGTGTTTATGTTCATCAGGTTTGCTTGGCTCTAAGTGTCCCTTGGTCAATAGAACCTTTGGGGATAGACATGTTCCCAAATATCCATGCATTTCATTTCATTAACATAACTTTTATCTTTGCAGTTTATCTGACTATTAAGACTATAGCCCTGCTAGCGATGTGTCTGCTTTTGCATAAACAATTTCAGAAAAGTTGCAGTTTTAGGCAATGCTGTTTGAACGTGCTTAGCACACCAGGCTGTCTAGCTTTGAACCAAACAGGCTCATCTTGGCTTAGTAAAAGAAGTCTTAAGCAGACACAGAAATGCAGTTCAAGCTTTATATTTAGCCTTGCATATGCTTAGGTTGAAGTCAGACTTACAAAACAGCAGCAGGAAAAATCCAAGTTGACTCCCTCAATGTGATTGAATGTTAAATTGCTGAGGCTAACAGCACAGCACCACTCCTTTAATAATGGAAGTGACTAGACCTGGACAGGTGAAGTGACTTTCTGGTGATTCTCATTGGTAGCAGACCCAGGACAGATGGGACTCAGTCCAGGACCATCACATTAGTGTCTTTTCGTCTCTTGTTTGTGTGTGCGCGTGAGCATTAGTATATGACTCGATTGCTCACAGACCTCATTTGATTGGCACACATCTGTGTTGATTTCCACCTGGCAATCTATTATGTGAAGATGGAAGCACCAGACTGATTTCCTGTCCTCCCTCCCCCACCTCTGGTGTCATCACACCTCAGCTGAAAAGATCTCTAGGTGGATCCACCCTGGAAGTGTAGAAATGTCAGAGGTAACATTTACATCACAAAGGTGGCTTTGCTCTCTTGCTTCTCCCCAACACAGACTCTGGGATTTAGAAAGATCTGAGCAGGCTCAGGAGGAATTATTCAGTGACAGAGACAAAGGAAACAAGACAAAAAGACAACATAAGAGAGAGATTTGTTTTGGGAAGAGATTTTATTGCTTGTTCCTGACTTTTGCTGACATTCAGTAGGATTAAAACAGAATGAAGAATGACTAACTCAGAAGCCCGCTCACTTCAGAGGGTGTAGATTTGTGGGCCCTGCACTGCAGGGGTGCAGAGGGTTGGGGGGAGCAGAGGGAGGGCTGAGTGTGTGTGTGTGTGTGTGTGTGTGTGTGGTGGCGGGGAGCAGGGGGGGGGGCGGGGGGGGGAGTGAATCCCCGAGGGAGCAGTCAGGCCAGCAAAATGCGCCTATAGTGAGGGGTTCAGTAGGACTGGATTCCTGTTCAGGAAAGAGCAGATACCCCATCCAGTCCTCTCCTGGGACATACGAGGGTTGAGCCATATCAGTGACTTTAAATTGTTTTCTTATTATTGTTACTATTATTATTGCAATATATAGCAGCCTCTGGTCCTTGTGTTCATCAAAGAAAAGCAAAATTTGTATTCTGTAAGAGTTTTTGGGCCTGGAATGGCTTTGGCCTTGCTAAGTAGGTAAAACCAGCTGCTGGCCCTGAGGTGCCAGGCCCCAGAGAAGGCCTTGGGCACTCTGTGAAGCAGTCTGGGAGCAAAGGGCCATTCTTTAAGGCTCTTTCATTTCTAAGTAGTTTTTATTCCATGTAAATTCAACCTCTGTGCCAAGTACCTTCTAATACAGGGTGAGGGACTCCAGGAGGCTCATCTGGTGCTTTACTTGAGTCACAGTGAATGTGGTTGTCTGGATGGTACTGAGAAGAAACCCACCCGACCCTTAACCTCCCAAATCAATGGCTTCTTTTAAAACTCATGGCTGACAGGTAGAACTTAAAGAAACTTTTTTAATGTGTACAAAATGCCTTTAAATTTCTAGGCACATTTTTGATAGAGTATTAATTCTAGTGAATAAAACATCGGTGCTATTTGTCCATTGACACAAGGTCCCTTTTAAAATAAGAATGATGATGGGCACTCCCTGGTGGCACAATGGGTTAAAGCACAGCACTAAGAAGCTAAAGCCACTTCTGCATGAGTTCAATCCCCGCCTGCCCCAGAGTTGACCCACATAGTGCGGCAGACCTCTCCTGACCTGCCCACTGCTCCCCTCAGCAGTGTAAGTTGTAGATTGGCCTGTTCTGCTCCCCACTCTGTCTCTGGTGAATCCTCTCACCACCCCTGCACCTCTGGCCTGCACCCCAGTTCTGTATGCATAAATAAATAAATCTTTATAAAAAATAAATAAATAAAATAAGAATGATGTGAAATGGGCAAATTTCTCCGTTTTAGCTCAAGTCATTTCAAGTACATGGGATTAAATTATAGAGGAATGGATGGGAAGCTGTGGCATATACCCACAGCTATTATTACTATAAATCGCAATAATAATAGTTTCAATAATAAGAAAAAACATTAAAGTCACTGACATGGCTCAACCCTCATATGTCCCAGGAGAGGATTGGATGGGGTATCTGCTAAAAGATGAGCCTATTTGCAACAGCATGGATGGATGGATGGAACTGGGGGGGACACGGGGTTGGGGGGCAGTATGTTCAGTGAATTAAATCAAAGGTGAAAGAAAATGCTGGACAGTTTCACTCATGTGGAATATAAAGGAACAGTAAGTACAAAACTAAAACAAACCCTTGAAATCTTGAACTGAGACTATAAGGGGAAGGGTGGGGAGCACAGAGTGGTGGGAGCTCGGTGGAGTATAGTAGTAGATTATGGGCACCTTGTCGGTAGGTGTGGTGTGAAGAGGTGTGAACTATACCTCCAAATCATAGACAGTGCTGTAAACCGACATTACTAAATTAACACCTTTTGAAATAAATAGAGGACCAGGATGTTTACTGGGTCCTTTCCTGCATTTTCTGTTTGGAGAAGAATGTTAGGAAGTACTCAGTACTGGTACCTTCTCCTCCAGCCCTGAATTCTTCTTTTTCTGCATCTGTTATGGAAAAAAGGGGGTTCTATAATATGATAAATACAACAAATATTTTCCAGGGAGCAACAGATGTGATATTAATAGGTAACATTTTCTAGACTACCAGAACTTTCTTTGACTTCCAGTCATTAAAATCACTTGAACATAGTAATTTATAGATGCAAACTGAGTCTCTTTTCTGCTATAGCCCATGTCTGTCAGTATTACATTTACACCTCTATAATATTTATCCCAAATACATGATCTTTATTAATTCCTAGGAGCTTTCCCAAAGCAGCCACCAATCACACTTTGTAAATATTTGTGGTTTTTTTCCTGAAATGGCATCAATACATTGCTTTAAAATGACCGTGCATACAAGATGCTAAGTGGAAATTCCCTGTTAAAGAATTTTGGCTGAGGCTACAAAGCTGAGAAGGAAGGGTCGTCAATTGTCTGCACATTCTGTAGGGAGATGCCCGAGAGTCTAGGTAAAATTTACTAAGTGACAATCCAAAACATAGTTTAGCCAACTTTAACCAAAAGCTAATTTCTAGGATTGTTACCCAAAGAGACAATGTGAGAACGTTAGGAGTGAAGGTTTTCTCTGACGGAGAGTGGCCGGAGTGCAGAGTACCACTTTTAGTTGTAACAACAGAGTGAGGGAAGGAAGAACTCAAGGGGGAAGCTCAGGGAGAGCAGGTGTTTGGCAGACAGAGATGAGCCACCTCACAGCAGTATGTGTCAGCTGTGGAAGTCTGCAGCCAACCCAGTTCTTTCAGCTCTGCGATGGTCAGCAGAGTGTGGGGATACAGGACTCATGTTTCACCCCTACTGGGAAAAGCCGAGTGCTGGAAGCTGCCTGTACACCCTGAAACACAGGGAGAACAAAGAGAGCTTCCCATGCATGCTTCACTCCTGTCACGGTTCTGTTTGAGCTGAGTGGTCACATAAAAAGACAACTGTCCTTGATTCCTGTTAGTAAGGACTCTGTGGGCTACAGTAAGGACTCCAATGGGCTACATCCCAGGGTGAGGTGTCAGGCAGGAAGAGGCAAGATGCTTCTGGTTAAAGAGGATGGAATTACTCATCTCGGAGTTGGAGATGCAGGAGGGTCCAGGTAAAATGGTTCAGAAAGTCCATGTGAATTTCATAAAAACAAATAACCTTTGTTTTGGGACACCTCCCACTCCATGGACAACATCAATATTTGGTTCACAATCTTTTTTTTTTTTTTAAGATTTATTTATGCACACAGAACCGAGGTACAGGCCGCAGGGGCGGTGAGAGGATTCACCAGAGACAGAGTGGGGAGCAGAACAGGCCAACTGACGAAGTACACTGCTGAGGGGAGCAATGAGTGGGTCAGGAGAGGTCTGGTGGGTCAGGAGAGGTCTGCCACACCATGTGGGTCACCTCTGGGCTGGGGATCAAACTCATGCTAAAGTGGCTTTAGCTTCTTAGTGCAGTGCTTTAACCCGCTACGCCACCAGGGAGGGCTTGGTTCACAATCTTTTAAGTCCTCTCTCTTCCCAGTTCTCAATACAGATCTGGAGCAACCAGAAGCAACACTAAGGAGTTGAACAGTGTGTTGAAATGGGAAGGAAACTGACAGTGCCTTCCCCCTCTATTGCAAGCCTTATGCTTACTTTGGCAAGAAGTGGGCAGCTTAAATTGCATGAGAGGTTGAAATCTTGACAATAGGCTGGACGAGGCTCTTAAAAAAATGTATTGGTAATTTCCAACATAACAAAATAGAAAAATAGTGTAATAAATATCTGGTAGTCAAAAGACAGTGCAAACAGCTGTCATCTTATATTTACCCCCTTTACTTAGCAAGCTGAAGCAAAACACACTTGACTTTTAACATCTAAATGTAACCACTCCATTTTAGGTCCTAAAACCATAGCTTTTAGGTCCCACTGAGAAGTCAATAAAAAGCCTCAGGTGCTCCCTCCCTTGACACAAACTAAATCTGTGATTGTACAGTTCCATCGTTTTTTCTGGTCTTTTTTTTTTTTTTCATAATGATAAATAGTTTTAGAGTTTTGTGGTTTCCCCATTATGGGAGGCATCAATCCCACACTCAACATTGGTTTTGCTATCAAGACTGATGGTGGCACATGCAAAGGATGTGACGAGGTTTATTATATGACGTGTCTTTCTGGGAAGAGTATGCAAGATTCTAGCCATTCTCAACTAGTTGAGCCAAGTGAAGAACAGGTGGCAAAGTGGGGTAGGGACTGGGTTAGCTTTCCACTGCTCAGAAACACTACTTTCTCACTCCAGAAATTCCAGGCAGCATCTCAGGGTGCCTGTCTGCCCAGGCCGGTGCCCTCATGGTTGGCTGTTTCCAGAGGCAGCGTATGGACAGAGATGAGAGTTGCTGAGGATAGCGGTTCCTTCCAACAGAGCTTCTATGCCAGAACACAGGCCCAGGGTATGGTGGCACTCTTCCCAGTATCTGTGCTGAATGTACATCGTAAATTATAGCTCTTCAAAAATGGGCTTCTAGGAATGTTTTTCCCTATTTTCATTTCTTATTCCGTCCTACCGTCAATGATAGATGGCTAGATGCTGAGGCCCTCACCCCAACTCAGTAAATCACCCAGCAATGGTGTCAAGTACCTATCTCTGGTTTCTGCAGTTGGAGAAACTTATTGTCATCAATTGCAGAACAGCTGAGATCAGCTTATAACATGAAAACTACTCAAGGTCCTCCTAGGCTTTAGAGAGTAAACCATAAACTCTAATGCTTCTTTGCAGATTTCTTTTTCAGTAATCAACCCAATGTGCCAAAAATATCACAGAACTCAAGTTTCTCAATTTTGAAAAGAGTTTCCTTCTAGAATTTGTCACTTCCCAACTACCAAGTGCCCATTTTGATAGGGATAAACAGAGTGTGTGAGTCAGACCACACGTACACATATCTTCCCAACTGTTTGCTTATATTATGTTGGTTACCTCAACATCAACCATGATGAGAGTCTTTAAACCATAGAAATTGGCAGAAGCTACAAATCAGGTTCTTTCTACCAGATTGCTAGTTTTTAGACACTTACCAGCTCAGCACCAATTAAAGTAAAACTGCATGGAGGGGAAGCAAATGAAATTTTGAAGCTTTTACCAAAGTTATCAAAAATGCTTAACTTTTGAAGTAGAATGGCTAGATTCTCATCTACTTACTTCATAGCTCTTTCATATATGAGAACCAAGCTCTGCATTGCAACGTAGTACTCCAGTTCCCAGTTTGATACGTCATAGGAGGCAGTATGACACGTGACTAAACATCTGGGCTCTGAAATCAGAATTCCAGCTCTGACATTCTGTAATTATTTGACCATGGAAAATTTCACTAAGCTTGTACATCTCAGTTACTTCCTCAGAAAATGTGGAAAATAGCAGCTCTTATTTTATGGAATTATAATGAAAAATAAATAACCTAATACCTGACACATAGTGGCACCCATTAAGTTTTTGTTAAATAAATGTTGTTTGAATGCTTGTGAAACAGTATGGCATTGCTTGGCATAAGCCAAGAATTGAATGGATGCTAAATGTTATAAAACTAATTTCACCAGGCAGGTATTACCCTAGCCATTAATTCATTCACATTCTTAATTCTTTCCACATATATACCAGTCTTGCAAACTGTTACAAGATCCATTTTTGAAAAATTACTAGCTCCCAGATGAAGCAATAGAAATTTATTTTCCTTTAAACAAAAATTCAGTCACTGTCCAGACAAGCTAGAAGAGTTGAAGCTGGATTAAGGGTGCAGACAGGAGTTAGTGCACCCACACATGACAGCTTGCAGATTTCGGGCATGTTATAGCATATTCTCAAATAATTTTTATCAACCACCCTACTGTGCCTATTGCTTTATATATTTTGACAGCATGACCTTTGAACACAGTCACTGCAAAATTCATATTATATTAAAATTTAAAAATTTACCTAAGATGACTTAGCCTTTGTGATGTTTAGTTAGCTTAGAGATTTTTTCAAGTTAATAATACAACCCATTGCATATAAAATTTAAAGAGCATGTTCTCTTTAATAGACTATATTTTCCAACAATGTTACACATGCAGAAAAATTGAGCAGGAAGTATAGAGAATTCTCAAATGCTGCTTCTCCCAGTCTCTGTTAGTAACACGTTACATTGGATTAGTGGCTACACTTGTTACAGATACATCATTGTTAAGTTTAAGTCTTTGGTTTAAGTTAAGGTTACTTTTTGTGTTGGATTTTGACAATTTTATCATGACTTGCATCTACTATTACAGTATGATATGCAGAATAGTTTCACTGCCCTAAAATGTCCAGCACTCCACTGATCCACTGATTTCGTCCCTTCTCTCTTTTTCTGTGAACCACTGTAAATCACTGCTCTTTTCACTGCCTCCAAAACTTTGCCTTTTCTCAAATGCCATACAGCTAAAATTCTTTTCAGACTTTTTTTTTTCACTTAAAATATGCATCAAACCTTCCTCCATGGCTTTTCATGGCTTAATAGTTCATTAAAGTAAATAGCTGAATAATAATACATTGTATGAATATGATGAATGTACCAGTTGGTTTATATGTTTACATTTTTTGGTTACTTTTAAATTTTGACAGCCCCCAGTCTTCTAAAACTGAAATAGTATATTAAATGGAATGTCCTCAATTTCTTTCACTTACCTTATAAAGCAGATTATTTTTATTACCTCTTAAATTAATGTATAAGAATGTATAAATGGAGTCATCCGTGGTCAAATAAGTTGAGATACAATTCAGCTTAATATTGCATCATTTTAAATTGAAGTGTATCTTTCTTTGAGTGGCTATCTGTTCTGGTATTAAGGATGGATTTATGCCTCTGTAAAATGGAGAGATTAATGGTAGCAATAACTGTTACAGGAAATAGAGACAATAATAACTATTTGCTTTGGTCAAAGAAGGAGAAATAGAAACAAATTGCAAATTTCATGCACTGGTAGTCAGCTGTTGAGAGAAACTGAGCTTTGATGTAACAGTGAGTATATAGCAGCTTATAAATCATATTTAAGACAGAGAAAGCCTTCATAGGGAAAATAACCAGGATTAATGGAGGGTCATATAGAATCCTTCCCTGTTGAATTTCCTTCACTTCTTGGTTCTTCCCTATTCCCTGAAAATTGGTACAAACTCAAATGTCAGCAAATGGATCTCACAAGAAGTTAACAGCCCATTCTGCAGGGAGTTTCAATCAGTTAATTTGGGTGAACTCCTCATAGTGTTTCCTCTTCTACTTTAGCAGATTCATGGTAAACTATAGCCCAAGTATTAAGTTTGGCATGGACATACATTCAAGGCCTTCTTGGGCTAAACTTTGCAAAACTGTGAAGCATGGTGCTTGCACTCTACAGAGGGAATACAAATTTAGGAGACGCAAGTGACAGTGGACTGTCTATAATTAAATGTTGGCTATGTAAAAGTCACCAATTAGTGAAATAATCCAGATGAGAAGGAATTTGCTGAGACTCTGGCTATCCAAGTTGAGATAGAATTGAATTGACTATAAGGAGAAGATAATGTTTGTGTGTTCAGAGAAAATGGGAGATGTGGTCATTGCGGTAGAGACAAAGTGTGTTTCATTGAGAGGGCCAGAAAGAGGTGGGCAGCACTAAGAACAAGCCACTTCATCTAAATCTAGTCATTCAAGTGAGCATATTCCAAAGGAGAATTCTAAAGAATGGGGTTTACATCTCATTTCTTCAGCAGTTAGTTGATCTCTTTTATACTATATGGAGTCCCAAAGTGTTGATTTTATTTTCTTATGACTTTTATGTACTTAAATATGGTTCTATTGGATTTCAATCATTTTTACTTCTGTCAGGTACCAGTTTTCAGTAGACAAAGAATGAACTGGAAATCTGTCCTGGCCAACTTACTAAATCAAAATGTGCGCATACTATACCGTATTCTATCTGTCTGGAAAAATAATTAGAGATATCCTTTTGTCTCTTATATAAGAGAATAAATAAACAATATAGTTATTTCATTTTAATGTATTTATTTTTAATCAGTATAACAGTAGAAAAAATAATGTCAAATCATGTTGCCACCAGCCACTCCTGAAGTATCCATAAAGGCTACAGTATGTTCTGCCAAAACCATATTCACAGTTGTAGATATTAAAATACTAAAGTACAAGAGCACATCCATACCAGGCTCTTAAAAGCAATTCTCCTTCCCTTTGTCAATCTAGCACTGAATTTTCACAAGATAAGAGTGACTCAGGGTTCTGCTTTGCAGCCTCCAGGGAAACATTTAAATGTTGGCTATAGTGACCATAAAAAAGTTGAGAATATTGGTTTATACCAGAACCAAAGTTGGTGACTTGGACCAAAAAGGCAAAAGTCAAAAAGTGAAAATAAAATAAAAACAAATTTTTGTAGGTTATTAAGTATTAAAGAAGATTTGATAACAAAAGTTTGGAGGGAACTTAATTTTACTCCATCATTTCTCTGCTCTCTTAACAGATGGTAATTAAATAAATTAGTTGAAATCGAAGGGCACATTAAAGTGGCAACATTTTAAGAGTGGAAAGGCTGTCCAAAGTTTAGTTGTTTGCCAAATTTACATTTTAATTAACCTCTGTTCAGCCTATTTTATTCTTTGGTTTCTTAGTCACAAACTCACACTCAGTTGCACTCTGATTGACTCACTTAGTTTACTCGTTTAACATCTTTGAGCTGTTCTTGCCAATCTTAAAAGAAAAAAGAAAGAGATCCCAAAGAGTTATTCTTATAGATATCATACTTTGTAGATATAATTTGTGAAATAATTTGAATATTAAGTTACTTCAGCAAAAAATTACTAATAGAACAGGATTGTGGACCCAGTAATCATAGAGTTCTTCTGGTGTCTAGAAGCCAAATTAAAAGACCCAAGTGCCTAAAGCCCTTTTATTTTCATTCAGTATGACCCTCATGTGTCCCTTAGCCAGTCCTGAAGTATGTCCTGACCCAAATGTTCCCTCAGCTTATGCCACAGGCTCTTGCATTCTTGCCATTTCCAGGCTGAAACTGACAGATTTCCATCTGTGCTATTTACCCTCCTACTCCAAGCTAGTGAATTACCATTAGAAGCTGCTAATACCTCTTAATTGGTAATGCCTTCCTTTTATTTTAAGTTTTGGCATGATGATGCACTTTTCTGTGTTTCTCATTCTGAAAAGCCATTGAAAAAGCTTGACATGACCATGATTCCCCAACCTTCCTAAAGCTCCCTGATGTTTTGTCATCCTCTTCCTCCCCCCTACTGGAACTACTAGTGACTTTATACAAATTGAGTAGCCACCTGCCAAAAAGTTTGGGTTTTAAAAAATACTAAAATGGGGGCCCTCCCTGGTGGTGCAGTGGGTTAAAGCACAGCACTGAGAAGCTAAAGCCACTTCCGCATGAGTTCGATTCCCGCCTGCCCGGAGGCGATCCACATGGTGAAGCAGACCTCTCCTGACCCACCCGCTGCTCCCCTCAGCAATATACTTCGTCTATCTGCCTGTTCTGTTCCCCACTCTGTCCCTGGTGAATCCTCTCACCCTCCGCATCTCTGGTCTGTACCCCAGTTCTGTATGAATAAATAAATCTTTTTAAAAATACTAAAATGGGACAGTTGAGATTAAAAGGAAAAAAGTAATAGAATGTAGTCTACATATGCTTGTTTGTGAAAGGCAACATACATTCTGGTAAATAATTGGGTGTAGGAAGCACATAAATTACACTGCATTGACTCACTTTTCAAAGAAGATGGGGTAATGACATAACTAGTCATTAACATGGAAAACACAGAAGATTTGAAAGAAGAGGTTCTGAACCCTCTGAATTTTAAATGTGTATTTGTGACATCCATCAAGAGATACTCAAGGGATAGTTGAAATTTGATTTGGGAGCTTAGAAAAGATAGTGCTATTAGTGTGATTATATCCCTGAATGTGATAGATATGGATGTTATCAATCTGAAACACTGTGTAAAATAAGAAGAGGAGAGAATTGAGGACTTGTAAATAGTGACTCATGATGTAAGGAAGTCAAGTAAGAAAAAAAGGAGAAAGAAGTATTAATGTATTTGTTATTTAGAAAATCACTGGTGACTTTTGTGCACAAAAGTGTGGCAGAGACATGGTAACATGGGATTGAATAACAAATTAGAGGTGAGAAAGTAAAAATATTCTGTCTAGAATACCATTATGCATTAAGTTGTCCAAGAAACAGTAAGATAAAGTGTACTGTATTGCTTTGGGTTGTTTTTGTATTTGATGCCAAAGCAATACATAAAAATAAATTAAAAGTCAAGAAAATCTAGAAAAGCATACATTATAGATTTTAGTAATATTTTAAAGAAGTGGATATGAACATTTTATTAATAAGGAAGAGATATTTACCTTAAAAAGTAAAAGAAAAAATTGATGGCAAATAACTATGAGGGGTTCATTTTAGAGAGAAAGAAAACACCTCTTTCTGTGAAATGGGAAGTAAACAAGTAGGAATCTAAGGGAAATTATTAGTTCCTTTTCACAAGGAGGAAGTAGGAAGATGAGGTCACCTGCCAAGAAAGATGGGAAGGGACTTGAGTTGAAGCAAGATGTTGAGTTGAAGAGAGTGGTGGGAAGTGGGAAAGGAATCTTTCCAAGAACAGGGAATTCAAGTCACTGAGAAGGCTCAACTGATACTGAAAAACCAATCTAACCACTTGTATAAACACCAATCTAAAAAGTTTGAGATTTTTAAAATCTTAAACAGATTTCCCAAGTCTTCATACAGAAGAAAGAATGGCAAGTAGATGATTAATGTAGTGTAACTTCACATATCAGAAAAGAAGCACAAATTGGGAAGAATTTGAGCCGCTAGGAAAGACTAGTTAAAATGGTTTGTTTGATCACAGTATTTAAGCAATAATGAGAAGTGAAGCCAACAGGATATTGGTCAATTAGAATTAAATAGAGCAATCAACACCTAGAGATCTCAGTTAATTAAAGAGCTGGTGTAACTAGAATAAATGAGAGACAGGAAGAAAGTTGAGTGTAGTCACTTTCAAAAGTACTAAGTCCTAAAGTAACAGGATGGTCTGGAGGAAAAGGGGAAGTTCCAGGTCCCCTGCCCCACCCAGAAGGAGGGTGAAGCTGAGCAGAGAAAAGAAGAAAAGAAAAAGAATCTAGAGAAGAAGGAAGCAGGATGAAGAGCCAGAAGGAGACCTGAGGAAGCCACATGGAGCAGAGAGCATGTGATGAAGAAACTGTGCTTGTTTCTTGGCCCTGGACAGGTTGAAAGAGATGTGGGTGAGAAACCCATGGGGAAGTTAACTATGGCAGTGTTTATATTAATTTTGATTTTGCTCTTTTCCTCCCAGATTTCTCTGGCCATTTCTGACCCTTTTCTATGGGTCCCAGCCAGAAGGTACTTTAATTCTTATGGCAGGCTTTCAGGCTTTCTTTTGGACCAATCCCTTTGGGTGGACTTTTGCCCACAAGGGGATGGGTAACTTCAGGTGCTTGATTTAGAAATTATATTCTTTGTGTTCCATATTGTATATTCACTGTATTAAAGTCTCAAAGTCTTAGATGTTTTGTCTTGATGCAGTGGATGGCAGGACCTATTTGGAGCAGGCAGGTTTAGGAGTTCAGGGGTGCCCCATCTCCCTGCCCTTTACATGTTGATCCATGTAAAGGATAGAGTAGAAAGTTGTAGACACTTTAAAAGTCTAAATTCATCTATATTACAGTGGAAGAAAAGCATTTGATGTACAGGTCAGAGAACAAGAAAGCTGGTCAGATGTCCTCTGCCATGAACTGAGTTTGAAAATATTGTTGGGGAATAAAAAGGAAAAATTTCACACAGCTTACATCCTGAAGAGATAACCTGGAAGAGATGGGGAGAGATGCTTTGAAGAGGGCTTCTGTACAACATGAACATACTTCTATTGACCACAGTTGCTAGTGGAGATTTAAATTGCATTTTAATTATTATTGACTTAAGACTGTATTTTCTTGACTAAACAGCATTTTGACATTGGCCAAGACTACCTGACTTTGTGCAAGTTCCAACATTCTGAAGTATGAAACATTAGTGAGGATGTCATCCAACAGATCGTGACCAGGCCTGACCTTCTGTTGAGAAGCTGTTTATCCAACCTTGAGTTTTACAAGTATGGGCTTCTGGGGCTGATGCAATGGTGAAAGGTCTTAAGTAAACATACACAACAGTTGACACAGAAGGGGAGGCCTCGCATCAAAAGGAAACAGCACAGAGGGCAGTTTCAGCTTAACTCAAACTGAAGAATAAGATCTAAAGGGGCAATAAGATGGATGAAAAACTGAAAGTCAGGGGAAGACACTAACTATCTGAGAACTGATTAGGTTCTATTTTGGTCCAGTAAATGCTACTCCTTAATTGTGTTTAATTAATATTGATTCTGTCCTGCTAGCCTACTGACATTTTTTAATACTAACAGATAATTTCTACCATTCATTTGGATTTGCCCTTGCTATCCATTTTCAATCATCTTTCAAATGACTGAATCAGTCTTGTCAAAATTGACATTTCCCATCTTGTATGGGCTTGAGGCACACAGTGCGGTAACTCCCCAGGAAGTGACATTCTATTCTTCTATTCTAAGCCTCAATTTGCCTCTCCTTTTGTCCATTTCTTTTACCAGATGGAAAAAAAATCAGTGCATTTTTCACATAACTGCTGATAATCCCGATTCCAAATAGTTAATCCTTTCACTGTATCTATATCCAATTTGTAAAATATATTTCTAAACTGCACAAATGAGGTGACAATTCTGGGTTTATCCAGAAGGTATGCTGTTCTGTTTAAACTTCCAGTAGAATAATCAAAAGTCCAACATGAAGAACATTTGGGCAAAAGACCCTTCCTTAAGACCTTTAATACTTTCTGACAGAATAAAAAGTAAAAGAAATATTGCTAAAGAAGGGTGAAAATGAAATGAAAGTCATTCCAAAAGAGCACCATATGGCCCATAAGATGTGTGGGTATGGAAGGCTCATGTGCTGAGGGAATCACACACATTCTGGAAATCAAAATTGAACCTCTCCCCCAAGTAGGTCATCCTTCATACCCAGATTCCAAGACCCAACCTCTGTTGCATTAATATCTCATACTTCTAATTTAGTTTACCTCTGTTGATATAATTGTGCGTTTTTTAAGTAAATTCAATTCTCATCTCAGCATGGCTCATATTTGTGGTATAGCTAAGTGGCTTGTCTCAAGGGTGATGTTATGAAGCATATGTCACTCAATTATAACATCATCTGATTTCAACAACAAAAAGAGATGTGCCTCTGAATTCACTTTGGAAGCATTTATATGCAACATTACTGACCTTTCCAGAAGCTAGTTAGCATTATCACAAAAGTTGAAAGTAGGTTCAGCAGTAGACAACAAATTCTCATGGCTTCCTTCAGGGCTGGGTTTCTCAACCACTGATATGTGGAACTAGATAATTCCCCTTTGTAAAATAATAGGCTTTATATTTTAAGGTTGTTTTATATTCATGGCAGTACTGGGCAGAAAGTACAAACAATTCCAGTGTTACCCTTTGCTGCCATAAAGTTTTGTAGGGAGCTGCTGTATACACTGTAAAATGTCTAGCAGCGTCCCTGGCTGCTCTACTCTAGATGCCAGTAGCATCCACTAATTGTAACATACTTTTCAGATTTTGTCTTACACTTGCAGGAAAATCAGAAGCTAATGTCTTGAGTTTCTTCAGAAGCATCACTTCTGCCCTGCTTGACTAGCAAAGAAGAATCTGGTGTGATAGTTTATAAGCATTTAATCTCTTCAGATAAAAACTCTATAAGAATAAGAATTTGAACAAGATTTGTTAAGGGATTATAGGAAAGAGACCAAAGATGTTCCTTGGGAAAGATTACACTACGGTAATCTCGGGATAGGTCTTTCTCTAGTCCAGAGTGCAATGTACTGGAAGAATTACTGATGAATTGATCAGGTCAAGATTTCAATTCACAAGAGATTATTAACTAGAGTAACCATGAAAATTTGTTAATTCACAACAAGATATATAACTATGAAAGGGACTGAATCCATTTTTTCTATATCGGCATGGTCTTCTAGAGCAGGTTATCTACTTAGAAACTGGATTGTGGGAGTCTTAATGAGGACTGTCCCAAAACAGAGGAAGTAGGCCCTATGATCTGATGATCTACAGGGCTCCTGGGCTTGCTTAGTCTGATATGTTCATCCCCCTCTTCCCTCTTCCTGGGAAGAGCTCAGGAAATTCATGTCTGAATGAGTGCTTTCCCAGATAAGTAGGTGAAAAAAATATCAGAGAAAACTGTAAAAATTCATATTCCTGGGTTCCTCTCCCAGAGATTTTGATTTAGTAAGGCTGAGATGGGGACAGGTGAACAGCTAAGAAAGTATCCCAAGGGCTTGTGAAACTCTGAGCTGCACTCACCTTTGTGTGTATTTTAATTCTCTTCAAAGGGCTCTGGCCAATGCAGGCTTTCTCTCGACATTTTACACCTTCAGAAGTTGCAGAAAAGCCTGCCAGCCTAGAAAACTAGATCTCTGTAGGTGATGCTGAATCTATGGATATTGATTTTCACTCAGTCAAAATAGCAAATCGCCCTTATTTCCTTCTCAAGAATGGAGGGAAGAAAATAGAAGCACCAGTGTCAATTCCAGGTGGTGCCAACAAGAGCTAAAATTATAAAATACTGTGTTTTCTATAAAATATTGTGGAAGGCAATAACTTGAGGAAAAGATACTCTTCTCTTTTAAACTTTGAAAATTTTTTGGTTGTTGTTAGTTTTAGGTTATTGATTTTAGTGATACTATCAAATAGGAGTGCAGGATCCTTTACTGAGTAATAGTCCACTTCTCTTCCAGGCCCCCAGTTACTAAACAGAATGTTCTGTTCTTCAGATTAAAAA
Source organism: Condylura cristata (assembly GCF_000260355.1). Classification (NCBI taxonomy): domain Eukaryota; kingdom Metazoa; phylum Chordata; class Mammalia; order Eulipotyphla; family Talpidae; genus Condylura; species Condylura cristata. The sequence goes on from NW_004567102.1 coordinate 27,964,846, forward strand.
TCCATCTGTCCATTCATTCTAGAAACATTTATTGAATGTTTATTATGGGACAGCTGCAGTTTTCAGTTTTGAGACATAAAATCTCTTCTCTTGGTGCAGAGTTGTATGTGACTGGGATGTGGGAGGGAGCAGAGATATGAACAAGGGTATTCTAGGTACAAGGCAGAAAGAAGCTAACTCAGAGTAAGGTGTGCTTGGGGGGAGGCAGAAGCAGGTAAGGCAAGTTTCATCTCGACTAAACAGAAAGGAAGAGAAATTCACAGAACAGAGCAAGGAAAAGATGACACATTGGGGAATGAAATGGAATCTGCAAAAAGAGTGTCTTGAGAAAGCCTGGTGCATCGTGAGATTTCAGTTTCTGGCTTGGCTGGAAATAGGGTACATGAGGTGGTAGAGTAGGAAGTAAGCAGGAGTCAATCGTAGCATAAAGGACCTTCTACAAAATGCTGAGGAATTGAGGGATTGATGTGGTGATGAGTCCTCAGGTGTTTTTAAGCAAATAGAATGATGTGAGCCAGAGTGTCTTTAAGAACAATCTCCCTATAACAAGCCAGAAACTTCTGGGAGTGAGACTTGAGCAGAGGCTTTACATTTGCCCTGAGGAAGGAGCCAGAGCAAGGAGTACAGGAAGGTCAAGTGGTATTGAATGTCATGTTGCAGTTTTAAAACTTTGAGACTTTGAACAATCTATTTGCATTTTCTGGCAGTGCTCACAGTTGTCAGGAATGATTTTTTTTTTTTTGATCAAGAGTTGTAAAAGAGGATGGACAGGGCATAAGAGGAAAGTTCAAATGGATAAGGCCTTAAAGAATTCAAAATGCAAGTTTGTAGTGGTCGTGAAGATAGAAAGCTAGAGAGATGGACTATGATAGACAGTGGAATTGAAGAATCACATCTAAGAGACAGAGTAGTTAGTTGATGCTACAAAACTTGTGTATGGCCGTGGTAGAAAATTCTTGGAATATTTTTTTTGGGTAACTTCTTAGTTTAGTTTTTTTTGGTAGTTCTTAGTTTACTTTCCTTATTTTACTTTAAAACCACAGTGAGCAGGGTGAAAGACCCTGTGTCTATACTGATGGCACTATGACAGCCCTGACTAATTGGACCCTTCAGTTTCTCAAGTCAAAATATCACTGTTTTGCTGGCATTTTGGTACTATGGTACATCATCTTCTTGGCCACATCCCTACTTCAGTAGAGAAAAATGATCTGAAGAGAAAGAGGAGAGAATGTGTGGAAACATGGAAGAGAAACAGACGTGAGTACAGCTTTACGTGAGAAACAAACACAATTTTCAAGTTTTCCCTGTGGCTCAACTTTTCTTTCTATTTCCTTAGATTTTTTCCTGGAATTGTTTACCTGATAGGATATCATTCCTAAGGGGGAAACCTCACACTCATACATTAAAGCTGCACATTAAATCAAATGTGTACATTATTCACTTATTAGATTGACTAACAGGTTACTATTGAGTGATATCTTTAATGAGGAAGTAAAGAAAAAGTACTAGAAAAAGTAAAAAATATAAGCAAAAAGGTACTCTCATTTTCATTTGGAAAGGAATACATATGAGAACCATCTTTTTGAAGGAAAATTTGACAATACCCCTATTCATTTTTGACTCAGGTTATATCTTCTATATTCTGAAATGTGAACATATTTTCTGTAATATAATTCTATCTGTTACAATATTGCTTATAATATTTTCTCAAACAAATTGTGTATATCTGCAATTGGATGACTGACTGGTAAGTTTAACTTTGACATGGTTTAATATTCTTACTGTGCAGCCCGCCAGTGGAATGAGACAGCTCTATATTTGCTGATATTCAGGTATTTCTAAGAAATATTATTGAATGAAAAGGCTAGGCACTAAGGAGTTTACATAATCTAATTCCATTTGTGTACATTTTTATAGTGTATATTTTAAATGCAGATATATTCATATTTTTTGACTACATGCACAGGAAAATGATTAATTTGGGCAGAAGGACTTGAGTGGGCTCAAGGAGAAAGTTTCTCTTTTCCATCTCTGACTACTTTCTGTACTGTTAGGCTTTTTTAGTATGTCCATATGTTACTTTGGCTTAAAAAAATAATGTAAACCTGCTTTCAAGAACAAACCTAATGCAGAATATTTATACCAGAGTTACTCAAACCATTGATCCATGGTCAGCTCAGGGGCTTATGTCAGAATGTAAATCAACACATTGTTCCTTCAGCAAAATCGTCTTCCTTTAAAAAGTAATGTCAACTGAGCTGAACTGGATGCTTAGTGATGCAGTTGATTTACATTTCAGGGCAAGCTTATCCCTCACTGGCTGGCAGCACACAGTTCTCATGTTGTTTTTCTAGCCATACTTTGAGCACTGATTTATACTTTAATATGATCTTAGGAAATATTCTCACTTCCCCCAAGTATACTTGTATCTTAAAACTCTTTCCTCGCATTAGAGAATAATAAATTTCAAGTATGTGGCTAAGGTTTTTTTTTTTTTTTGGACAGAATTCTGTTCTTAATGTCCCTGGTCCCTAAGTCAGGGACCAGGCTGACAGAAGTGTTGTCTTTAGCAAGTGACTTTACGGCGAGCACTATGGCTCAACATTGGCAAGAACTAGGATGCCATTCCACCCAGCTGCAAATGGAGCTGAGCTATGCAGACCCTTGCTGGACAGCTCCCTCCTTGCAACATCACTTTGTGAAAGCCAAAGAGAACCTTGATGATCTCTGCCACACGGCCCTCCACAGGGCACTGCAAAAGGATAGAAATCAAATGTACTTCTCAAATAGCATTGCTATGGGGTGATCATTCTGATCGTCAACTCTGAACACATCTTTTTTTCATACGTAAACAAACCTTACTTAACAAACTAGAATAACAAGTGATATTCAGTATATGATAAATATCCAATATATTGACTTGAGAAACAAGATAATATGGTAACTACCTGGTGATATTTTTGATTAATGAAGTAACACTGTTTTACATCTTTGTTAATATTTTAACAATATAGAATTTTCCCTATTAGGTATGGTCATGGTAGCTCTATAACAGGAAATTTAATATGACACAAGTACCTAACTTACTAATATGGTAAGACACAATATTTAATAGCCAACCCAGACTATTCAGTAAACAACTCACTCACTGAAGGGGATGAATTCTGGAAAACCTGCTTAAATTTCACAACCTAAGCTCTAACTGACTGACTTGGGTGGTCCTGGTCCAGTTGGGGATACAAAGCTACTTTGTCTTGACTGGACTTCTGGAAATGGTATAGGAATCAGTTGGAGTGGATGTGCCAGTCATGTACACGTGGAGAACAAACATCTTATCTGCAAAGAGGAGACAGTAACAGAGACTCACACAGAGACATGGAGATGAGAAACTCTGTGGCCCTAGAGTAAGATTTAGAGTGGGCTCTGTGTCCTGATAGCTTTTTTGTCTGTGGTTCCAGTTCTCCTGAAGTTTCCTATCTTAGATCCTTATGATTTATTACGGTTTTCTTCTTTGTTTCATAAGTTAGTTTGAGTAGATTTCTGTTAGTTGCAAATAGACAGGACGACTGTTTATCATCCATTTCTTGCAAATGCCTTCTGCAAATCAGCGAGTAAGAAAAATCTTTATCAGGCCCATAGAACACGATGTCTAAAAATTATTTGAGGAAAGCTGACTTAGGGTCGCAACATCTGGTTTTTTGAACAATAAATACAGAGGAGTATTTCCTTGCTTTTGCTCATGTAGTCTTTATCTCTTGAAAGAAAAGGTGTGAGGCATAAAACAATTGGTAATTTTGCTTTTTAAAATGGACTTTCTGCTTTTTTTATAAAGTTTTCATCTCACTACTACCCTAGTAGCACATTTTATCCCCAACTCTCTGTAAGACATACTGGGCTTTAAAATGCACAAGCTTGTCTAACCAGCACTAAATTTTTCATCTTCTGGCTCTTTACCAGTGGTGGATTTACAATAAAAAGTCTTCAAAGCTTTTGCTTGAGTAATGGCCAAATATAAATTGCTGATTTTCATCCTGAAACCTTAACACCAAATGTTGTTCCTTCTTGGGGTTCATTTATAAAGGAGCACAAATGTGTGAAGAGCAGCAATTTAAATGTGGTCATTGTCAAGGATCAATTCTTTTGTACAATTTAAAGCACTGCAATTTTTTTTTCTTTAATCTACTTGCCAATCCACATGAGTATTTTTCCTCTAAGTGGTTTCATAGGAAATGCTTTTATACTTGCTCCAGAGGTGCATTGATGATCAAACATCAGCCTCGTGACTTTATAATATATACCAAAAAAAAATACTATTTTCATATTTCACTCATTGGAGTTCTTTGCTCCTTTCCAAAGCTGAACTCACAGGACACCCTGCTTGTGGCCTAAGGGTCCTGAGAAGGAACAGCCAGCTGTGCAGCCAAGCTGAAGTCAGATGCACAGATAAATCTGGGGAAAGAGCACTGTGAGGAGGTTTGATTGGCCGTTGCTGTTTGCTAGCCTGAGATCAAGATGGTAATGTGAATTTTAGAAGAAGTCTCCAGAAAAGGAGTTTTTAATGAGCATTATAAAAAGATATGCTCCATTAATACTAATCCTTCACAGATTTTCTTATTTTATAATTATGGTGTTTGTATGTCTTTCCCAAGTGAACTTGAGGTTTTGTTGAATTTCAGAAGAAATCAGAGCTTCTGGTAAAACAAAAACCAGAAAAGAGTCAATCTAGTTTGTCCATTAACCTATTCATTTTTTTTTAAGATTTATTTATTCATGCATACAGAGCTGGAATACAGGCCAGAGGTGCAGGGGCAGTAAGAGGGTTCACCAGAGATAGTGGGGAGCAGGACAGACAGACTGATGAAGTACACTGCTGAGGAGAGCAGCGCACAGGTCAGGAGAGGTCTTCTGGGCCATGTGGATCACCTCTGGGTCGAGGATTGAACTCATGCTGAAGTGGCTTTAGCTTCTTAGTGTTGTGCTTTAACCTGCTGTACCACCGGGGAGGACCCTAACCTATTCATTTTTATGATCTAACATGGCATGTTCTTACCTTAGGTTTTGACTTTTTTTTTTTTTAAAGATTTATTTATTTATTCATATAGAACTGGGGTACAGGCCAGAGATGCGGAGGGTGAGAGGATTCACCAGAGACAGAGTGGGGTGCAGAACAGGCAGATCGACGAAGTACACTGCTGAGGCGAGCAGCGGGCGGGTCAGGAGAGGTCTGCCACGCCATGTGGTCTCCTCCGGGGGCAGGCGGGAATCGAACTCATGCGGAAGTGGCTTAAGCTTCTCAGTGCAGTGCTTTAACCTGCTGCGCCACCAGGGAGGGCCAGGTTTTGACTTTTTTAAAAAATCAGGAAATATTCATCATTGAAGGAGAAAGAGAGTATTACTTTCTCAGCAGCCTTTTTATGAATCATTAAATTCTACCCTTCCCCGTGGTTCCCAGCCACTCCCATCTCCTGCTTCTCCCTCTGTCTCTTCTCTCGCTTTGCTTTGTCTGATCTAACTGAATCACTGCAATCAACAATTGTTTTTCAGTATATCCTGATTACCTTCTGTCTCTTCCATCTGAAGATCTGTAGGTACATGGCCATGTCATGTGCAAATCCAACTTGTTTATTCTCATGCAAACTTTAATCAGTGGCTGCTATTTGCTTCTCAATTTCATTCTAAGTGACATTAATTCTAAATTCATACCTTTTTGCTTGTCCTAGGGTAGTCTACCCAGATTGCTCATTCTTTATACACTAATGCTGTATGCCATGGCCTTTTAAAAGAGGTTTTTACTCCTACACCTCTCTCTGCACCACTTACATGTGATTATGTGCTTAGGTCGTTGTTTTCTGTCTTATATAGACTTTTATAAAAAAAATCATAACCATTTATATTGGGTAGTTTTAGAAAATGTAGGGAATCTATCAAGAGAGATTTGGGTTCTGAGTTTGCTCTCATGGCATCATGCTAAATGAGAAATTCCCTGTGACTCACCTTACCTTTTCTATGATCTCCTGCTGGTTTGTAGGGCATTGAATTCAGATTAGGAAAGGAGCAAAGAACTCCAATGAGTGAAAATATGAAAGGAGTAATTTTTTGTTTATTTTGTAAAGTCATGAGGCTGGTGTTCGATGATCAGTACACATCTGGAGCATGTATAAAAGCATTCCCTATGAAAACATGTAGAGGAAAAATATTCATGGGGATTGGCAAGTAGATTAAAGGAAAAAATTGCAGTACTTTAAATTGTACAAAATAATTGATTCTTGACAATGACCATATTAAATTGTTGTTATAAATGAATCGTGAGGAGAACAACATGGATATCCTAAACAAACTCCACCGATAGGTTTAATGGACCCCTTCACCACTCCAGACCAAAGAGATCCAAAACACCAAGGACTACACATCCCATGGTGTCATCACTACCACAGGGAGGATTGCTGGGAACTGAGGGAGGAGTTAAGCAGCCAGGTTTGGTATGTAGCCAGACATGTGAGCTCAGGGGCCCTTGGTTTTTCACCAGTTTTCAGTGTGCTGGTGGGGTCCCAACTCAGTGTAATTGGTAGGACACACTCACCAATTTATCTCCCTGAGTTATTCTTTTCTTCATTTACCCTTCTATAAAGAAAACCATCATCAACCGTTTTGCGTGTATCCTCAGTTGAGTCTCATTATAAGTTCCTTTTAAGTGTGCAGGTGAGCACCCACACTCAGGCCACCCCACTCCACATTGGGGTTACCCTATGACAGTTTGTTTCCTTTGTTTAAAGTTCTTTGGGCTTTGTTTTCTTCATCTGGGAAATCAACTATATAATTTGACTATATAGTTCACAATGTCCCTTCTAACACCAACATTTTTGTCACTTTAATAGTAAATTAGTGGTTTTTGTTGTAAATATTTTTAGAATCCCCCCACCAGGGAGCTAACCAGGAATATGTGCTAAAATGGTGATTCATTATCCATTCATTTCTCTAAGTGCTGGTTTTCACATAGGTAGAAGGATTTTTTTTTTAACATCCCTTTAAGAAGCTGCCATATAAAATAGTTTCTTGTTGCCATTTCAATGTTGTCTGTTGTCAGAATCCAAAAGTTCCAGCCACCATGAATTTCCTGGCTATAAAAATCTTAAAAACAAACTCACTGTCCAAATGTAAAATGCCAAATGCAGTAGATAAGGAAAGTAGCCTTTCAGATGGATTTTGTTCTCTATTATCTTCAAATGCCTTTCTAGAGAGGTTTAATTTGTAGGTGTGAGCAGAATGCAGAGCCCAAATTCAATCCACATTATAATCTTGAATTCTGTTCTGATGCATTTTTAAGTTCTTGGTTACAAATTCATCCACTTACCTCCCAATCTGTTGGCAGAATTCCTAAGGAAAGAATTCTCCCTGTAAGCACTGTCTTTGAAAGATTAGAGAATGAGAATACAGCCCAAAGAGGACAAGGTATCCAAGACTATAGCGGCTCATGCAAGTATCACTCTCACCTCTGCTCTAAGAAAACTGTCTTGGGGGCCCCCCCTGTTGGCACACAGCGTTAAGTCTCAGCACTGTGGAGCTATTGCAACCACTGCAGCATGAGTTCAATTCCCAGCCAGGGAGGTGACCCACCTGGTGCAGCAGACCTCTCCTGTCTCACCTGCTGCTCCCCTCAGCAGTGTATTTCAGTTCATCTACTTGTTCTCCCCACTCTGTCTCTGGTGAGTTCTCACAGCCTCTGCACCTCTGGCCTGTACCCCAGTTCTTGTATGTATAAATAAATAAAGCTTTAAGAGAACTATTCTGCATAAACAGATCCTGTGTGCTCTCCAAGCTTGCAGAGTTTCCAGTTTTCTTTTTTTTTTTTTTTCATCTGCACTGGCTGCATGTAGCTTCTTAATGCTGAGACTTAAAGACTTATGCTACCAGGGAGGGCCAGAGTTTCCTGTTTTCTATACCCAGGGGTCATTGCCAGTGCAGCATAAGTGTATAATTTTTTATGCTGAGAACAACACCTTTTGGTTCCTCTTTCTGGACCTAAGAACTATGGTTTTTCTAGTGAAGTCAAAGCAATTATATCACAAGTTAACAGTGCTTTAAAGATTGTGGTACCAGCCTATACAACCACAAACAGCTTCCCCTTGGGCACTCCCTATCCAAAGCTAGGTCAGAATTCAGCGTGGCTCCCACTTGCAGGTGAATGGTCACATTATTCTTGGAAGTAGTGAATAGGCACATTTTGTAGTTGCCCCATGTCTGAAGCATGCCCTATCTTCTATAATCCAGCAAACATTCTTAGCAATGGAAAAATATATCCACTTTTTTGAGGATTTTTCTGCCTTTATCCCTGCATTATGAGAAAACTAACTACAGGAAGGCTGGCATTTACAATCCCATCCTACCTGAGATTGTCATCTCACTTTGTGCCATTCCATCTTGCTTCGTTTTCTTCACAACATTGTCACTGGCTGATATGACATTAACTATGTGTATATTACCTGCCTTGCAAGTGACAGTGCAAACCACAAGAGGGCATGGATTTGTTACTGTATTTTCCTCTGCTATCTCCTGGACATTTAGAGCACAGAGTACATAGATGTCACTTGTTAAGCAATTTTTGAGGAGTCTGGTAAGACGGCAGCAATGTGAAGACACCGGGTTCCCCAGCTCTAAAAACACACATTAAAAATTGCTATAAAATCAAGCCAACACCCCTGAGGGAAAAACTGAAAACCTTGGCACACAATAAGAAAGAACATCCTCCTGGGATGCAAAGCAAAGTAGGAAAACTGTAGTGAGCTCTGTTTAGAATGATAATAGCACAATACAACCCCTGGAGGGAGGAGCACTCCCTGCAGAAACCCTACAGCTATTGACTGGGGCACAGACCTTCCTCTGGGCTTCTTAGACCCAGTTCTACCTTGCATAAGAGGGTGTAGGAGCAGGTACCCAAAATGGAGGTTGCAGGGGGAGGTAAAGAGTGAGGACTACCAGACATGAGTCTGAGGCATTTTACACAAAATAGCTGTAGTCTGAACAGGGTCAGAGCAACTGGACTTGCCTCTAGAAGAGGATACTACTTGAGCTTTATCTCAGATACCAGCAACAAGTAGCACTCCCCACCCATACCTCCAAGGAACACTTGTACAAACTAGAACTTGAACATCTATCAACACTGACAGCAACATGTTAGGATGAGACTGTGCTGTGAGGAAGAGTATGAATCCCAACCTGTGACTCCACATCAACTGCATTCCGTGCACAGGGCTGCATCCAGTACTTGAAAGTAACCCAGGGTAGAGCAGACAGCAGCTGAGGAGCAGTCTGTCAGAGGGAATCCACACAACTCTGGCATCCAAACCCAACAGGAAGTTCAGAGTCCTCCGTCTACTGGAGGGGAGCCCACTACTCCAGTCCTCTGTCATACCTACTGCCCTTTGGCAGTACTGGTAAATGGAGATAAAAGCTCTCTTTCAAACCCACCCCACTTCTAGGAGATAAAAGCTCTCTTTCAAACCCCCTTCTAAGAAAGGATCATCTTTCTTAACCTAGTAGCTTGACAACCTTGTTCCCTTTTTACATCCCAAGGGATGTCTTAGGAAGCGATAGCCTTCTGAATTGTTGAGTATACTAGGTGATGGCAAATGCAAGCTGGCATCTACTGGCTGTGAGGAGAATCATGCTAACCCTTGCCCTCTCCCCCTTCAGCTCCCTTGTAACTCTGGATAAATCCCCCTGCCCTCTGTCAAAGAGCAGGAATGTGGCCTGTCATACATGAGTCTTGTCCAACTCAGTTTGTCAACAAATTAAACTACTTTCTTTCTCCTAAAACACTTGTTTTCTTTAATTGGTTGAGGGAAACTGAGACTGGCATTCAATAATGGTACTGGTCTCTCCATAAAAATTGAAAATATGGAGTTGGAAGAATCCATCACAAATGCCAAAGCAACACAACCCTGAAAGGATCCCTGACTCAGCAGGGATTGTACAGCATGACAGAACGGAATTCAGGGCAATGCTGACAGAACTCAAGAAAAACAATGGAGGATATAAAAGAACAAAAGCACAAAGATAAGGAAAGTATAAGGGTGTGACAGTTAGAAATAATGAAGCTATGAAATACATTAGCTGATTGAAAAAACACAATTGAGGGCCTCAAATCCCTCTAAATGCCCACAGTTGCTCTAGAGCCAGCCAATGTGAATGGAAATGTGATGCAGGTAAAGGTACAGGGAAAAGGTATTGGTGAAATACTTGATTTTGCACAGTTTATGGATATATAATTATCATTTCATATCATCATGCGAACACTTACATTGTTAAGTCACTGTCAGCTCCTTAAAAGGGGATAGTACAAATTCTGTGGTCAATCTGCCTCTGACTATACTTCTATAATAAGATTTAATAGTCATTAATATGTGTCCTTCCATTCTAATGATCTTCTCAAAGTTTCTATGTTATTCTTGGACTCTTCATTTCCATATATGCTTACATTTAACTTGTCTCGTTTCACTGATCTGTGTAGGGAATTGAAGAGAGATTTAATACGGCTTATTAATCAATGTTGGGAGAACTGGCATCTTTAAAGTTCTGCTACCCATGTATATATATCTCTACTTATTCAAGTCTTTTGAAATTGCTCTAAGAAGTCTTATGCATCTCTTAATTTAAAGATAGTTCTTAACATATTTTTTGACATAAAATATAATTTTACAAATTTGATTTTCTAGTATTTATGGCTTTATAGAGATATACAGTGGTAGGTATTCAGTAACTGAATTTTCTACAGTATTGTAATTTATAGTAGCTACACCTTAAAATCAACCAAATAGCCTAAAAATACAATTATTCAATAAGTTGTGTTACACATATGTAACAGATAAGATATACAACGTATAAAAATAGCACATCTTCACTGATTTTTTTAACTATATTTCTTCTTCCTTGCCTTATTGCAATTGCTATGATCCTCAGTTTCCAGATGAATGAAAGTAGTTCGATGACATCCTAAATTTCTATTTTAAAGTATACTTTTGAGTATAATGTTCCTGTACAATTTTTACATACACTTATCAACTTGAAGAACTTTAATGTCTTAAAAACTTTAAATAAATATTGAATTATAAATATAATTATTGAATTATAAATAAAGTTGAATATAAATATTGAAGTTATAAATAAATATTGAATTTTGTAAGTATTTTTCCCAATTACTGAAACATACTATAATTATAAACTGGGCCTGGCATCCAAGGGCCTTACTAACTGGGCCTTGCAACCAGGATGGGACTAGATGAGGGTGATAAAGATCTGGGCCTTCCATCAAGAGGCACAGCGAATCACCCCTTTGGAATCTCAGTTTACAATCTATATAAGAGACCCTTCCCCCTTACAGAGTTAGCAGTAGTTGGCGACCCCCACCCTACGGGCTCCATTTCAACTGCTTCCCAGGGAGCAATAAACAATAAACTTGCTCAGCCTTTCTGCCTCCTGTCTTTCTTACTTGCGGCCGGCTACAGAAGCCAGGACACAGAAGTCAGGACTAAACAGTTTTTATTTCATGAATCTGTGCCCTTAACTTTATTTTCCCCGTCTTTTTTTTTTTTTAAAGATTTATTTATTTGTACATACATAACTGGGGTACAGGCAAGAGACTCAGGGGCAGTGAGAGACTTCACCAGAGACAGAGTGGGGAGCAGAACAGGCAGATCAACGAAGTACACTGCTGAGGGGAGCAG
>NW_004567102.1:27981544-28058815 GCF_000260355.1 Condylura cristata
CTTGGCCTTTCTCTTCGCCTTCTGGGATACCTATAACTCTGATATTTCCTTTCCTAATGGTGTCAGATAGCTCTTGAAGCGTTTCTTCATTCCTTTTTACTTCTCTTTCTTTTTCTTTTTTAATTCTCTTTGTTTCTGTGTCTTCGAGTGTGCTGATTCGTTCTTCCAATTTACTCTTTTTTATATAGACTTCTTGAGATGGCTGCTTAGTCTGTTTTCAACATTTCTTCTTTTCTAGTGTGTTTTAGATTAAAAAATATATACTCTAGGTGGTAATTTAACAGCATCTCATAGATTACTAAATCATATATTTTTATTGTTGATTTGATTTATGGAATAGCCCATTATGATTTCTTCTTTGTCTCAACAATTACATGATTATTTCTTAAATTTCCAAAACCACAGCTATTTCCTAGTATAATGGTTATTTTTACCTCTAACATAATTGCCTTGTGATCCAATTATATAGTTTAATATATGAATCTTTTGACTATATTGATATAAGTTTAATTAACAGTTACAGTCTATCATCAAAATATCAGGTTGTGCTTGAAAAGACTTAATTTTGGAGTTAGTTGAATGAGTAAAAAGAAGGAAAACTATTAAAGCATGATGCTGTTTAACACGATCAATTTTTTTTTCAGTCAAGTTATTCAGATAGGATTATAATTTCTCTCATTCTTTCTGTGTTGTATGTATTACTAGAGCTTTGTTTGTTTGTTTGGTTTGGTTTTTTAAAGTAGTTGTTGGTGATTGGAGAAGAATGGGCCAGTGCAGTCTGTGTATGGGCCCACAGCAGTGCAGTTATGTCTAACTTATATTTTATGCCAAGAAGCAGCATATTTTTAGAAGTTCAAATGTCAATAAATAGTGCACCTGGGGGGAAAAAAAACTTTCTGTTAGTTACATATACCTACTATTCTGTCATGAATGACTGTAAATTCAATGCAGTTACTTGGAAAAGAATTTCAAAGGGAAATGTTTAAGATAAACATTTTTTTTTTAACCTGGACATTAATTTTTAGCTTAACACTATTGCAAATAAAAGTCGGTTTACTTTCCACAAGTCTGCCATTCTAAAGAATCTGTTACATTTGTAGTTTTTGTATAAATTTTGTATAAATTTTTATTAAAATAACCAGAGCAAAGTCATGTCGAAACAAAAGTGTTGTATCAAAGAAAAGTCAGAAAATTGAATAGGACTCCCCCGACATTGACTCTCCAATGAAATTGTGTAAATAGAAATACATAAGACTATTAACATGCTACTGATTGAAGTTCAGATAGCACAAAGTATAGTGACAGAATAAATTCTTTTTGAATCTTGCTTTAAGTTCTCTAAGTTCAGGTAAAAATTCCTCAAGGGGGCCTTCTCTGGTGGCACAGTGGGTTTAAGCACAGTACCAAGAAGCTAAAGTCACTTCAGCATGAGTTCGATCCCCAGCTAGGCAGCTAACCCACATGTCCCGGCAGACCTCTCCAGACCCCGCGACCCGCGCACTGCTCCCCTTAGTAGTGTACTTCATTGATCTGTCTGTGCTGCTCCCCACTCTGTCTCTGGTGAATCCTCTCACTGCCCCTGCACTTCTGGCCTGTACACCAGTTCAATATGCACAAATAAATAAATCTTTAAAAAAAAAAAACCCCGAAGGCTGTGACTCCAGTTTTTATTAAATTTTCCATTAGTTTATATGAAAGGATTTGAACAATATCCACTAAGATGGTTGTAATGATCGAGAGGTGGAAACAAAACATCTGAGTGGAAATGACTTTCTATTCCTTCTCTTGGTAGCCAAGTGACCTTGAAAACAGTACTTAATGCTTGCAGTCTCAGTTTTCTCCTCTGTGAAATTAGAGTGCTAAAAGGAATGTTGCAAAGTTGCTGTTGAGAGTTACACTGAGTAGTTCTATAGGTGCTAGACAATACACACAGCACATTGTGTGTGCACACTTTAAAGATTTGATGATTAGCTTCTGGGAGAAGCAGAACCTGTAGTACAGAGGAGACTTGCTGGTATTAAGAGGCAAATGGATTGAGGCTTTTAAATACAGCCAAGTCTCTACTTATGGCTGCTTCCCAAAAGCAGCAATTTCCATTTAAATCTTTGGAAATACAAGATGAAGTGCTTTTCAGACAACAAGGTTCGCTCTAAGACACAAGTGGCTTTTACATAGAAAACAACTGGATCATGAAAACACTATTCATAGCCTCCCATCAGACATTATTCTTTGCGACTATGATTTATTTTACTTCAGGTACAGATACCTCAATGTCATTTGTGGTCTGATTCCTTTTAGATGTCCCTTCAGATAGAAAGGAAAGTGATTTTTCAGGTTTTCTCAGAAAGGGAAAGCCAAATGCAGCTAATTTATTTATGATTTTGTTTTGTTCAACTCAGCAAGTGTATTTTTGAGTTTTTGTTCCAGAAAAAAATATATATGGTTCACTTTACCAGAAAGATATAAGAAGGTAGTACTTTCTAAATATCATAAAATAATTCATTGTCTTATTTAGGGTGAGATACCAAGTTAGCTTTCTGTCATTCCACCATAGGGGGGAAAAATGGATAGTAATATTTATTTCTGCTTTAGGCAAAAGGAGATGAAAAATGTTAAAATACTAATAATAGTAGTTAGTTTTTGTTAATCAGTACATATGAGCCAAGCACTATTCCAAGGACTTAGCATGTAATTAATAACATTTGATTTTCACTATAATACTTTCAGGAGCGTCTGAAATTATCCCAATTTTCAAATGAATAAATGGAGGCACATAGGGGTAAAATAATTTATCTAAAATCACAGGACTAGGACGCGTTTCTTTGAACCCAAGCAGTCTGACTCCTGGGTACACAGACATTGCTGCTTTGGCAGGGAAATGACAAATATATGCCCTCTTCCCTGCTTCCAAACACTTAGTGATCTTCAGAGATGCAAAAATTTCAGTGTAGGGATTGTTCTATGAAAGCACTTTTTTTTTTTTTAAATAAAGTATGTTCCTCATATCCCAGGTAAAGATAGGTTAAGAATTACCTTTCTCTTCTGACAAGAAAAACTGGATCTTTTTAATCATATGAATAGACAGAGTCTATGTTCTACAAAAACTTGAGTGTGGTCTTTTCTTTGGATCCAAAGATTTTATTTTATCTACTATCCTACAAACTTTTATCTTTTCTATACTTATTTAAATATATTTTACATATTGCTTATATATATATATAAGTTCATATATAGTTTATATATTTGTGCACATTAAGTTGTTACTCATACATTTATTCCACAAATGCATATATTTATTGAACTCTTCCAAAATGCTCAACATTGTCTTAGATGTACGATCTCTGGCCATGTAAACTAAATAGAAAATATCTCACCAAACTCATATGTGAATAAGTTACTTACAGAATGTATATACACACATACATATTTAGAAATTCTGATGAAAATATCTTCAATATAGCTAACATCTGAACGTCAAAATTTAGATCAATAATATTACAAGAACTAATATGATTTCTATAGTAATATAGGGCTGCAAAAATTTTGACAAGAAAATATAAATACTATCCCTTCTAATCTTATACAAACTTTTTCTCATTATTTGAATTTAAGCTCCATCATATTTAATAATCAGAAGCTTTTTTTCCTTGAAAGTCTGTTAAAACTGAATTGCCAACATCTCAGCATTCCTCTCTAAAGTCACCACACAGCTAGTTCAAGCAGTGCTTCATGATTTCCTGTATAGCAGGGTACCCACAGGAAAAGGGGAGGTGCCAGCTTCCCTGCCCCACCCAAGGGAGGGTGGAGCAGAGCACAGAGGAGAAGCTAGAAAAGACTGAGGGAAATGGAGGGAAGAGACCAAGAAGACCTGGAGGAGTCACATGGAGCAGAGAGACATAAGGAGTATCTGTGCTTGCTTCTGGGTCTTGGATTTGTACAGGAATTTGGGAGACATGGAAGGAGATAATTGAAGGAGTCATAGATATGGGTGAGAAACCATGGGGACTGTGACAATGGAAGCCTTTACCTTGACTTGTATTTCGATTTTGCTTCTTTCATCCCAGACTTGCCCGGCACCTTTATCCCCTTTCCTCTGGTTCCCCACCAGAGAGGATGGTAACTTTAGGCACTTAATCGGACATTATTTTAACTATGTTCTTTCTCTTATCTTTATTGCACACTAATTGTGTTAGACTTTCTTTCAGTTGAAAGTCTTATATACTAGAATATATTTTGTCTTGATGCAGTGGATGAAAGAACCCATGTAGAGTAAACAGGTTTGGGGATCCTGGGGTGACTCCCCACCACCACCACCACCTACTCTGGAACACTCACAACAAATTTCCCTTCCCTCTACATGCATGCCCTGCTTGGGATTGTTGAACTTCAGTGGCACACACAATGAAAACAAGCCAGCTGAGGCAGGAAAGAATTGAAATTGATGCTACCTCACTTTTCTCTTTCTGTTATATTTCACATCAGCTGTCAGAGTCATCTCTCTTGAGTATCAGGAAGTGTTATTGCTTTTTATTTTTCTATCACAAAAAGTGAAAATATCACATTCCTTCCTATACCTCCGTGATCTGGGTTTGACTTCACTTCCAGGCTTGCCCTCCTATCTCCAGCTGACAGGTATTCCTTGTACCATTTAGATCCCTCTTCAGATATTCTTCCTTACTTGCTCATTTGGTTCAATACCCATTTCCTACACACCTACTGTGTACCAGGTGTAGAGAAAGGCTCCTCCAGGAATGACTTCCTTTCCATAAGTTTCTCAACTCCCTATTCATTCATTCCATCCTTCCTCTTAACATTGTTTGGACTTTTCCAGGACTCATTAACATTTAGGGCTATATTTGTATACTCTCAAATAGATAATAGCTAGCTGTTTATAGGCTTTAGATGTTTGTATTCTTCCAATATCCCTGACATTATGCTGGGTGGATCTAAGTGAGCACAAATCAGTTACTTGTTAACTGAAAGAAATCCTAAGTCTTAGAACTTTACTCCAAGGAAGGTCTCCAACCTTTGCTTGGAAAGTGATGAGAAATTGTTAGGAAACTGATGAATTATTATTACCATCTGTGCAGATGTAAGTGAGGAACATGGAGTCACATTTGCTCTTTAAAAACGTATGGTGTTGATATGTGTCTGAGGACAGCGGAGGTGGATGCAAGGAAAGGGAAGGAATTATTTTCATCTTATACAACCTGGCCCAAAGCCTTTGGTTTTTTATCTTACTGTCTTTCTACCAGTACAGAGTTCTTCCACATATCACAATTGTCATTTCTTTGCATTTTCTAAGCACTATTTTGAATGTTCTTTCTTTTCAAGCTAGAAATTAATCCAATTCTCTGGCCTCTGTCTTATCCATAAGATAGTACACTATAGAGTTCTCACTTAGTGCTAGTTTAACCTAGCCTACACACTAAGTGTTTCTATCATTTACTTTGCAGTATCTCCAGCCATTTCCAACACATTATCATACTGCAAGTTTTTGGCTTACTCATTTTATCAAAGCCTACTTTGTTAATTTTACTTTGTAATTCAGTTCTTAATGCGTCTTTTGCAGCACAATTGTTATGAATTTTCAATTTATTTTTATATCTATTTTTATAGCTGCCACTTCTACAATGTGGCAAGCTTCCCCCCTTAACTTTAAAAACATCGTTTTCGAAAGAAAGCTGTTCTGAAATCTGGCTTTTTCAGCAAAGTGAACACCCACACGATGAAGATAGAGTGACAGGAGTTAGAGGTGGAAGAGATGTATAAGGTAGAAGGTCACCTTGCCTGCTTTTTATGTATAGCAATAACAGATGTGCATACAGTAATGTTTGAATCTGTATAACTTAACCTGTTATATAGAAAATGCCACTGTCCCCTTTTATACCCCCATTATATATTCCTTAACCTATCAGTTTTGCTAGTACCGGCTGAACCTTGCTATTAGTTCACTTCTTATTTTGAAATCAATTTGCATCTTTGTGGTAGAATGTGACTCTGATCTAAATTAGAATTTGCCTTTTGGAGGATTTGCCTTTTCTTTTAACCTTTTTCTCCTTATTTTCAGGAGCAATGGTTTCCTTTTCAATGGAAACAAACCACCTCAAAGTCTTAATTTTTTTCTTATGTTACAATTAAGTTTTTCTTTCTCATTACCTGGCAGGAAACCTGAGCTCCGCTCAGCAGTTCTTGTCCAATGTCCTTTAGTCCTTCAATAAATATTGATGGGGGCTAGGGTCTCTTCAAAGACTTTCTCACATATATAACTCTTGACTGGAACTTTCACTGGGACTTCCAGTCAATGTAGATCTAAGTGGCTTGGGCATCACACTTGTTCCCAGGAAAGTCCTAAATTAAGAGGAGGAGGTGGTACTGCATTTGAGGTTACATAACATCATCTTAAGGGAACCTCCAGGCCCAATGGTATGGGGGGAGGGCAGTTGAGGGCGAACCATAGAACGCGTAAGACGACAGACCTGGCCCTTGTGAGGTGAATGGTCACAACAGTAGAATGAGTAATAATCTTACTTTCATCTGAGGAAAAAACTATCTTCCACAAGTAGGTTTATATATAATCAACTGCTTATTATTTTCAAATGGATGAAAAATTAAAGCTTTCAATTTAGAGACTAGCTTCAACCTCTTTTCACACCAAATAACACAGAGGTGCCATTAATTGACTTAATAAGGTGCATAGTTCTTCACTTATTTTGTCTCAGTGTTTCCTAATCATGCCCTTTAAGTAGCTGAAATATGTGGGGAAAAAAATAAAAAAGGAGAGGACAAGGGCTTGTAATTTACAATCTGTCTTTGAACAATCAGCTCTACTCACATCTTCAGCGAGCCTGGGGTTTTCCTCTGTGACCTGTGCGGCCAGCTGACTTCCCTGAGATGCAGCGTGATTAAATTGCCCCCAACTGCTTTTTTAAGGCTAATGTCCTAGAATTCTGACTCATATATTTGCTGATCTGAAACTCTATTTTCATCTGCTAAATAAACATCATTACCAGTATCACCAGCTAATTATCTTAATGAATGTGCATATGTTTATTTTTCTATTTTGAACCCCATGGAAACCGTGAAATCAATTCTTATCACATGCTCCCTCTTTGCAAATTAAAGGATTATGTTTCTACTTGGAGTAGAGTTCATATAAATTAAACGTATTATTTTTCCTCTCCTTTTATCCTAGAATAGTCCATCAAGCCTCAGAAGTTTTCCCATGAAAATAATACTATTCACATAATGTGTCCTTACTAGACTTGTTGATAACAATTCTCTCTATCACACATGATGAAATAAAAAATCTGGATTCTCTCAGACGCATAGAATTCACTTGGGAAACTACTGAATAGTGTGTGGGCCTTTCACCCACTACTCTTGGTAAAATTCTGAATAAATATAAATTTAAAATAGCCATTAACCCATATAAACCAGTGTCCAGTAGAGATGATGAAACACTGATTAACATATTTTGACCCTGATTGGCCTTGAATACCATTCATCATTAGTATTTCATTACTGGGCATAATTACTCTAAACAAAATTTTTGAATGAGTATAGTAAAACTCTTTCTCTATAACTTCAGATTTTAATTTCACCTTTTTCTGCATCTCCTAAGAGTGTTTCTCTGTCTTCCCAATCAACTGAGTTCCTCTATCTTGTTGTTAGGAAGATAATTTTTCTCAACTCCCATAATTTTCTCTCCTCATTCTGATCTTGAAATCAACATGTCCTTCCCTTATCATTTATTCAACTAGACCCTCTAACAAAATGTTCTGTTTGCTCCAATGTCTAAATCCAGATTACTGCCATAGCCCAAATCACCTGTGAATGGGTCCACTTACATCATGATTATGTAACTGGACTTTGAGAAAACACTTACTTAATCTACTTTTATTCACTGTCTGTTAGTAGCTAGCATGTCTTGACTCTATCTTCAAAATGACTGGGAGCCCAGCCAAGATTGACTGAAACTCTTTAGCCCTGAGGGTCTGGAAGCTGCTAGCCATACCACAGGAAGACAATGAGGATGCAGGCTGTGAAGTCTCTCCTCCTTTGAACCACCATGACTCAAGACCCTAAGGTAGAAAGTTAAAGCATTTATGGCCATTTATCACTGTCCCTCTTGTGTGCTAGTTCTTCCTGTAAGCATAACATTCTAAAGGTTACTTGAGACTAGGGGACAAAAGCCACCCACACTGAAAATTACCACTGTACTTATCACAACCTGTCATCTAAATTAGCACAAGGAAAGAAAATTTATCCTAGAAATGTGAAGAGAATGCTTATAATGTGAGAATATTCTGTCAAAAAGAAAATATACATGTTTTGCCTAAGGAACATAGATAAAAACAAGGGAAGAAATTTAGAGGAAAGACTACACTGGCTAAATTAAAATTAAAATATATTGAATTAAATTAATATGTCTAGTTGACATATACATATGATATACACATATATATACATCTATATATAAACACATATCAGATACATATAGATACACATATATATCATTAGCCATTTAGTGGCAGGGAAATGGAAATTAAAAGACATTTGAGAGCCTGGGAAATTAGCAATATTTCCCTATTGTCTCCTCTCTTATGAGATGAAACAACCCTGTATTGCCAGCTTATTTGTCTTAGGGTGTGTGTCTATCTATATCTATCATCTCTATATAGAATTTGAATATAATTGAAATTTTACTGCATCTGATGTGACTAAAATTTCATCTAACAAATTTGGTGTTGAAAGTTGGTAACTGCCTTTGGCATTGTCTCCTTAACAATGGTGGAATATTTCTGTGGTGGAGCAGTATATATTGTACCCTACCCAGTCTAACATATTCTGTGAGCCAAATGAGTGTCTTGTTTCCCAAAACTACCAGATCCTCAGCCTGGACTTTAGCGATAGTAGATAAGAGACAACTTTACTGGTGCAAACACTCCCAGACTCAAGGACACAAATACCAGTTATGCTTGTGGGTAGCACAGGAGACAGTATAAATGGACCTATTATGACAGTCACTCAGTAATTTTTCTCATAGTACTAAGAATACTTTGTGCAAACTTTAAGTGATTAAGTTGGGTAGAATGTTTACTTTCAAAATGTAAAAACTGCTAGTCTTGAATAGGTCTGTATATTTCTGTTATTAAGCTAAAAACAGTTGGCCAATGGATGTTTCAATAGTCTGTCTTATGGTTGGTGGGTGGAGAGCTTCTTAGGCAACTACACTAAAATGAGAATTCTGATCACCCTGAGTTGAAATTAAATTTGAAGTGCAACATTAAATCGCTGTATGTTTTGGCCTATGGATACAAAGTTTAAGTCATAATGACATTTAAGACTCAAATGTTCTCTCTCAGCATGCCACAATGTCCACCTTTTCAGAGGGTTCAACATTTGTTAGCCTCTGAGAGAAGACTAAGCATAAAATCTGAACTAATCTGTCAGCTGCAGCCCATATTCAATGTTTCTCATCTTGTTCTCCAGGTCCAGCTCCCACTTTGTCCATTATCTTTAGCCACAAATCTCCATGGAGACTCACAGACATTGTTGGCTGTTCCCACTGTGAGGACACCATTATAAACATCAAAGTTGTATATACAGATGTTTCTAAAGTTGCCCGTCTTTGGGCTGTTGCAGTGATCTGAGATCTGTGAAGAGTGTAGGGGATGATGTGCTCTCCCACTTATTATCTTTTCTGTCAGCTCAGACTTAGACTTCTTGGAAATTGTCATTCTTATGCAATTATTTTTCCTCTAAAGAAAATGTTTTTCTCCTCAGAACATAAATCCATGGCAATTTCCATTTTAGTCTTGTAGTCTTGAGCTTTCCCTTACCCACTCCTAAACAAATTCCTTCCACACCAAATTAAGCAAACAAACAAATAAAAGACTGTACTCTTATCTGAAATAAAACCTCTGAAGCCAAAGAGATTTCCAGGCTCTAGCTTCTCTACATAGAAAATTACTAGAAATTTTTAAATTTCAGGGCTTGGGATTTTGTTGTATTGTTTTTTTTCATTTTCTACCCAACCTCAACAAAGCTATGTATTTAATTAAAGCTACTACAAAGTATTGTGTACTTCTTAGTAAGCTTTGATAATGTATAAACTTAAGTGAAGAACTACATAGTGAATATGGTGGTGGATTTGAAATGATGACTCCTTCCAAATCCCTCCACTAGAAATGATGGTCCTTTGATTTTATATATGCAAAATACCATACCAAATGCTTTGGAACATGCAAAGACACCTATCTTTTGCAGACTTAAAATTTGAAAATAGGTGTAAGATTTATAAAATGGTATGTAAGATATATATATATATATATATAAATAATATATA
The DNA here is from genome assembly GCF_000260355.1 of Condylura cristata. Classification (NCBI taxonomy): domain Eukaryota; kingdom Metazoa; phylum Chordata; class Mammalia; order Eulipotyphla; family Talpidae; genus Condylura; species Condylura cristata. The sequence continues at coordinate 27,991,896 of NW_004567102.1, forward strand.
ATTCAATTCCAAGGAAATCAGTGAGTAACCGTAATTACCTAAGTAAAGAAGAGAATATCTTTGAGCTCTTAAGAATTCTTAGAAGAGTTGACATTTGACTTAGGAATTGAAAAATTAATGGTGTATTTCCAAGCCATTAATGAAGGAGCAATGAAACAGCCAGATAGACATGAGATGAGAGAGGATGGAGGCAAAGGGATATTGTCAGGATCAAAGGTGTTTAACTTGGACAATTAAATTATTGAGAAATACTTGCACAATTGACTAGTATGTTTGCAATTTCTTCTTATTTAAGTAATAGGATATTGAATTTTGGGGCAGAGGAATAATATAAACTTGGATTTTAAAGGAAAATATAAAACCAAAGAGCTTAGAAGTTATAACCTTAAAGTAGAGAAAACAGGGGACCAAGTGTATAACAGTCTGTTCAGTGTTAAAAGCAAATGATGCAGTCTGTTGGGCTCCCCACATGATACCGAACAATAATGACTATTAATGAGAAATGTGTACTCCTCTCTACATAGGTCAAATTCATATATCAATTTCTTTATTTCTTGGGAAGAGAGCAAAAATGAATGTTGTCTCGAATTCCATAAAAATATCCCATCAGGAAACAAACTGCCTTGGCTTTAGTCTGTTTTCTCTTAACTGCCTCATTGTTTATATAATAATACCAATCATGAATTATGTTTGTATGATTCCCTACAGACTTATCTTTAGATACTATTATCTTGAACTATATTGTGGAAGTCTGGAAATATTTTCAAAAGTTTTATCCCTTGGAATCTAGAAATATGCCCACTGGCCATGACTAGTAGGAAAAAATTACAAATGAAATACACATTATTATTCATGGAAATAATTAGGCTAGTTATGCTGGATCAAACTATCAATCATACATTGAACTGCTGACTCCATCTGGCGGCTTCATTATAGGACTAAATCAGGAGGATGACGCCTTCAGTTAAAACGAAGAATCCTTTTCCCTAAAATCAGAACCACTGCAAGAGGGGATATAGAAGTTGCTGATCGCTTACAAGAAGTTTCACCTTCTTACTGATTAAGACTGTACAAAACTTCAGAAAATTTAGTTCCAACCTTTTTCATAACAGTCATTATTAGCCAAACATTACCTAATTACTAACTCAAGCAGTGCACAGTAGCCTTCAAGTATTAAATGCTGTTTCTTAATATTTTGCTGCTAGTCCTTATTTATGGTGATGTTCTTATAGCTTTTTCACAGGAAATGAATACTTTCTGCATATAGCTATGATGTTATATTACTAATGCTTGTGTATAACATACACTATCTCAAATTGAAGAAAACTTATTTATAGCAGAGGTCAGTAAACTACAGCTCATGGACCAAATTTGGCCCAAGACCTGTTTATGTAAGGCTATGAACTAGTAATGGCTTTACATTTTTTAAATGCTTGGGGAAAAAAATCAAAAGCAGAATATTCATGACATGTAAAAGTAATATGAAATATTCAACTTTCATGTTTCCATAAATTAAATATTATTGGAACATAATCGTACCCATTCATCTGCGTGGCTGCTTCTGAGCCCAGGGTAGAATCCCTTACTTGGAACATAGCCCAGATGCCCCACAAAGGCAAAAATATTTACTATCTGTCCCTTTACAGAAAAAGTTTGCCAAAGTCTGGTTTACAACATTCCTGGAACAAGAAGTCAAGAGTCAATTTGTTGTTTTAAAGCCAAGCATTTTTTCCCCCCCGAAAAAATTACAGCTATCTAACAGGACAGCAAAAGTTTCCTTTAGCAGAGTTTTGGTTTGTGTGACAGTAAAGCCAGAATACTCACGTGGGTAGCTGAAAGTCTATGATTTTGAACTCTGTGGAAAAATGCGGTGAGCCTGTAAAATAATACATGAAAGGACACAGTGAGGCCTGGAATCCCTGCAAGGCTTGAGAAAATATACTGAGTTACAGAATGTGTGCCTGTTTGCGTTTCTTCCTGGCAGGCATGTATAAGAGAACTATTTTTAGTGAAACAGGCAATGGATGAATGCGTGTTAGCTAAAGAAATATCTTAGAAAATAGTGAGAACATTTGAGGGGGGGGGGCTACCTTAAATGAACCAAAATAGAAAAAGGGCAAAGAAAAAGAAGAACATGACACACATTTGAAAACATAAGCGGGCGTGGCTAACAATAGCCCAACATGGAGACTCTGGTCAATTCTGACGATTTTCCTGCTCCTTCAGCTGGCACAGTCAAAGAATGTTTACAGGTTTAATCCTCTAATCTGCTACCTAAAATCTATTTCAAAACCCACAACTAGCCTTTTCAGCACCTTGTGCAAGGCAGGAAGTCGTTTCTACAACAGAATGGGGAGTGCTCCATGCAGGCAATGACCAATTCAAAATCACAGTTCAGCTTATACTCCTCAGCCCCCATCCTATAAAACAGAAGAGGAGGAAGAAACAACCTTTTGAGGTGTCTGCTTTCATTTGCTATTCCCTGCAGATCAAGAAATAGAACCAAACTAAATGGTTTCAAGTTTGCATGGCAGCTTGTGGCATTTACCGGTATCTCAGTACAAATGAAATGAGCAAATCAAACGCCGCTGCTGTGACTGGATGAAATGCTCAGAGGAGCCATTTGTAGTTCTCTGACAGGTTGCACAATCTAACTTGGGACTCTTGAGCCCTGGGGACGGAACAATTTAAGCATATTTTAATATACATCACTAGAATCCTTTTTAAGTCAAAGGACCAGCTCTGTGCATCAAGACACCGTGCTGTCTAAACAGTGCCTAGGTGCAGGAGAGCTGGGTGTACAGTTAGCACTTGCTGCTCTCGGGAACAGCTGTTGCTCCAGGGCTGGCATCATATTACTGATTCCTTGGTAAGGCCATTGGCTGTCACTCCCTCGGCTTTGTAGTTGTATCTGATTATCTTCTGATTGCCTTAAATTATACCTTCAGTTCACTGAATGTGAGCAGCTGCTCTCCTTGCTATCAAATTCTTGCTATCATTCATCCTTGCAGGTAGCTTTTATCTCCCAAATATTGAAAAAGGAAATATTTTCCTTTTGTAAGGCAAGAAAGTAGCTCTTAACTAACTGGGTGGGATTACTGTTACAGATAGAATTCTTGTATCTACACTTTTCCTGGGGTGATTCTACCATTATTTTGAGGCCTTGCTCTAGTTTTTGTAGCAGTTTCCAGTAATTGAATGAGCAACTTACTATAACTCAGCAATTCTTTTTTATCTGTTAGTTAATTTTCCCCCAAGTGTAATCACTCAAAGTATTCATTTCTCACTCTTATTCTTAGTTAGGACTTTCACCTAAAGTCCAACTTTCATTGTGTGAACCCTGCAATATCTTAAACAATGTTGGAAAATTGGTCATCATTGCCTAACATGCAATGAAGATGAGAACGAAAGCAGTGTTGGGAGAAGAAATAAGCGCTATCAGGTGGCAATCAATGAAAGAACCAAGAACATCATTTGTGTCAAATACTTAGGAAAAATCAGTAGGTGAAAGAGAGGAAGACTCTATAGCTATTGGAACATAGATATATGAATTGTATTTAACTGTAAAAGTTTGAAGCCTTAGAAGGAATATCAGTTTTATTCTAGACACCCGTACCATATACAGAGATTTTAAAATATTGACCTTCATGTTATTAATGCACTGTAAGTTCAAATGGAAACTCTTAGGTAGATTCTGCCATTTTAGCTAAATGTTCAATACTGTGTTGAAGTAAGAATTAAATTACCTCTTTGTGGAAATAGGTATCCAGGATATTCACAGGGAGTCAGTACAAAAAAAAATTTTAAAGATTCATTCATTATGCATACAGAACTTTGTACAGGCAGAGGTGCAGGGGCGGTGAGAGGATTCACCAGAGACAGAGTGGGGAGCAGAACAGACAGATCGGTGAAGTACACTGCTGAGGGGAGCAGCGGGTAGGTCAGGAAAGATCTGCCACACCATGTGGATCACCTCCAAGGTGGGGATCAAACTCGCACTGAAGGAGCTGTGGCTGGCTTGCAGTGCTGTGTTCTAACCCACTGCACCACCAAGAAGGGCCCTACAAAATCTTTTCAACTAATCAATTGAAAGTGTCTGACAGTGGGAATGGGTGACTGTGACAACAGATACAGAGGCCATGTATGGTGTGAGTGAACAATTCTTTAACATTATAACAGCTAACCTGTAAGCAAGAGCTGCAGGATTTAAAATAAAAGGGTTTTTAATCTCATTTTGGACAAGTAACTTAAATTTCCCAAATTTTAGGTTTCTTGACTTCAAAAGCAGGAATATAATTAGTGTCCTCACAAAGTCCTAAGAAATGAGACAAGCATGTGCAAGGCATGTTGCTCTGGCCAAGATATCCAAAACTATGTTGAACAGTAATGGTGAAAGTGAACACCTTTGTTTTGTTTCATATCTTAGAGGAAAGCTTTCTGTGTCTCAACATTAAGTATAGGATATTAATGGCTTTTTTTTATGGCTTTTATGATGTTGTGACATATACCTCGGTTTCCAATTTATTGAGTTTTTATCAAAAATTGGTAATGAGTCTTGTCAAATGTACAAAGGTACAGCATATGTTTTAACAAGTCTATATTCAGAATATATACAGAACCATACAACTCAACAAGAAACAAAAAAACCCAATCAAAAAAAGGGAAGACATAAATTGACACTTTTCCAAAAAAGAAAAAAAAAGATAGCCACCAGGTATATGGAAAAAATACTCAATTTCAGTCCTCCCTGGTGGCACAGCATGTTGGAGTGCTGCATTGCAAAGCTAAGCCAAGCTGTGGCTGCTTCAGTGCAAGTTCAATCCCGTCCTGGAGGTGATCCACATAGTGCAGCAGACCTCTCCTGTCTCACTTGCTGCTCCCCTCAGCAGTGTACTTTGTCGATTTGCCTATTCTGCCCACCACACTGTTTCTGGTGAATCCTCTCATCGTCCCTGCACTCTGACCTATACCCTATTTCTGGATGCATAAATAAGTCAAATCTCTAAAAAAAATAAATACTCAACTTTACTTATTAGTGAAATGAAAATCAAAACCATCATGAGATAGGACCTCACAGAAACAACAAGTACTAGTGAGAACGCAGAGAAAAAGGAACTCTTAGCGTAACCCTTGGGGAAAACAGTATGGGTATTCTTTAAAAGTAAAAAATGTCGTAGGATCCAGCAATATTTCTCCTTGGTATTTGCTATTTACCCAAAGAATATGAAAACACTTATTTGTAAAGACATCCTCACAATAACCAATTCATGAAAACAATCTAACTGCCCACAGACATATAAGTAGATAAGGACACTATGTTATATATACTCGGCAGAATACTACTCATTTGTTAAATAAAATGAAACCTTGCCTCTAGCAACATCATGGGTGGAACATAAGTGATTCTACAAAGTGAAATAAGTCAGAATGTTAGAGACAGTAGATGGATGCTTTTGCTCACATGTCAAATATAAATAATTAAGCAACTGAACTAACAAGTCACAACAAAAATGACTTTAGACTCTGGAAAATATAGTGGTTTTCAGAAGGGAAGTAGAAGGGGTAGAAAGGAAGGGTAGAGGAGGTCAGTCTCAAAGTGGAAATGGCATAAGAACTTTGATGATGGGTAGATGAGATGTGGCTTATGCACATATAGAGGTATGGAGCTGTACTCCTGAAAGTTAAATAGTATTCTCTATCAATAGTACATAAAATTGTTTTTAAAAGCATAAATTGGATTTTTAGTATGCTTACAAATTTTTACATCCCACTATATATAAATCCAGAACATTTCCAGCACCCCAAAAAGAAACCCAGTACCCATTCATAGTCACTTCCCTTTGCAACGAGTTATCTACTTTCTGTCTCTATGTATTTACCTAGTAAGCAGTTATTCTTAAGGCAAGATAAGTGTGTATCATTACCTTTCACTTGACCTGGAATATTCTTCCTTTTCTATTTTCTTTTTGTGACAAAATCATATGCGTCTTTGAGCACCCATATTTTCTCTACCCTCAAAAAATTAGTGACTGTTTTATCCCTGCATACATAGCTACTGTGACACAATGTTGTACTAAAGAGATGAATTCTTTAAATATACACTTAAACATATATGAAGTCTGTTTAATTTTTGTGTTCCCAACATCTACTCTCACATTAAAATATATTTTTCTTGGAATCCCTTGTTAAACCACTTCTGTCACTCAAGTAATTGTCATCTGACAAGACTGATCTTAGTATTTTCTGTCCCTCATGTTGGATATGCATTACAGTGCTGACCTTGTATTGGAATGTAAAACTGCATGTAACCAAGATGGGGTTGAGTAGGGCATTTAAATCTAGTGTATGAACTCATTTAATGTTATGTAAACTTAGTACAATAAGAGTTACAATTACTACTACTTCATGGATTTGCAGCTTAAGTATTTGAGATGCTATGTAATTCCATTTCCTAAGGTATACATTTTGTAAGTGGAAGCGGAGGAATCTGAAACCATGTCTTCCTATGTCTATGGTCCAAATGTGATCACTGGATGTACTGCCCAGCACAATGCTAAAAAGAATGGGGCTCTACGCTGGCCTTCTACCAATTCATTAAGTAGCTTTTAAAACTAATTTAACTTCTCTTGGCCTTGGTTTTCTCCCTCTATACAATAGGCAGTGGAAAGAGAACAGAAGGATTTCTTTCTCTTTCAGCTTTCTTTGAGCATCCATGACCTGAGGCAAATCTCAAATGTGTAAGAATCATACCTCTCAGTTTTCTTCCACCTGATTTTATTTTTTTTTTTAAAGATTTATTTATTTTTGCATACAGAACTAGGATACAGGCCAGAGACTCAGGGGCAGTGAGAGGCTTCACCAGAGACAGAGTGGGGAACAGAACAGGCAGATCGATGAAGTACACTGCTGAGGGGAGCAGCGGGTGGGTCAGGAGAGCTCTGCCACACCATGTGGTCACCTCCGGGCAGGCGGGAATTGAACTTATGAGGAAGCGGCTTTAGATTCTCAGTGCTGTGCTTTAACCCGCTGCGCCACCAGGGAGGGCCCCACCTGATTTTATTTTTAATAAAATAGACAGACAGAAGAGACGTCATCTCCTATTTAAATCCCATGCTGAGTTTTAATTTGGAAAATGCCATTGATTTTACACAGCCTCTGAAGTACTGAAAGAATTCTTTACTCATACTATACAATTGTTATATCATAGGTCCACTTAGGAATTAATATAAAAGTATGATGGTTTATAGAGGATCTTTTAAAATCTTAACTACTGGGCCTCCTTGGTGACCTACAGATTAAGTCTCTGCACTACCACCACAGCAGTCTGAGTTTAATCCCTGGCCAGAGAGGGCCACATGGCACAGCACACGTCTCCTGTCTTGCCTGATGCCCCGCTCAGCAGTGTACTTCAGTACATCTGTCTGTTCTGCTCCCCACTCTATCTCTGGTGAATCCTCTCACTCTCATGATCTCTGCCCTATGCCTCCATCCATTCTTTAAAAAAAAAAAAAAAAAAAAAAACAGAATATAGCAGAAGTTACATCAACTCCATAAGTTTTTTTCCCCTATATATAAAAAATTGGACAAAAACAGTCACCATCTATTTTAATCATCAAAGTTGTTGGTTGGTGGTAGAAATGACACATTATAATTTTGCATGTTGGTATGTTCTTTTAAAAATTTATGAAATATATATATATATATACATACACAGGAGTATTGTAGATATATGTGCAATGGGCATACATCTTTCATTGTAAGAAAGAATATTGGAAGGGCCTTAGAATTTCCCTGGGTCCCTCTTTTAGACCATCCTTCTTAGTTAGCATCTAATCTAATTTTTGTGTGAATCATTCCCTTGCTTTTCATTATGATTTTTACCAAAAGTGTGTATACCAATAATACAATGGTTATTTTAACCTCTTTTTGAAATTATATAAGTAGAACAATCATACCATAATGCATTCTATGATTTGTTGTCTTAATTTATCATTATTCATTTAAGATTAAAATATGTATTCAACTTTGATTTTTTTCTTTGTGTCTGAGTAATAGTATTTATAGTCTTAAATATGCAAGTTTATTTATCCATTTTATTATTAATGGGTTGGTAAGTTATTTTTTGTTGTTGTTTTTGGTGTGTGTTTATTTTCTGTTACCAACCATGGACATCCATTTTATCTGTTCCCAGGTACATCCATACAACAGTTTTTGTAACAGTTATACATGGAGAAGGATTGTTAGATCTTAGAGTATATGTATGTCAGATCTTTTAAGGTTGGCTTAATTTATAAGTTTAAAGATTTATCTATTATAAATATTTATCATTCTGAACTTATGTTGTATCCTTTTCACTTATATTTCATCATCCTTCTTCTCCACTTCACCCCCATCATTTCCACCTATTCCAGTTCAATCATTGTCAATTCCCAAGAATAACTCTCTCTTATGTTCTTGATAAAACTCCATGACAGTTACAGATCAGAAGGGAAAATAGCTCCAAATTTTCTGAATAATTGTCAATGTAAGAAATATGTTCTTAGAAATATAAAAGACAACATAGAGTTCAGAATTTCTTTATGAGTTGATACTTTGTTCTACTATGGGATCTCATTACCTTCAAAAAGAATTGCTTGAATACCCCTCTACAGTAGTTCCCCATGTGGACTAGGATCCCCCGTGGACACAGAAAGCTATTCCACTTGGGCTCCATGCATACAAATAACATGGTTGTTGGGTTAAATAAAGGGTAAGGTGTGTCTCACACTTGTGAGGAAAGGTTATTGAAATTAAAATGTGGGTAGGTAATACTAAGTATAGTAAAGAGCAAAATGTATTGTATTTCACATTAAAGGTTGATCCTGAATTACATTTTTATCCTCTTCATTCATCAATCCATGGACTACAACGATTGTCATGATAATAAAAAGAAAATGTGGGTATTACAAGTTTTTTTTTTTGAGATCTAAAATTTTGAGAAGTACTGTGTAATATATACTTTAAACATTTTGGATGCTTGTGTGTACATGTGCATTTGGTTTTGTTCATACGCACATATCTCTAGATATATTTTCTAAAAATCAGCCCCACCAGAAAGTTAATAATTTTGCTGTAGTGATGTAGCATCTAACTTTTTGAAACATTTTAAATTATTAAACAGAATACTTAAGATTTGTACTTCAACATTGTATTTATAAACAGATGAATTAGGGAACACCATTATTCAACAAGGTGTCTCACATTGCAAATGGAACAGAGGGTCCCTTTTAGTTGTATCTTTGTAAACATTATTTATAAATCACTAAATACTTAATAGGGAGAGGATCAAAAAGTTTAGTTGATTAAATATAAATCAGAAATTTAAAATAAAGCAAAATTTTATTACTAATATCTTTTTTATATTGCATAGGTTTTGACAAATTTAGGTTTCCCATTTTTTGCTTTGCTAATTCAGTTTTGCTACTCAAAAACAAACAATTTCTTCCAGATTAGACAGCAGTTATTAGCAGCTCTGAATATACATGTGGGTACATTTATTTTTTTCTTTATTTAAGCAAAATTCCTTTGAGTGGGAAAAAAGCTATCTTTTTAAAGTAGCATAAATGACACCCCCTCCTTACAACTCAATTTTATAATTGAACTCGCCAAATGAAAATAAAAATAACAAGAATGATTCCTCACATGGCTAAAACTCAGCATAAGGTTTTCTCTTGCTAACCTCCCTCAGAACTGTTATGGAAAATTACTAAACTGGCTTCTGACAGTATTTTCATATATATGAAACAAAATATAAATGACAGCATTTTCATTACTGCTAATAATGAAAATATTGATGTCTAAGTGTTTATACTCCAGAAAAATATGGGACATGAGCTTGACTCAATAAAGCATGTGCTGATCACTGAAATATTTTCCCTAATTATCAGCATCTAATGTCCTGTAGGAGATTACATCTTCTACCCAAGTACTAAAACAAAATAAAGAGGGGGGAAATGGGAAGCAAATATAACAAGCAAAATGATTAAGAAAAATTCATAATTAGATAATCCATGAATCCTATTCTTGTTTGTCCCCTTTAATCCCTCACTCCCATCCCAGTCATTCAATAAATACAATGTTTGAAAGAGTTGGTGTAAACAGCGTCTTGGCACCAGGGAAAGGTAAGATTAGCACAAAGTCCATGAATAGGTCTTGGCAGCCTGAGGGAACTGAACAGTTCTTTGGTGTGAGTTGATGCATAAGAGATTATGTGCAGAACAGTTTGTCCTTTGTATTTGCTATGCTTACAGATGTGAAAATATAGATACTGCAGCATACATACAGATGAGCAGCCATTTGAGGACATTTAAATTTGTTACTCTTAATACAGGCATCCTTTGCTTTTTGCTCTTCAATGGCACTTTTCTTTTCCCATATGGAAACAAAATGTCGCCTTAACTTACATGGCGAGGCAAATGAGTTACTGTGTGCTGCTCCTTGCTGTATGGAAAATAAAGGTTGCTTTTGTGACAGTGTTTGCCTGGCAAACCCTACCTGCTAAGACAGGGGGACATTTACCAAGTCAGGATCTTTACAAGAAACTGGGCCTAGATCTTAGTGGTAACCACTCCAGAAAATTTCATCTATTTGAAAAAGTCGATTTCTTTCAGCACAGGCAGTTCCTGAACAGGAATTATTTCTCATTTTGAGAGAACATTAGAAACTCACCTTCCATCCTAACACTTCTACATTCCTTCAGTGGATCAACAAGTGGTCAGTGAAGGAATTCATCAGAAGATACCAATCTAGTAGGAAATTTATTGTCTTTCAACTATTCAACTAAATTCATTTTCTCCCCCAAAACAAGAAGGTACATTTTATATGTTCAAACCTCTTAAAATTAACAAAAATTGCCACCTTGCTCATCATAGGTTTGATTACACATAGTACTTACCAAAGCTGGGAAAGCATTATGTATATATATTTTTTAAAGATTTATTTATTTGTTCATACAGAACTGGGGTACAGGCCAGAGGCTCAGGGGCGGTGAGAGGCTTCACCAGAGACAGAGCGGGGAGCAGAACAGGCAGATCGGCGAAGTACACTGCTGAGGGGAGCAGCGGGGGGGTCAGGAGAGGTCTGCCGGGCCATGTGGTCACCTCCGGGGTAAGGCAGGGATCGACCTCATGCGGAAGTGGTTTTAGCTTCTCAGTGCTGTGCTTTAACCCGCTGCACCACCAGGGAGGGCCGTATTATGTATATTTTTTTAAAGCTTACACACACAGCCAGCATGGACAACTATCAAACCAATTCTAATTCTCCTTGGCGCTTGAGGTATTTAAGTTTCCCTTTGACTGATTCAAGACAACCATTAAGATTTGTGGCATAGTAATTTAGAATTTTTCCAAATACAATGCTGAATTGTGCAATTTTAAGACTGATATGTGGGAACAAGTCATCTGGTTCAGTTGAATGCTTTGGGTAGAAAATTCTGTATTTATAATTGACTTTTATTATACAGTATGATGACTTTCATGAAGCGATTTAAAAACTTTGTTTCTTGGGGAAAAAGAAAATGATTCCCCAAAAAGTTTTACCTAAAATTAGAGTCCTCCAAGTGGAGGATGCGAAAAATCTAAGAACCTTATAAATATCAGAGCTCTACTGAATTAATGAACATTTCATGTTGTCATGGTATAGACTTATTTTAATTTTTTTTTTTTCAGTTGGAAAGCAGTCACTGTTTATTAACAGACCAGATTACAAAAACGATCATGGTAGATGCCTCATCTTTCTACTGAGCCAGTAGAGCTGGCTTCCCCATTGTCACCTTCTCCACCTTCTACAAAATAGGTGGTCTTTTCTTCATTCCACTTCATGGAGAAGATAATTTGAAAGACCAGAGATAGTTTTTTACCTCTTGGTAATATTTTCAAACAATATAAATCTCATGAGTCACATTCTCCGTACAGCTGATGCCATATTTGCAATGGAACAATCGATGAGTTAGCTCTCTCTCTCTCTCTCTCTCTCTCTCTCTCTCTCTCTTTCTCTCTCTCTCTCTCTCTCTTTTTATGCATACCAGAACTGTAGCTCAGAGATTCAGCCAGGGCAGATGTGTGTGTGAGAGCAGGAGCAGAACATGCAGATCAACTGAAACATACTGTTGAGGGAAGCAGTGGGTGGATCAGGAGAGGTCTGCTGCACCATGTGGGTCACTTCCCTAGCTGGGGATGGAACTCAAACTGTAGCTTTGTAACTGTAGCTTTGTAGCTTTGTAAACTGTGCTTTAACCCGTTGCACCACCAAGGATGAGCTGTCTCTTATAGCATTTTCTTTCTTGTTGATTCTACCACACCTATATCTGTAGATCCATTCATTTAATGCCTTCAGATTTGGGTACCCCAACAATATATATTCCTACAATCCTGATCGTGTTAGCTGAAGACATGTTGAGTTTAACAAAGGTACTATTGAAAATCAGGTGAAGGCAAAGAAGCTGATTTGGATCTTTAGGTTCAAATCATGGATCTTTAGGTTCAAATTAGCCTTTGTTTGATTCTGCAAACAAAGGCTAATTTGGGTGCTGAGAGCATATAGAATTTATCATCTTGGCTTGCCATCCTTGCCTGTAATCTCAGTTATGTACATTTGCCTATGTTCATTGTGTTAATGCTTAGCTTTGTCACAGATGAGCTTCCCCTTTGCCTTTCAAAGAACCTTTTGGGCAACCTTATTTCTCAGACACTTCATCTTGAGCTCAGTGAGATTCTTCAGGCATTCTGACATAGCAGTAAAATTTATTTTTCTTTTATTCTGCACCCTCTATTTTTTCAGCAAGTAAAGAGAACATGGTATAGATTTAACCCCTAGAACTGGTGCTCTTGAAAGCACCAGTATTAGCAGTCTGGTTTACATGGACTAAAACTAAATCAAAGAGGATCCTTAAAAAAAAAATATTTAAAAATAGACCTCAGTAGTTTATGTAACTGGAAAGGTCTGGGAGCAGGATGGTTTCAATCATGCCTTGAAGGAGACATCACCTGCTCTCACTAAAACTCGCCCTCTGGGCTGGTGGTGCCTTAAGTGGGTTCTTTCATGAAAGCAAGACAGTTTAGCATCTGCAACCTCACATCCTTCCAGTCTCAGGTCTAATGGAAAGAGGACCTTAACCTCTGTCTCAATATCCCAAATGGAAATCTTCATTAGGTCTGATTGATACTCTCAATCAATTACTGTGACAAGGAGAATATAAGAATAATGTATTTGTTAGGCGTGGGCCCTAGTCACATGTTCCACTCTTAGAGCTGAGTATGGAGATCAATGGAGAGAGAATGGGGAAAAATGAATCTAAACTAAGACTGGAGACCATTGTCAAAAGGAGAGTAATTGTTGGGAACAATTACCTACTATCAGCTTGTCAGACACAAACTCATCTGATAGTGTGTCTATGTGTCATGGATATTTAAAACTTCATAAATTGAATTGTAATCTTATATCTCCAGTAACTTATGCTGTCTAGTGTAATATATAAATTTGTAATAAAATTAGTCATATTGAATCCACTATTAGTTATAGCTTATGTATGTTCTTTATATTGACATGCCCAAGTACTTTAATCCAGAAAACAGAGTTAAAATTTTATTGTATCCAATTTGAGGCACAGTATACTAGGATAACTTATGGCTGCACATATGTAAATAGACATTAAATTCTTTCTACCTGACAAGAAGGCATTATATGATTCTGCATTTAATTCTATTATTAAAGTGCCCCAAAACAGGAGAACCAAAGATTGATTAAAAATAATATGAGCTGGAAATAGCAGAGAATATAGAGAAAAGCATATTATTAGGTACAAAGTAAAATATAAAGATTTTATTAATATTATTAATATATCATTAAATACTAATTTTTCATGAATGGAAAGGTTCATAGAGATCATTTCATCCTGAAACCGCTTCATAAAGACATTTTTTTTCTGTGATTTGTCATTATTTTCTCCATAAGTCATGACAGCCAGAGAGACATACTCATATTACAATGAAATACATTAATTTGGGGTTGGGAACTCTCCGTCCAAGTGGGCACAACTACACCCCCCAACTCAGCCAATTCCCTCACAGGCTTCATTCATTACAAGTTTCAACAAGGTACCCTATGTTTGTGCTCTATGCTTGCACCTGGGAGAAAATGATGAACAATTGCACCCCAAGGGGGAAGGTGCTTCCAATACAGTGAGGATGACAGATATTAACATGTTATAATACAAAAACATTTATCAGTAGAAGCCATAAGAATCTATATAAGGGAACTTCAGAGTCCCTGTTGCATAGTTAGAACCTATCTGGCCCACTCTGGAGGTTTAGGGGAGCAGCTTTTGAGCAGAGACTAAGGATAACTCAGCTGTCCCACATACTGACCACCTGGTGGGGACACTACAAGCCAAGGAGATGACTTTGGGGCCAGATCATGCAGGACTGGGTAAGCTATAAATATTTTTCCTAAAATGTTAAGCAAAGGGGATATACTCAGGTTTGCATTTGAGAAATTATTCAGGCTAATATGTAGGAAAGAAATATAGAGCTTGGTATAAAAGGCTGTAAGCATGGCTCGGAAGTTAAAAGAATAGCCCCGGTAAGAGAGCAGTACAACGTGGCTGGTCCTAGAATAGAACTATCGGGATGGACAGTTGGACATATTTGAGAGACAGAATGAAACAGAGGTTCTCATCAAATTTTGCAACATTATATGCCAGAAACTTTCTGAGAGGTCTGATAACCAGTCTCTTTCCTGGTGAGACTCAATAAAGACACTTATTCAATGAAAAGCACATCCCATCATTTTATCATGAGTTATAAATAACTCTAGGGACACTAATGTCCATACCCTCTGGCTTTCCTGTTAGTGCAAATTCCTTTTGACAGTTGCCTGAAATTTCCAAACTTGTTCCAACCTGTTCCTGAATAAACTAATACATAGGCAAGGCACCTTGGAAATGTAAAAGCAGATGGAAGTAATCGAGGGTGACTGAGTGTACATTTTCTGAGTCATATCTTAGGTTATAGATCTCCCTTACTAAAAAACAACTTTACCTGATATGACCTGGAAGACTTTACAGGTCAGTAAAGATAACTGACCAAACACAGTCTGTGGATATTGGTCAGTTAAAAATTCACACTTAGATCAGAATGATCCTTGCATGATTGTAATTTTACAACTGTTTCATTAGTCTCTACTTTCTCCTTTTCCCTTTTTAACTCTTATGTTATGGTGTTGCCCAAATCTCATTGCAGATCATTTTCTTTTATTTCTAAAATACTGATGCTGTTCCCAAGACTTCCACCTTCATGTCCAACTGCTCATATATTCATTCAGTTAAATATTTTGAGAACTTATTCTATCCCAACCTCTATTAATTTTTCTATGAGAAGGATCACAAAGCCACATTTCTGACACTAAATTTGTTCTCAGAGCTCCCAAATCTACCCCATTCTTGTTCTACTATTTCAGCAAGTTAACATCTCTCACTTGCTTTAACTTTACTCAATATCTGCTTCTAGCTCTCTGTGTTCTTACAGTCCACCAACTCTCCGACTCTTCATTGTAGGTCTCTGTCATGTTCGTTCTTTTCTACCTTCCTTTATTTTCAGGGTCTCAATTCATACCATGGTCATCTCTACTGTAGTACACACATACTGAGTTTCCGTTACTCCAGTTGGGACCCACTTGACAACCCTCTTTCCAATCCAGATCACTCATTATGAAGACTAATCTAACATATCACTTCTACTTGAAAATGTTTCTTCACAGTCATTCGAATAAAATACTGGCATCTTAATACAGCAAATAGAACCCTTAGGAAGCATTCTTTTATCTTGTAGCAATATCCTAAAATCACTACCCATCTCCCCGAAGGTTCTAGTCACAAATGATTTCTTCTTCTTCTCTTTCACAACCTGTTCATATTGCATTAGCTCTTCTTTCTGTCTCCCTCTACCATGACATTTGGTCTTCAAGATTCAGTCCTAAAAATTCCTTCAGGCCCTCCCTGGTGATGCAACACGTTAAAGCACAGCACTATGAAGCTATTGGCAGCCACTGAAACATGAGTTCGATCCCTGGCCAGAGAGGTATCCCACTTGGTACAGTAGACCTCTCCTGTCTTTGCCCACTGCTCCCCTCAGCAGTGTACTTTAGTCAGTCTGCCTGATCTGTTCCCTACTCTGTCTGCAGTGAATCCTCTCATCCCCCACACCTCTGGCCTGGACCCCAGTTCTGTATGCATAAATAAATAGTTTTTTAAAAAAATGAATCAATAAAAATTGCTTCTCTGCACAGGATTTGCAGGGTCAACCCTGCATGTGCCAGTGCCATTCAATGGTAACTATTATTGGAACACTTGATGCATAGCTCACTCTCATCACTTGTTCATGCCTCACTCTCTCCCACCCAACCCTACCTTCTAGAGCAGACATGATCTTTTTCTCCCATAGCATCTATAAGAGTATATGAAATGTAGTATATGTCCAATGAATAATTGCTCAACTGGTACTAATTTTAATAATACTTAAAGTAATTACATGTTTAATATGTCTTTAGTGTTTTGGCAACTTTGGAAGAAAATTATACTTACATTAAGGAAACTGATTTAAACCTTGAATGGAGAATGAAGTGGTAAATGTAAAATACTCATTGTAGGATTCCATGAATAGAAAAACTTTAAAGTATATTTTCACACAATCAACTGTAAAACTATATTTCATATCATGTAACCTACACCATTCAAAATATGCAACAATGGAAATGAAAAAAAATTACAAGAAAAATATTTACCTATATACATAAGCTACCATCTGATAATTTTATAGAACTATTTTATTTTTTAACTGTCGACCATAACCACCAAATCTCTTTTATGACTTATTTTGGGAAATACTAATTTAGTATTTTTATCATGTTTAATTTAAGCAAGTTTTCAGATAGCTTCTGTAAATAATTAAGGCTGTATATAAAAATAAATAAGGTACTTCCTAAAATTTACAACAACTCAAAACTCATTCTTTCCTAAATATGTGAGTCTTGCTGTCAATGCCACCATTAGTTTTAAATGACAGCAAATAGCTTGTCATGAGGTTGTTGTGATACAAGTCACACATTGAAATCAGGAAAACAGTCTGAGTGACCTGAAGCAGGACTTGACATTACCGGAGTGGACAGCTCCCACTTCACTCTTATGTGTGGTATTGAAACATTGACTCCCTGTCTTCCTATTGTGAAGGAGTTAAAGCTCGCTGATAGAGCTCCATTTCTAGTAGCCATAGTTTCTTTATTTGATTTTTAATAAAATACTCTAGTATGAAATACAATTATGGGATAGCTTTGAAATGAAGCTAGTGATAGGAATCAATTCAACATATATATATGAAGAATTATTCCAGAATATTATTTCTTTTCTTTCCTATTTCTAGACAAGTCTATTACAGTGAATAAATCACATAGTGTTCTCCTATCACCATGGTGTTTGGCAAGGAAATTTGCAATGTTTCTTCTTTAATCTTAAGGAGCACATATCTGCCAACTTTCATGTTGCTTCGTGAAAAGTAATAAATATTACACTTCATATGTCAGCATTTCAGTGCCTGGTAAAGGAGAGAGTGTTTATTGTTTTTCTAAATGAAGAGCAAAATTCAGAATGATAAAAAGGTTTTGCCAGTGTTTGCCATAGAAACACTTTTCTCTCAAAAAATTTGTTGTAGGAACTAGACCAGAAATGGGGATACTTCTCATTATACATGTTACTTCATGAATAAAATCATGAATATTTTTAAACCAAGATTTTGAAAAGCACACTTATACAAATAGTTTTGTTGTTTAAATAATTCATTATTCCAAGTAAGATTTGAGATGCATTGAGAAATTTGTCCAAATTAAGCTTCTATCTCTATCCTCCTGCTAAGTATAGTAGCACAGCTGCCATGGAGCCCAAATGTGAATGCACAGCTTTTATAAGAGGGACTTAAAATGCCATTTCTCAAATAGAATGTGGAATACTTTTGACATGTTACAAGGTCATGAGTTTCCTTAACACATTTAGTGGTTAGACCAACACTGAAGTCTCAAGAGTGGCATATAGAGGAGGAAGTCTACATGATGTCTATCTTCCTAAAGGTATATTTCTAAAGATATCTGAAGAGCTGCAAAATTGTTCAAATCAGAAAACATCAAAATCACAATATATTGCAAAATTTCTGTATTGTTTTGTAGACTTAAAAAAAAACAGGTTAAGATATTTTTTCCATAAAAGGACAACTCTACACAGTGTGTAGGAAAGCAAGAGGGTTATGAGCTTGGGGTGAAGGGAGGTGGGGGCTGCAGAGCTGACTGTTGGTGTCTGCACATGGCCAGGAACATGTGTGAGGTAGTGTAACATGTGAGGGTGTACAGGGGATGATGGTGGCCTGGAAGGAGGTACTAGAGCCTCAGTAGTAAGGAGGGCATCAGTGCACTGAGACAAAGGCTGACAGCAAAGATTGTGACTGCTTACGTACAGGGGATCAGAACAAAAAGAAAATTTATCAAGGGTGATAGGAGCCAGATTTCTGATGGTCAAAAAGGTAGGTACAGATATGGAAAAAGAGAAAATTATGAGTCTATGAAATCACTCCAAGTTGGAGATATTTGTATGAACTCCTGCTTTTCAACATGTCTAGACAGAGGTAAACATGTGCATATCCATCAGGGTTTTCCAGGGAATTAGACCAATTAGATGTGTCTCATACATCTATGATGTGTATGAGAGAGAAAGAAAAAGATTTATTATGAGGAATTGGCTCCTCTAATAATAGAAGCTAACAAGTGTCAAAATATGTACATAAAAAGCTAGAAACTCAGGAGGCATAATGGTTGAATTCTACTTCAATGCAGACTTATGGTACACAAGAGCTGCTCTTTCCATGAGTTCAAAATCAAAAAATAATTAATGTCCCACTTAAAAAAAAAAGATTTATTCATACAGAATTTGGGTACAATCCAGAGATGCAGGGGCAGTGAGAGGATTCACCAGAGACAGAGTGGGAAGAAGAACAGGCAGACGGAGGAAGTATACTGGTGAGGGGAGCAGCGGGAGGGTCAAGAGAGGTCTGCCTCACCATGTGGATCACCTCAGGGGTAGGGGATGGAACTACCATTGAAGTAGCAGCAGCCAGCTTGCAGTGCTGTGTCC
Source organism: Condylura cristata (assembly GCF_000260355.1). Classification (NCBI taxonomy): domain Eukaryota; kingdom Metazoa; phylum Chordata; class Mammalia; order Eulipotyphla; family Talpidae; genus Condylura; species Condylura cristata. Next base: position 28,011,100 of record NW_004567102.1, read on the forward strand.
TAACCTGTTGCGCCACCAGGGAGGGCCCAATGCCCCACTTTTAGGCAGTTAGGCAAGAGGAGTTCCCTCTTACTTATTTGAAATCAGCCTTGTTTTCCTATTCAGGCATCAGCTGATGGGTGAAGCCCAATGGAGCTGGCAATCTGCTGTACCCAGTTTACTGATTCAGCTGTTAATCTCACCAGTAAAACCCAACAGCCTTACACATAGAACACTGATTGACTAAATATCTGGGCACTATAACCCAGTCAAATTGTGATATATAATTAACCATCAGTTAGTGTGTTTGCATATCTGTTTAAAATGCCTAGCATCTAGATTTTGGTTACTAAATATTATTCTCCTTTAAGAGGAATTAGGACTTCTTAGAGGAAAGGTTTAATCCAAGAATAGACAGAGAAAGAACAAGATGAGCCTGGAACATCTTGTTGTGCCATAAAAGAGTGCTTAATGAATGAGACACTCAAGGTACACAAGTTCCTGATGGCCAAATATAGGACAATTTGTGCATCAAAATAAATAATAATAAAACAGATTAAAATATTTAAAAACAGAATCCATGAACCCATGTTCATATTTAATTAATTAAAACTTGATGAGAGATAGACTATACAATCTCAAGTGTCGAGTTTATAAGGTCAAGGAAAGCTTGAGGACCTGTTCCAGATTGAAGAAAAATGAAAACTGTGATAATTAAGTGCAACATGTCTTCTGAACCTGATTCTTTTGTAATAAGACATTATTTTTATAATTAATAAAATGTAAATAGGATTTGTGATTATATAGGGATAATATGTTTATATTAATGTTCTGAGTTGATGGTTTGTAATAGTCAAAGTTAATGTCTTCATTTATAAGAAATGCTCATTGAAGAACTTGGGGGTGATGGTGATGGAGTATCATGTGATCAGCTCACTCTCACATCAGAAGAAAAAATGTTGTTTTATCTTTGCGCTTTTTCCATGTCTGACATTGCTTCAAGATTTAAAAAAGTTAAAAATATATATTAGAATATTTAATTGCATTTCAGTTAGAAATATCACATGTTTCCTTTAGAATACAGTTATGTTTTTGTTTTTTGTTTTTGTTTTGCTGTATTCAAGAGGATAGCTGGTTATTTGGTATGAAAAGGCAACAATTACTATATCCTTCATTTAATAAATAACTAATTTTTAATCTTAAAAAGCTATCCAATTTTGCATAATTTCATTATGCAAAAAACTTTTAAAATAATGCTGCAAAAATATTTGTAGTTAACAGAACTGCAGTATCCAGAGGGAAGAAGGCAGGTACAAAAAGGGGAGGAGGCATGGGCCATGGTGGAGGGCTGAGTGTTTTGGTCGTGGGTACACTGCAGTAGCAGTATCTGATAGGGCTATCCTTTGTTACTTCAATTAAATCATTAATTACAAATACATTTTAGAAGTTAAAACAGTAAGATCCTGGCTATGGTGGAGGACTTTTAGTGTCTTGGTAACAGGTGTGGTGTGGTACCATACACCTGCAGGGCGTGATCCGCTAAGTCACTGAGGATGTTAAAAAACAAAGTCCTTAACCAAATTTTCATTCTTTGTCTTCATGCAAGCTAATGTCTTGTCACTATTGTCCACAAACCTCCCTCCCACATGCAAAATAATTGCCTTCTTCTGTTCCATCAAACACAACCCTGGTTTATGTAAACAATCTATAATGAAGATTTGGTCATTTTATAGGAAATTATAATTCGTAACAAAAGGCACTCTACTATTAAGTACCTGTTCCAAAAGCTCTGATATCTCCCTGACAAGAAAGCTCTCAGTGGACTTCCTCCCCTTCATCTGAAACCTGCCCTTATATTGCTAGACACTACCTCAACCTGAAGAGATCATTTTCCAGAAAATTCCCATTGATTTATTAACAGAAAATTTAGCTTCCCTGACAGCATAATTTCCCTTGTAAATAAGTCCGCTTACCTCACTTTAATGGGGGCCACTCATAAATATTTTTAAGCAAGAGCCATCTACCCCCTTCTGTGTGGGAGTGGCCCCATTTGAACAGAATAGTGCTATCAACTCCCTCATTTGAGATAATTGACTTCTGTCAACAATGTCTGAAATTACATTTCATTTTAGATTACGCACACTGCAAAATTGACTCTTTAAAACTGTTTAGGTGATCTCTAAGTCTTTCAGAAGAGTTTTGCCTCTTGATTTTTTCTTTCTTATTTTGCACTTGTTTATTTGGAAATTTGACCAAACTACAGACATTTAACACAGTTAAGTTTCATCTTATTATATTTGGCCCGTCATTTCAGCCTGTCAGGATCTTTTAGAATCTTGGTTCTGGCATGCAATATAGTCACTCTCTCTGCCAACTTCATGTCAAATGCTACTTTCTTAAGTATGTTCTCTATCTTCACATAAGCCACCAAAAATGGCTAATAGGCATGTGCTGTTTTGTTACAGGATTCCAAAAGCTAAAAAGAAGATAAAAATCAAATGAAACATTTAAGGACAGATATATTTAGATTTGGAGCGAAAGTCTCATGGGCAGACATATATCTCCTATTTCTCTTGATAATTCCCATACCACTTATTTTAAACTAAGGGTAATTTTGCAGAGAGAATGAAGCCTAGAATGGATGAATGCTTTGAAAAATATTTTAATGTAGTAGCACCAGAACTAGACTAGCCAAGAGAGAAGTCAAAGAAAGAAAATTCAAGTAGATACTCTCGGTGTCTCTCAAGAGCAAGGTGACCTTTGCATAATCTAGAAAGTGGTTAGCTCCCCCAAATTTTCACCCCCACTTTCCCATTTGTCAACCTAGCCAGGGCCCCAGAATACGAAACTTGACCTTGTCAAATTTTACTCTTTCAGCCTGAGCTCAAGCTGTCATATTTATTGCTAGCAAAAACACCCCATGGTTAACGATCTTAGCAATCATCAAGTCATGCTTGATTTGTCCTCAGTTCATTTCCCTAGTGATCCAAGACCACAATTACTGAGTGGAGTTCCAGGCATCAGAAATAATAAGAAATAGGCTTATCCCATTTCTGTATTTGGGACAAAGATCAAAAAGGTCAGTTTTATTATTCAGTATATTTGACAACCTCTTTTGCTAGCCACTGTATTATTTCCTTTGCTCTGCTTTCTCTATTTCCTTGCAGTTTGGTCCACCAATACCAGTTATTCCTGGAAAGTCGGCTCAAACTCATTTGAGCCTGACCAATTGAGAAGGTGTTTTGGGGTTCTTGTAGCAACCCTGTATTGGGGCATGCAATTAATTTGTCTGTGCAGGTCTGGTCAGTCACATTTCTGGGGGGTTTTATTGTTATTTTGTATCCAAATTTCTGTTTCCCAGTTCTCACACCTAAGGGATCATGTAGCTGCTGGCCACAGCACTCTTCTCTTTTTCTTTCCTCATTCCCATCCCTTTCTTGTGAGTGCAGCTGAGTGCCTGTGGACATTGCATTCTTTTATCACACCTACCTTTGCCTTTGCATTTTTTTTTCTGTAGCTATGTACTTGGTTGAATACATACAAATCCTAACTCTTTGTTTTGTAAATAGAAAGTATTTTGTAGTTATTTGTTGAAAGTGTGACAGGACTAATGAGAATGAGCAATAGGCACTAGACTTCTACCATTCAGGAAGTCATGACAAATTAACTGAGCTGCTAATCTGTCTCCCAGTGTACAAGCACTCAAGAGCCAGGCAGGAGGCAGCTACAATGTCTGGGTGTCATGAGGATGACTTTTCCTCACCAACTGTAAGCATTGTTTTGCTTAAGCACTCTAGTTGACAAAATCACAATCAACGAGCTCAAAGCCTATGAGTAAAATGAAAAGTAATAAAAATAGTAGAACACTTGTACATGCGTACACAAAAGTAGATAGAATTGCTAAAGTCCAGCCACTTCTAGAAGAAGGCAAATTATTTGCCACTGTTGCTTGTTCCACTGTCACAGTTTTCATTGCTCAAAAACAAAGCACATTCTCAAAAGAATCTAAGACAAATTATGTGAACTTCTGCCTCTTCCTCCCTTCCATTCTGCAGGCTTCCTGTCTTTAGCACTCTACCTTTAACCACTCTTTTCCAGAACAGTGCCATATATTCCCACGTCATTAACTACTATTTCTAGTTGACATAGTTTAAAAAGACTAATAAGGTCAAACTGCTTACCAAATATAGCCACTTGGATATGTACAACTGGATCTGTTAGCTCCTTCTTTGCCTCTTTGCAGGTCTTTTGCAGGCCTAATTCTTCTCCTTTTCATTCTCCTTTGACACAGAAGTTTCACAAGTCAGATACCTGATTGCTCCCTCCAATTCAATTTACATAAGGTCTGTCTAGGGCTCCTTCTTGCCCTTGAGTTGGCTTCACCTCACCATTTCTACTACCACTGCTTTTGTATAGATCTTTCATGGCTGATGTCTCAGCATCAGTGACACAGTAACTTGTAGGTGACCTCTCTGCCACCAGTCATGTCCATCTTCTGAAACCACCTTCCTCCAACACACACATTACAACTAGAATGACATAACTACCCTTCCTTTTCATTCTTCTACTCAGAGTCACTTAACTTTTCCCAATACCCTCAGTAAAAATCTTATCTAATAAGAGTGTTTGTAACTTGATCCTTTCTCTCCAGTCAAGCCTCATCATATCCCCCGTTGCCTCCCTCTGTAACTACTTTTTCTCCCCCCCCCAAAACAAGATTTTTTTCCCCATGTGCCTTTTTCACTTTGCTCCTCTTACTTATCCGTCTGGAATCGTCTTGAACACTTCCTCCAGGAAGTCTTCCAGAAACCCCACAACTTGCAAATCTTTTTATTTGTAATTTCTTGTATTAAATTTTGAAGTCTTAATGGAAAGAATTATATTTTTCATCTGAACAATCTGAAATTGTTTTAGATCATCTATTCCTTAAGTCATATTTTAATAATTTAATGTAATTTAACTTGATAATTTCCAGAACTTAACAGCTGTCACTTATGTATGTGAAATAACAGTTTGCTGAAATAAAGAACAGATTTACCAACTTTGGGTATAAAGGTAGAGGAATTACTTTTTTTTTAAAAAAAAAAAAAAGATTTATTTATTTGTGCATACAGAACTGGGGTAGAGGCCAGAGATGTAGGAGCAGTGAGAGGATTCACTGAGAGAGTGGGGAGCAGAATAGGCAGATCAATGAAGTACACTGCTTAGGGCAGCAGCAGGCAGGTCAGGAGAGGTCTGCTGTGCTATAAGGATCACCTCTGGGGCAGGCAGGGATGAACTCATGTGGAAGTGGCTTTAGCTTCTTAGCACTGTGCTTTAACCCACTACACCACCAGGGAGGGCCTGCGATTACTTTTGACATCTGGATCAGAGATTACTCTGCATATTTTAGGAATTAAAAAAATAAAAATATAAAATCAATATCTGGTACTTTAAGATCAGAAACTAAACTGACATATGGTTAGTTAGCAAAGTATGATCAACTAATAATCCCAGTGATATTATTGTCTTTAAAAATCAGTCACAAAATCTCTCCAGTCCAGAAAGGAATAATTAATTGAACTAAGGAACACCTTTAAAAAATAATGTACTTAAGTTCTAAACTACAGAGCTAGTTTTCTTTACATGATCTACATAAACAGACTTATTTCATACAAAAGAGAGAAATAGATTTGTTATTGAGTATTGTGTCTTCTCTCTCCCTGTGGTTAATTTTCAGTTAACAGTGTGTGGTAAAATCAAACACTTTTTCAGTCATTCTGGGCTAACATGATATTTAAAAGAAGACTACCTGCTGAGTTGGAAATGAAAAACTATTGATTGTACATAGTGAAATCAATTGAACCTTTTAGTATTTTACATCAGTTTGTTTTTCTCCTACTAACTTTCAAATGAGTTTACTGATTTTGATCAGATTTGCTGTATTTCAACTGTATGTATCAAGACCAAGGCCAATCTTAGGAGAAATCTTCCAGTAAATAAAATTTGTCTTCAAGAAATTCTCAATCGTTAGGTCTGACTAGAACACTTTGTGAGCAATATCTCAAAGTAGATCCAATGTGTTTCAAATAACCTCACATTTTTGTCTTTTCATTTTCTTCCATGATACATCATACCCACTGCTAATCGGAAATGGAAAGGGGAGCCTCCCTGGTAGCACAAGGGATAAAGTCTCAGCACAATGAAGCCATTGGCAGCCACTGTAGTACAAGTTCAGTCCCCCAACCAGGGTGCTCACCTACATGGCAGGGCAGACCTCTCCCGTCTCACCTGCTGCTCCCCTCAGCAGTGTATTTTAGTACATCTGCTTATTCTACTCCCCACTCTGTTTCTGCTCCCCACTCTGTTTCTGCTCCCCACTCTGTTTTTGGTGAATCCTCTCACCCCCTGCACCTCTGGTCTATCCCCTAGTTCTTCCATGCATAAGTAAATAAACTAAATCTTTAAAAGAAATAGAAAGCTCTGATTCCTGATGTAGGAAGTGTTGGCTTCAATGGCAGGAGCAAGATACATTAACAAAGACAGGCACGTATTTCCTTCTTCCTGAAAGCATTTCAGCTTCCACATTGTTTAGTGGAATATGGTACTATATTAATTTTTAAAATGTGGGAAATTCTGGGCTCTCCCTGGTGGCACAACAGGTTAAAGCATAGCATTATGAAGCTCTCAGAAGCCACTGTAGGACGAGTTCGATCCCTGGCCAGGGAACTGACCAACATGGCATGGCAGACCTCTCATGACCTGCCTGTTCCTCCCCTCAGCAGTGTATTTCAGTCAGTCTTCCTGTTCTCCTCCCAACTCTGTCTCTGGTGAATCCTCTCACCCACCACACATCTGGCTTGTGCCCCAGTTCTGTAAGCATAAATAAATAAATCTTTAAAAAATGTATATGGGAAATTCTGAGTTCTTTAGACATCTGAAAAAATGAATTGAAGCATTTCCAATGTATATAAGGAACTGCATTTATAGGTCATGGCAGAGTTCCTGATACAGTGTGTGAGTGATAACTATTAACCACTGATACCATCTATCCCCCAATATCTAGCTTATCACTTAAAATCAGAGAGTGCAATTCTAACATTCTAAATTTGGAGTCCTGTGTATCCTTTCCAGATTTCCTAATGGTAACATTTTGCATAATAATGATGGCACAATATATAAAATATACAATCCAGAAAATGGATATTGTTAAAAATCCAGTTTTTTCAATTCTTATCATGTTTATGGGCACATATTTATGTGTGTGTGTGTGTGTGTGTGTGTTTCTATAGCATTTTATCTTATGTCTAATCACAGCCAATATACAGAATGTGTTACCTCCACACTCCCTATACTACTGCTTTTAACTTCACCCACTTTCCTCACTCCCATGCCTAAACTTTGAAAAACCCTAATATATACTCCCTCTTTATACTTTTACTATTTCATCAATGTCATATAAATGGAATCACATAGTAAATTAAGTCCCTGGACCCCTATTTCCATTGTCTGTGTAGGGCAAATATTCCTATACTCACACAACAAACAATTCCCCAGATACTAACTGGGTATTTGAGAATTCAACTCAGATTCTTTCTTGGTAGGCCCTCATTTTTTCCTTTGACTTGAAAAGGAGAAATTTCTTACATATTTTTTTCTCTGTGTCTGCCTGCATTGGCATTCCCAGGTCAGTCCTTTTCTAGAATATAGTTGAGAATACGAGATTCAGGGAACTCACACAGTGTTATTTATCAGATCTGAGGTGCCTAACTGATCTCCGTTCTTCTCTCTACTTTCCAGATTCCTCCAATGTTTATTCAATAGATAATTCCCAGATTTTTTGAAGTTCATTTTAATAATATAAAAATCTTTTGTGAAGAAATAAACTGAGTTAAAGATTATTAACAGTTTAATATCGATATATATACATATAACATATATATTATATATTTTCATATATGAAGCAATTATGTATATATAAGCAATTTATATAATATATAAAAATTGTTCCAAAGAAATGGTATCAATTCATGCACTGCAAATCAAGGTATAATTGTTTCTAGCACAGATACATTTTAAAATATATCTTTATTTAATTATGACAGGTAAAATGTATTTTAGTAATTTAATCAGAATACTTTTTAAATTACATAGTTTAATATATTTCCCATTAGATTATTAAAAGTATTATTCACTCTTTAGGGCTAAAAAACTCCAAATGGAGATTAATGTATTTAGTGGTACATTCTTAAAAATGAATTCCATTTTCTGATCCCCATGCCTGATTATATCCTTGGTTAGTCATCATTTTATACTTGTGGTTGAATTTCTGGTTTACCCAGGAATAGATCTGAGCTTCCAAGTATAAAGCAATTATTCATCTCAATGCTGATATAGATACATGTGTTTAGGTCAAGCCCAGGGTCACTGCTTATTCTCCCAATAGTGTAGAGAACACCTGTAAAATTTTCTGGGAACCTCACCCTATGGAACAGTGAAGAGAGCAAAGCTATCTTTATAAGCTTGATGTCGGAACAGACTGTATCCTTTCTCTTAAACAGGAATTCTGCTTAAGGTAAAGCCAGTCTTTGCATACTCACTGAAGAACAGGGTTAAGATAAAGGAAATTTAGCAATGGGCATCTAGGCTTTGCATCTCTGCGGTGCTTTCTGTAGAAAGGAGGAGATTAAATCCTTCATTGCCTTCTTCTAGGATCAACACATCTTCAGGTTGGGACAACTTAAAACTAGTTGCTCCTCCTATTAAGAATAATTACATTTTTAACACCAGTGACTCACTGTTCCTACCTACCTAAGCTCTATTCAACCTTGTGAAAGAGAGATAAGTAGTATTTTTAGTCATTTAATTCACCCAGGAGTTCCTAAAAAGTTCAAAAGAACATACGTGACTGACAGGAGTGGTGGAGTTAGAACTAAATCACCAGAAATATTCTCAATTCTCTGGTCTCTACAATCTACTCTGAAAGATAACTGAATACGAAGACCCTGGTAAAAGGACGACCTGGGTCCTTAAATAACTGTAATAGTCATATCTCCACTGCCTGTGAGGAATAAGAATCAAACAAGAATTAAAACTACATCTGTTTTTTCACTAGAAACATCTCCAGCCTGAGAATGTGTTTCTAGTTAGTGAATAAGATTAGAATGCTATAATTCTAAAATATAAACAGCAGTGTAAACCAACAACTAAAAAGAAGAAGAAAAATAGGGCTCTGAACCTTTCCTTCAGAAGATGAGGCCTAGAAGGACAGTAACCTTTCCTAACTCAAATTTTCTTCATTGTAACTTCTGAAAAAGGTTCCGAATTGAGATCAACTCTGTAGGAGCCAGGAGGGAAATTCAACAAACCTTTATTGGAGGAAAATGATTAAAGCTTTTCCCCTTCACTGGTGGTCAGACAAACAGGACTTGTTTTCCTGGATTGAGTGCGCTTCATGTATATCTTAAAGGCTGCCTTTCCAAAAGGTGAAATTTCTGGTATTCTGACTTTTAAAAAGTAAAGCATACATAAATTCCATAATGTATCCCACATGTATCTACATTTGTATCTAAATGTACAAAGCAAATAGCAACTACAAGAAAAATGCTGGCAAACATACCTCATCCTAGAGGATCAGGAAACCCCGACCCCATGGACACCCACACTCAGTGCCGTCCTCGGGGTCTCCTGGTGATCATCGGTTTGGCCCATATAAGGACAGGGTCCCTTGTTGCGGAAGACAGCCTGCCCTCTGCTCGCAGTGCTGCTTGGCTCGCCAAGACAGCCTGCTCTCCTGGCATCTGTCCAGCAGGAGGGCCACAAGAGGCCGCACAGCTGCTGGGGAGTGTGCCCACTGCAAAGGAGTGCACACAGGGAGGTGAGCAGTTTCCCACTTCCCCAAATGCCTCAACTGCTGCCACACTGTGTTCTTCCATGTGGAACCATGTGCAAATTCAGGGAATCTGGTGATTTCTACCTGCAGCCCTCGGGGCCACTCTTAGCACTCGGCTTCCAGTACCACTGTGTCTGGGCAGCAAGCACCAGGGCATGATTTATATATGAGACTACAATCTTCCAGGGCCAGGAGGTATCGAAGGAGCCAGAATATCAGGAGAAATTTATGATATCCTTCAAGTCTAGTGACTGTGGCTGAGATCCTGTGAGGATAGGAAGGTGAGTTGGAGGGTAGAGAATTTGTAAAGTTTAGGTCTTTTGAGAAAACAATCACCTTGTCCTTCTGTATCCCTTCTGGTACAAGTAAAACAACCTTGTGTTGCCAGCTTTTGTTAACTCTCCATCCTGCACCAAACTTGTATGTAGGGTTAAGAGCTCCAGAGTATTTCGGGATCCATTACCATCATATCTCTTCCCTGACTGCAAAGTAACTGTTTAAGAACTCTATTGCCCCCTAGCTATATAACTTTGTCAGGAAGCCCAGGATCCCTAGACTAAGCGAATGGCCTCTACTTTCAGGGGTCTTACAGAGCCAAAAGGAGGTCTGGCCAATGTTCTTTATGTAAGTCTTACTTAAGAAGACTTACATAAAGTCTTCTTAAGAGTCCTTTGGGCTTTCAGTTGGCTGCAGCTGATATATAAGGCATTCAACCCCTAAAACCCAAAAGGTTCTCTCTCTCTCTCTCTCTCTCTCTCTCTCTCTCTCTCTCTCTCTCTCTCTCTCTCTCTCTCATACACACACTCTGTTGACACCAGGAGATATGTTTACCTTCCCTAGGATAAGAAGGGAAAACATTGCAAAAGTTTTGTACACCTAAGTGACAATTTTAAGGGAGTCACTAGTCCCAAGGGACTTCCCAGCTCAAGGTTGAACAAATAGACTTATGCTAAACAGTAAAAAAACAGAGTCTGTTCAATCTTCAGAAGATAATCAATTACCTTTTATCTTTGTCTTGACTGTCTAAAACACATATTTTTCCCAATGAATTAAATCAAACCTTTATTTTGAGATAAATCTCTGATGTGAAAAATTTATCCTGGCTATAGGCTTTTTATCTTCTTAGACATGGGTCAACTAAACTATTTTGTGGCCATTTATGTATAGAACTTAACTAGGTGATACATGATTAGAAGGAAGTTACTGATAGATAGCAGTTAGAAAACATTTATGAAGAAAAAAATCAAGAATTCCCACATACTTTTCTTGAACTTTGTGTAGTCTCTTGAAAAAGTTACAAAGGCAATCTTAGTACTTTAGATATCTGAGACTAGAATGTTTTGAAATATGACTTCTCAGAGAAATTGAATACTAATTGCTTTTAAGTTGAGGACATTTTGGATAAGATTCCTAAAGCTTCCTTTCCACTTTACATGTAAGAGATCCTACATTCACTCTTCTCATCTAAGCAACACACTACACAAGAATCGAAAAACTTTGAAATCAAAATATACCCTCTTGAGAGACTACATTGAGAAATGATCTCATGGCTTCAGTGTTTTTCAGTATCTGGAGTGATTTCCTATTACTTTGTTTCATACAAAATTGAGTATTTCTTATTTACTCTATTCCTTTAATTCCCAGGAAATATTTTCTTTTTCTTAACCTTTGGGTTTTTTCCCTGTCAGAAAGAAACATCATTCCCACACTTTCCTCCTTACTCTGAGAGTAGAGTTCTAAAATTATTTTATTGTACACAAGTGGTGAAGTCTTTTCAACCGCTAATGAAATGCTGTTCACAGACCTTAAGCCACTGTCACAAAATATTTAGTTTACAGACTCATTTGTAAAGTCAACTTCATTTTAAAGATGTGCCTTTGAAAACTTTTTTCTAAGTTGATTATAGCTACTAAGTGTCATATAATGTTTGGGTGGTGGGGGAAGAATTCATCACTAGCCAAGAAAATGGCAGGATTTTTTCAAATGCTAAAATAACTGCATGGATTTAAAGAAACAGAATAGTGCATTGCAAATGTGAAGGAAAAGTTTATTTACACAATGGGATTATGATCACTAACTAGATCAAATTTTGGAGGAGAGTGATTGTATGAAGAAAATATATGAATGGGACATTTCCTCCTTAAAACGAGATTGCAATTACCTTTGTTTTTTAGAATTTCCCCATGAAGAATCCCACAGAAATTCAGGATGGGAAGACTGAAATAGACCCCAGTTAAACCACATCCTTGAAAAATGACCTTTCAGTCACTTCTAACAATGGAAAACAACATTTACCATGACACTCTTTTTCCTTGGATCTCAGACCCTTTTGAATAACTTGGTACCTTTAAGTATAAACAAGTCAAATGACTGCTGCCTCCATCCAGGAAGTTGTTTCCACACCACATATAGTCACACACCACAGTGAACCAGTGAGCCAATATCTTTATCCCAAAATTTGGACTCCATGTTTCTAGTTTTGCTTTCTGATGCTACACTAAAGAAACCTAATCCACCTTCTGTGTAAAAACACTACACTCAAAGACTACCCATTTTAGGCCCTCCTTCAAGTCTTCATTCCTACAACCTAGCCTAAACCACAGCAGCTTTCTTCATGAACATATATATTCTTTATTCGTTAAATCCATAAGTAGCTAAACAACCAAATACCTCTATCCTAGAGCCATTTCATATGACTTCTGAACCCAAACTTCCTATATTTCTCTGTTGTGCTTTCCCCTATGTTCTAGCTTTTACAGTTATTTGTGATTCTTAATGTTGCATACTAATCATTCCTCCTAATTTTGTTATCTTGGATTTAATTAATAAGTCATGGATCTATTTTCTAAGTTCATTTTTATTTCAGCTATTGAGTAATCAGGTGAAATACAGCCTTTTGTCATATTCCTAAGAAAATACCAGACTGATATTGATCCAATCAACTTTCCTATGTTATTTTGGACATGGTTGTTCCTGCCTTTTCTTCAGAAATGATCAGCTATCTTGATGGTTTCCTTTAAATATGGGGAGAAATAGGGAAGCTTTATCATGTTGTTAAGCTACGCCTCCCCCAGACACCCAAAGCCATATTGGCCTACACAATGGCAGAAGCAGCTGAGATTATTATTATTACTTGACTAGGGGATGAGCACACATGGGGATTCTCTTCTGTTACAATACATTTTGCATAGCATATCCTATACAGATGTCATTCCAGCTGCCCCATATTTTGTACAACAAAATTAAATGATTTATAATGTTTGACCCTAAACAAAATTTTATGTAGTCTAAAAATGCTAAGTTGGAATCAATGAGTCCAGGATTGAGGGAGAAAGATATTGAATTATTATGAGGAATGACTCTAGATGATTTATACTTACAGGCATTGAGTTATTATAGAGAAAGGAGACAAGGCTTAGTCTCAATGCATTTTTGTCTCTATTTTATATCAGTCCCAGAATCTACCTTATATCCAGGAAAATAAGTGTGTCTTCTCATGTCTACTATACTACTTTTTTGTAATGTCTCACCTGAATCCTTCAATACCAGGAACTCTCTCATACTCCAGACTTTTCTTTATCTCCCATACATCAAACCAAGAGCATATAGACCCCTATGATCATTAATTCTATGTATAAATATTGACAATAAAGTATCAATTTTCTTAATGATGCATTTTAGCAATAGTTATCAATTCCCTGAGCCAAATAAGGAGATATTGTGAATTTAAATATCTCAGCATCCTTTATATAATATCAGAAATCAGCTACATTCCACTCTGACAGTTAAACCAGCTTGTAAACTATTACCACCTTCCCAAAGCTGTACAAACTGATCCATGTATAGGTGTTCCACTGAAGTAGAATTGGTTACTTCGTTCATTTTTATTTATATAATACTGACCAGTCCATTATTCCTCCTTAGTTTGAATTCAATAGATCCTTTCCTTTTAAAACTTGGCTGGTTTATAAAAAGATTTTTTCCCAAAGTTCAGTTTTCATGTATATATATTTTTAAAGCAGCCTGTCCTAATTGAGAATAAAATGTCAAAAAGATTTCAAAAGCAATGCCCTAAAAGCAATTATCCACAAAAACAGCAGTACTGATACTAATATCACCAAGGAATTACAGCAAACAGCCTGGAACGTCAGCTTTCATTATAAAAGATCTTGAAAAATACCACTGAAGTCGCAGCCCATCTTCACATTAAAAAGTAATCAAGTTTTTAAAACTGTCATAACAACATCTGTTCCAAAATAACAATTTACCAGATCTTGAGTGTTTTATGATACTCTTCACCCAATTTAATTGAAATTAAAATACTTCATTGTATGTAAACATAAATGTACATTTTTGGATTGTTTACAAGAAATTTAAGTCAAAATGTTGTTAGTATCTAAAATTTCTATGGCATTCTTACCAAACTTTTAGCTATACAACAGCTTGTTTCAAGAGTTTGCATCAAGTGTTTTTTTTTTTAAATTAATTTATTTATGCATAGAGAACTGGGGTACAGGGGTGGTGAGAGGATTCACCAGAGACAGAGTGGGGAGCAGAACAGGCAGATCGACGAAATATACTGCTGAGGGGAGCAGCGGGCAAGATAGGAGGTCTGCTGAGCCATTTGGATCACCTCCGGGGCTGGGGATCAAACTCCAAGGGAAGCAGCTGCAGCTAGTTAACACGTTGTGCCACCAGGGAGTGCTCTCAAGTGGCTTTGTAAAGAAAAATTATACTTAAATTTTATAATATCACACAGAATCATAAAGACTTAGAAGTGATTTTTTTAAAATTACCTTAAATGTTTAACTCTATACGTTTAAGCCAAAGTTACACTGAGAGAGATGAGTAACCATTCTCTATTTTTTTTGATATTTATAGAAAAAGATATCATAACCCAGGGCTTCCATGTATCACCACCCCTTTTATTTTAGTCATTGATAAAGACTTCCTAAAATTCTTCTTTCTAATTGTCCTACTGTTGGTTGGGTGGGAAACAACTTCCTTAAGAACTAGCTTATTATATATTACCTTTTTTTAAAGTTCAAATTCAATAGCGGTCCCAGAGAAAGAAAAAACATATTTACAACTTTTTATTCTCCCCCCACAAAAAGTTTGTTTTTGGAAACTAAGAGTTAAATTTGTTTGTAGAAGCGCAGCAAATCTTAATTTAACTACTGAATATGTTTTACAGTGAAATTTCTGACTTTTATCTTAACAAAGACTCCTAAGTTGGTTAGTATCCCTAATTTGTGGGAGGGCAAATGGTCATCTTGGTCTTCACTATTTAATTAAGTAATTTAGCCAGGTCACTGAGTAATAGTTGAAGCTAGATCCTCTGACTTTAAACCCAAGCTTTTCCCATGTACTATGTTGCCTCTGTTACTTATAGCTTTGAACCTTATAAGAAAAGGTAAGAATGGCCCTCCCCGGTGGCGCAACAGGTTAAAGTGCAGCATTGCAAGTGAGCTGCAGCCACTTCCATGTGAGTTCGATCCCCGGCCCTGAAGGTGATCCACATGGCGAGGCAGACCTCTCCTGTCTTCCCCACTGCTCCCCTCAGCAGTGTACTTGGGCCATCTGCCTGTTCTGCCCCCCGGCCTGTCTCTGGTGAATCCTCTCACCTCCCCTCCACCCCTCGCCTGTACCCAGTTCTGTATGCATAAATAAATAAATTTTTAAGAAGGTAAGAAGATAAATCAAGCATCATCACTTGAGTAATTATTAAATGAGTAACTAAAAAGCATCCAGAACAAACATCCAGGACAAGCATCCAGTTAAATGATTCTAATACAATGTTGCGAAGTGATCATTTTATCAACCACTTCTTGTCTAACCTGCACAATATTCTGTGCAGTAGACAAAGTGTTGGTAACGCTATCCTTGAACACAGCTTCAGAAAAATTAAATGGCTGCTCAGATCAATGGCAACTAAATATGAAATTAGGCACCAAAGTGAAGTCTCTGGCTTCAAGCCTGAAATTTTCACAACCACCTATTGTCTCCATTTATGTGTGTGTGTGTGTGTGTGTGTGTGTATACACACACACACACATATACATATACTTGCTTGAAGTCTCACTTTACTTTTATTGTCGTTGGCGTTCTATACAGAGTGGGTTGACCTGAGTCGGTAAAATGGATTCATTTTATTTCTCAAAGGAAGCTAGAGTATGTGTACAACATTAATAGTTGAGAATATTTTCCCCATTTCATATGAAAAAAAAAAGGCTTTTGATTTTTATCCTGCCGGTGAGTTTTTAGCAGATCCTACATTGATTCTATTAACATTGGCCTTACCATTGATCACACTGAATTTAGCTGGTAATTTATCAGATATGCAGCCCTGGCATCATTTTAGTTCCATACTGCTGCAGTCTTGGCCATGGTTGTGAATTTCCTAAACAGTAACTATCTGGCTGAGTGCCTTTCAGTATAGTTGGTTGAGTCTAGACCGCACTGATCAATCTTCTTGCTTTGCTGCCTTTAGCAATCTGTGTTTGCAGTACCATGCCACCCTCAGGAATTTTCTATTACAAAAGAGTTGCCTATATAAAGATTTTATAAGCCTAGTAAAGTTGAATCTTGGTACAAAATCAGATTATCTTAGAGACATATGTAAGAGTGTTCACAAGTGCATTTATTAATATTTGATGCACTTTAAAAACCAGAGCAGGGAGGGGTAGCATCTGTGGTGAGATGAACATATGTAGCAAGTATTTCATTGCTTGTTTGAGACTGTTGATCTATCAATATATATATGGGGTAATTACTCAACTTAAAAGTGTTAAATCTGAGTGATCTGCTAAGAGAAGTATAGTAAAACAGAATAACTTAGTATCCAATAATAGAAACCACTAAAATAGATGGAAAATGATGTCAACTCAGTTTATAGTTACCCTTCTTCAACCATGGAGAACTATGGATATAAATTGTTTTGTTCAATAATTAAGAATTTGCAAAAGGACATAACAGTGAGGTGATTTTCTTAGATCTGATGACAAATGCTTCTTAGTGAATTTTGATATTAATCTCTAAACATTTCATGCACTGTCATCAGTTTTGTAAAAGAAAAAGTAATGAGTGCATTAGAAGCATAATGCACCAGATATGGAAATAAATGTCAGAATCACTTGGGTTTTATGCTGAGAAGAAGAGTACACGTACATCTATTTACTATTACCTGCACTTACCTGCACTTAACAGAGTACTGATACTATCTGCTAGTCTGAGGAATGTACCTCCACTTCAAGGTTGCATTTGGACTATAAGCTACCTAAAACTTTGGTTTTCAAATCCAAACATAAAACTCACTAGCAGCAACTCCATCTCTGTAAAACATTATTATATAAAATTTCACTTTACGCCTCGATATTTTTAGAAAAACTGCATCTTTTGCCAACATCATATGGAGTGATTATTTAGTTGCTTTTAAGCTTCTATATACTCAACCAAAGTGTTGCTCCTTTACAAATGTATTGTAATTATTCTAATAGACTCTGTGGCTACTTTTCAAGATACTCTATTAAACCAATTACTCATGAAAACCTTTATTGGCTCTGTCCGCTTGACAAGTGGGAGGCAATTGGAAGTATATCACTACCAGATGGAGTGGGAAATATATGCCCAGTCTGGATAAAGCTACTCTGACATCAATAAAAGTTTCCAGAAACTCTCTAATGATAGAGAAAAGTGTTCAAATTATTACTGCTTGTTTTGTCTTCTTGATACACATTTCAAAGGGGGCAGCACGTGTAAGTAGCATTTCCAAGCTTGCTCTCCTGGAACAAGGGCTGACAGTAGTGTCATGTGAGATCAATGTCAGGCCACCCTATCCTCACACATAGACTCCCAGAGGCTCACAGAAGCACCCTCCCTGGCTATACATCTTGCCACTCTTTTGCCACCAGGAAAACTCTACTCCCAGCTTCTTTGCTTTCTAGCAATGCAGCTTCTTACTGTTTATTGGCCAAGACAAAAGGGACTGGGGAACCATCCTCTCCCCTAGCCCAGGACTCTGCCACACACACACCCCACCCCCACCCAAGTGTTTTCTCACCTCTGCATGTCACTCTGCTGACACCTGGCCACTTGGCTGCCAGGCTATCTTCTCAGTTTGTGTCCACCTCTAGGCCATTGCTCTTAGTGTGACCTTTGCCCTAAGGCTGTTTCTGGAAGACTGCTTCTTCATGACTTTGAGACCCTTAGATTTATACATCACTCCTCCCTTCACATGTTAGAGTTCACTTGTCCTCTCTATCAGGAAGACTGGGAGGAGCTCTCCTTCACCATCACCCTCAAAATTTGAAGTGACTGGTTCTTCTCATGTTTCTGACTGGTGATTATTTTCTTTAACTTTTTAAACTTCTTATTGCTCATCAACATCAAATTCCTAAATGTCCTTTATGATTTTTGTTTGGATTTATGTATTTCATTGGAAATGTAAAGTAGGAACACAAAGAAAAATGAAGTTGATATTAACAAATGGGTAGCAAGGGGTTAGAAGAAAGGTGATGGTGGATTTTTTTTCTTTTTCCAATGTTTTCTTTAGAGTTGACACATAAGATTCCCCAGCCAAACTTAGAAGTGTTGGCTCATATCTGTCTGGTTCCCAGAACCAATGTCTCTCTTTCCTCTATCCCAATGTTCTACTGTATGACTCAAGCATCCTCCAGAAGTGTGTTATAGAAAAGGCCCTTCTGTATTTAAGTGTGAAACAAGTACCTCTTTTGATCTTGCAGAAGTCACCAACTGGCATCCTGTGAGTGACTCAGCATTGTTTAATAATCTGAATTTTAATGCCAATAGTCAGAGATTTTGTTAGATTTAAAAAGTTTTCACCATTTCCCATTGCACGATCCTTCACTGGCTTCAAGTAATGTGTGATCTGAGTTCGGAGCCTCTATGGACTATGCCCCAGGAAATCTCAGTGGAATTTTCTTTAACAGAATCATTTTAGGTTAGCCCAGTGGTTACCCCTTAATGGACAATCATTAAGTAATACATTGAATGAATGAACAAAAGCATTTATTGGAAAAAAAGTATGTATGGGTAAAGAAAAAAAAAGTGAAAATATAATAAAATACATAATTTGCTGCAATAAGCTATGCTAAGACATAACTATGTAGTAATATATACAACATACACCTCAGACTATTATACTTGCCCCAATGTCTTCTCCAGTGAATGGCATCTCATACTTAAAATTTCATCCATTCCTACATATCAACATGTTCCCTCTTCCTGACTCAGTTATAAGTCCCTTATGTGTGTTCCTTCCCACAGTATTCTGTTCCTAATGCTCATAGCATATAATATGTACTGTATCATCCATTTATTACCTGAATCCACCACTAGTCTGTATCCTGCCTAAGGGCAGGGGCCGTGTCCTACCCATAGCTATATCTGTAGTAACCAGCAAAATGCCTACCTGCCCAACACCTAAATGGCTTAGATGAATACTTGTTGAGTAACTAAATGACTTTGATTCAAAACCATTCAGATTTGAGCCCCATTTTATTCTCTTGCCCTATCTCTTTAATATTAAGGGAAATCAGTCAAAACTCATATCCAAATTCAAGTATTTGAGGAAAAATTTGCCATCCTAGTAGCTTAATATATCTAAATAACCTCCAAAACAGTGAGAGATGAACTTAAGTGTGGGTTTGTGTGTGGAAAGGAAGAAAGGCCTGAAGGGAAAACTGCTTTGAGGAGAGGATTTGACTACAGCTTATCTTTGAGGGTTAATGTCTCAGCTTCTACTCTCAGAGATGTGTGGTGTTGTCAAAGGAGAGATTCTCCTTTAGAGTTGTCACATCCTTCAGGAAGAATCTCCTCATGAAAGGACCTGGAAGGGATGGCTCCCTTATTATGAGTAGACTTTCACTGTTTTTAGCTTTTTACTTCTGGCAGAAGCAACTTATTAGTGAATTTAGTAAAGGAGTTTTCCTCCCTACAATATGATCAACTTGATTCTGCCTCTTTGATGAAATCCCAGATGTTCTTTTGAACTTAAAGACCAGTCTTTAGAAGTATGAGCTTGTATATTTTCTCTAATAACCATAACATTTCTCTCACTGTGGCTAAGTGAGAGACTTTCTTGGTATATGGTTTTCATCTTTTTTACGCTACTTGTAGCACTCTGAACATAGCATTGGCTTTTCAGTGCCTGGATTGTTGGTAAGAGTGCATGCAGAGTGCATATTATTATCATTCTCCTTATTCCTACCCTGACTTGAGTCTGCATAGTAGTATGATTAGCTGTACAGTCATGGGTCACTTAAGTACATTTCAATCCACAATGGACTGTTTATTTGACAACAGCCCAAGAGCTTATACCATATAGCCTAGGTGTATAATAGTCTATATCATCTAGGTTTGGGTCATGACTTTCTATGATGTTTTTTACAATGACAGAATCACCTAGCAACACATTTTTTCAAGCCAGGAATGACTTTACTTTCACTGTGTTCTGTGCATATGTGTGTGTATGCATTTCAAGAGCTTAATCAGTCTAAAAAACTTGTCAATGTTTACTCAATAGTTTCTGATGATCATAGAACACTCCTGAACATCTGTCTCTTGAGACCGATGCATTTCAGCTTCAATAACTCTAACTAGACTTGCATTGCTCTTCAGCATGGCAAATTTGAAATTCTTTGACACCTGTTTATAATTTCTAATTCCAAAGAAAAGTTTGTGCAGATACCTACAGAACACATTCTCTCTACTCCTGAAAATTTTTAGTTTTTCTAAATGTTGCAGAAAGTTTCTTTATGATTACTGTAGTCTATCACATCAGTCCCAGGTTGTCACTAGCACACAAATGTCTTTGTGAGCTTATATTTTCAAAATTATCTTCTCTTAATTGATGGACACATCTGTCCCACATGATAATGTAAAATGTATGTTGTCCAAACTTTCTAATTTCAGGCCTACATCAGAGTTGTGTTTAAATAGTGAATACTATAATCTTTGCATCCTACAATATTCACACAGGTCTCTTTTATTAACTAAGCTCAAGTCACAATCCAGCTTCTATGTGAGATTTATTTGTGATAAATTGACCTTAAATTATATTTTGAGCATTCATTTATTTTATAAATGCTGTTGCTACCCTGTGATGTATTTCTTGATTTTTAGATAACATCTACTGAGTTGTAAAAAACAGAAAGCCAAAAAAAGAAAAAAATCACTAGGAAAATAGGTTACCTTAGGAAGTACTTAAATATTTAACATATTAGACATGGTTTAAGAACTATACTATTATTACTATTATCATGAAATCCTATGAAATAGAGCCTCCCTGGTAACATACATAATGGGTTAAAACACAGCACTGTGAAGTTATCCATGGTAACTGAGGCATAAGTTCGATCTCTGGGCAGAGAGGTGACCCACATGGTGCAACAGACCTATCCTATCTTGCCCACTGCTCCTCTCAGCAGTGTATTTCAGTAGAGCTGCCTATTCTGTTCCCAGAGAATCCTCTCACTCCCATACTTCTGGCCTGTACCCTAAACTTGTGTGCATAAATAAATATTTTTTTTTAAAAAACCATAGGAAACAGACATAGTCATTTATATGATCCTAAAAACATACACACACACAACTTGAGCTTTGCAAAATTATAAACTAAAAATAGCAGCTTGTTGGAAAAAGGCTTAGGACAGTCAAAATCTATGCACTGTGGTATTATGTACATTATTTAATTTCAAAGACAGCTTGAACTATAAGAAAATGAGTACTGAGTACCTCTCTATGGTGGGGTACATTGGCTTATTGGCAACACAGATGGACTTGAATACCTGAGATGGTATGGCAGCATTTAAAATAGGTATAGGAGGAAGTATAGCTGCCAAAAGCCAAAAACATGCAAGTCTGGAGGGGTGTTAATGATGTCAAACTAACCTGGAATTTGCTTTCTGAGAAGGTTTCTGATTACTACTCAATCTCCACTTTTCATAGATTTGTTCGGTTTGTCTATTTGTATTTATGACTTTCTAGGAATTTATTCATGTCAGATAAATTATCTAGTTTTCTGGCATGTATTTTTTCATAGAATAGCTTAACCTTACCTTTTATTTCTGGAATGTTGTTAGTAACAGTTTTTTTTTTTTTAGTAATTTAATCTTTTTTTTGTCCTAACTACTAGCTTATAGTGTGCTGATATTTTTTTAATCTTTATTTTAAAGAACCAAGCTTTAGTTTTATTGACTTTGTCAATTTTTTCTATTCTGTATTCATTTTAATTTACTTATTTTAACTCTAATCTTTATGTTCATCCCTTTGTTTTTTCCTAGTTTATTTCAAGAGAAAGTTTCTATTAATTTGGATTCTTTCTTCCAGTTAGTAAGGGGAAGGACAGAATGCTATACATTTATCTCTGTGCATTGCTTTGTCTAAATTCTGAAGTTCTGATGTGTTGTCTTTTCAATTTTTTCATCTAAAACTATTTTCAGATTTCTGTTGTAGTTTCTTTATTGACCCCGGGTTACTTAGTCTTGTGCTTATTGCTTTCTACATATTCATTCTCTACTAAAATTTTTCTTCTGTTAATGATTCCTAATTTGATTCCATTGTAGTCAGAGAACATATTTTGTATGATTTTCATCCTATTAAATTTACTGAGATTTGAAAGCTACACAGGATATATCCTGAAGAATGTTCCACATGCATTTGAAAAAAAATGTATGTGCTTTGAGTAGCATTGTATGTTAGATCTAGTTAGTTTATAGTGTTGTGCAAGTCTATTACCTGCTGATCTACTGTGTAATTGTTCTATCCACTTTTGCCATTGAATTTTCTTTTATTTTCTTTCAGCTATGTCAGGTTTGCTTTATATATATTGGTACTATGTAGTTAGGTGCATAGATGCTTATACCCAGCATATCTCTTGGTGATTGATTTCTTTTTATTGTTATAAACTGCAATCTTGTCTCTAGAAATACACACACACACACACAATTTCAGGTTACTTTATTTTTAAAACACATCATAGCACAAACTTTTGGTCCATTCTGCCAATGCACAGGCTATAAAGACCTGCTCAGCACTTGAGGGCACTCTTTACTAGCTTGTTTGAACAATGAATAAAAATCCATGTAAAACAAATATTTAGATAGTTTCCATAGGAATAAGGATAAGTGTGGCTCTATCTTACTGTATCTGTACCCAACCTACTTAGAAAGAAATTAGCAGTAAGTAGATTAAGTGATTTCCCCAAATCCTTTAATGCAAGCTAAATGTGTAGTTAATAGCTACAAGAGTGGTCTCTACATATTAACATCAGAATAAATACAAGTTACCTGGTGTTGCGTATCCCACTCTGCTGAATGCAGGACGCAGGTAATTTCTGACATCCTGCTTCTCCACTTTGAGGTTAAAAATAGACTATTTTTTGTTTTAAAGTCTATTTTGTCTGATGTCAGTAAAACCACACAGTCCTCTTTATGTTACTATTTGCATGGTATACCCTTCCCATTATTTTACTATCAATCTGTTTGTGCCTTTGACTAAAATTTCACTTTAAGGTAACATATAATTTGATTTTAAATAAATATGTTGTACCAATTTCTACCTTTAAAAAAAAAGATGTATTTATTTATGATTACAGAACTGGGGTACAGGCCAGAGGTGTGGGTGAGAGGATTCATCAAAGACAGAGTGGGGAGCAGAACAGTCAGATTGACACAGTACACTGCTGAGAGGAGCAGTGGCAGGTCAGGAGAGGTCTGCCATGCCATGTGGTCACCTCCGGGTCAGGTGGGAATCGAACTCATGCGGAAATGGCTTTAGCTTCTTAGTGCAGTGCTTTAATCTGCTGCGAGGGCCAGTTTCTACTTTTTAATGGGAGTGTTTAATCATTTAAACCTAATGTCATTTTCATTTAAACCTGATGCCTTTTTTTTTTTTTTTTGGTTACTTAATTTCTCCATTGCTAATTTTTGGGGCTTTATCATTAGCAATGTACATATTAAAATAAATTGAGATACCGCAACATACCTGTTAGAATGACTAAAATCCCAAAGTTGACAATAACAATTGCTGGGAAAGAGTAATGTATCAGGAATTTGCATTCATTGTTGGTGCAAATAAGGTACAGATACTCTGGCAGATAATATAGAAATTTTACAAAGGTAAACATTGTCTTGCCATATAAGCAACACTGTTCCTAGGTATTTGCCTGTGTACACACAAAAACCTACATGCAACTTTATTCACAATTTTCAAAACCTGAATCAACCAAGATGTCCCTCAAGGTAAATAGATAAACAAATTAGCTATTTTCATAGCATGAAATATTATTCAGAGAATTTTTTTAAATAGCTTTTATATATCAAGTCACAAAAGACAAGGATAATTCTTAAATTGATATTGCTTTTTTAAAAAAGCAGTCATTATGTAAGATACTAACAATATGACATCTGAAAAAGGCAAAATTATAATGATGTTAAAAGTTCAGTGATTGCCAAAAGTTCAGTAGCTGCCAAAAGTTCAGGGAAAGTCAAGAGTATTAAGCAGGACAAACAAGGATGATTTTTTTAAACAGTGAAACTATCTGTAGGAAAGTAATAGTAGATACAGGATACTAAACATTTGTCAAGTCACAAAGTAAAGTTTAATATATGGAAATTAAAAAACATTTTTGAGTTCAGGTAAATCTAGGGTAGAATTTAGAATATAACAATGTTGTAGAGCAGATTGAGGGTCCCCAAACCTACCTATCTAAATGGGTTCCTTTATCTGCCACAGCAAAACAAAGCATACTTTAGTGCATAAGACCTTCAATAAAAAGAAATGCCAATACGATTGTGTAGTAATTAGTATACAATGGAGAAAAGAGAAAGAATATAATTTCCAAATCAAGCACCCAAAGTTACTCATTCTTTGTGGATAAGTGTCTAGTCAAACAGCGGCCCCAGATCAGGGGCACTGAGTTCCAAAATCTTGACACAAGGCCTTAAAGACATTTCTGATGGAGATCCATAGGAAGGGACAAGAGGCCAGGCAGTTCTGGATAGAAACAAGCAACATCCAAATCAAGATAAAGGCTGCTATTATCAGTCTCTCAGTGGGTCTTTCACCTACAGTTGTTTCAAGAGTACCCTTCCATTTCCTCCAAATCCCCAGTAATGTAGTTTTTGGAGATGAGTTTGGAGGGAGGGATCCTTGGTTCACTCTGGGAATGCTTCACCAGAGCTCCCGTTTCAGTGGCATGTGGCAAGTTTCCCAGGTAAGTTTTCCCAAGAGACAGAGACAGTAATATATATATTTTTAAGATTTATTTATTTATTCATACAGAACTGGGGTACAGGCCAGAGATGCGGAGGGTGAGCGGATTCACCAGTGACAGAGAGGGGAGCAGGACAGGCCGACTGATGAAGTATACTGCTGAGGGGAGCAGCGGGCGGGTCAGGAGAGGTCTGCCGAGCCAAGTGGATCACCTCTGGGGCAGGGATGGAACTCATGCTATGTGGCTTTAGCTTCTTAGCGCTGTGCATTAACGCGCTGCACCACCAGGGAAAGCCTGATGGTAATATTTAAAGAGAGGGACATTTGCATAGCAGGCAGGAAGAACTGCTTGGAGAGGAACAGGCTTGCTGAGAGAAGCCTGCATGGTCTCATGCACTAGCCTTGAGGATAGCAACCTCTGATGATGGAGTTCAGTGAGGAGCCGCCCTGGCATGGAACAGGTCATGGTACAAGTCACTGGAAGGCAGGCGGCTGCTGCCCTGCAGGGGGACAGAGTTGGTAAAAATATGCACCTACACCGGCACAGGTAGGCAGAAGACTGCTGCCTGGTGCCAATGCAGAGACTGCACGGACATAGCCCTTTTCTATTTGAGAGGGGCTCAGTTCTTTGTGGAGTGGCCTATTGCTGCTGATGGATAACTATGTGGAATCACAAAGGCACCGGGACTTCACAGTGGGCCAGTGGGTCCACTCTATCTTCACCCTCAAATCTGTGTTTCTGACACTCCCTACAGCAGTCTGCTGCTGCAGTCTGACACCTTGGGCCTTATGCCTTGTGATAAGGCACTAAAGCCTAAGAGTCTTGATTTTTATAGCTGGGTTAAAAGTCATGTTAATCCCCTCTACCCCCACTTCCTTGTGGGAATCACGTTTTAATCTTTTGATACCTCCTTTAGGTTTTCTACTATGGTCTCCATCACGAGTAGTCTAAGTCCAAGAAGCAAGTGTGGCTTCTTCTTCACATGTCTTTCTGTTCCATGTCTCTCCTTTCGTCTTCTTCAATTTCTTCCCTTCTTCTCCTGCTGCTCTCCAGTCCTTTTCAGCTTCCCCTTCCTCCCCAGCTCCTCCCTTCCTTGGGGCAGACAATTTACACTGTTACAAAAGAAAAATCTAGTGTCTTGCAAATGTAGGAACCAACTTTATTGAAATAAAAGAGGCAGTAAATAGATAATATGGTTAAAAATTATCTTGGAGCCTCCTTGGTGGTGCAAGAGGTTAAGTCTCAGCACTTTGAAGTTATATGCAGCCACTGCAGCATGAGTTTGATCCCATTCATGGAACTAATCCACATGGCACAGCAAACCTCTCCTGTCTCACTTGCTGCTCCCCTTAGAAGTGAACTTCAGTAAACAAACCTCTCCTGCTCCCCGCTTGGTCTCTGGTGAATTTCTCATTCCTTGCATCTTTGACCTACAACCCAGTTCTTGTATGCATAAAAATTTTTTTTAAAAAAAGAAACATTTAAAAATAATAAAGAAATGAAAATCATCTGAACTGTACATGAATATTAAAATTATTAAAATGGGCACTCCCTGGTGGCACAGTGGGTTAAAATACAGCACTAAGAAGCTAAAGCTGCTTCAGCATGAGTTCTATCCCCGCCCCAGAGGTGACCCACATGGTGCGGCAGACCTCTCCTGACCTGCCTGCTGCTCCCCTCAGCAGTGTACTTTGTCAGTCGGCCTGTTCTGCTCCCCACTCTGTCTCTTGTGAATCTTCTCACTCCCCTGTACCTCTGGCCTATACCCCAGTTCTGTATGCATAAATAAATTAATTTTTTAAAAATATATTAAAATTGTGCAATTAAGTGAATAAATGGTGGTTGTGGGAACCAAAATTTTTCAGTATTGGAATGGAAGTTTACAAAGAAGCAAGGAGGAAAGCTAGAGTAAACCATACGATAATGAATTAAAATTGGAAATATTTCTTATTTAATATACACATAAATGGTTCCATATAGATATATGCCAAGATATGTGCACACTCATTAGCATACACATACATTTGTCCTTGTGCTGGTACCTAAGAGAGCTTAAAAACAAAACCTCACTCCAGAAAAACAACTACAACTAGCACCTATCATTTGGTATATTCTCCAATAAAGGGCTTAGGAATCCTTGGAGTAATGGCTAACTCTATAGCTGGGTCAGGAAATATACAACATCATCTTGAGGTATTTTATAAAATCAGAATGTTAAGTAATTCAAAAAGTAATATATTGTGATGATTAGGTAGTGAGTTAGTACTTGTGTCACTGCAAATTTCATATTCATATGTGAGCTAAGAATGCTGTCTTATGTGAAAATAAGTTTCTGCAGTGCTGAAAATACTCCAAATGAGGTCATATTGGGAAGAAAGTTCCTATATCCTGAGACTAGAGTTTTAATAAGAGAAGACGAACAGAGAAGAGGAGGACAATGCTATGTTATGACAGAGACAAAGATGAGTGATGGGTTTACAAGCCAAAGAAAGCTAACAATTGCCAAGAACCACAAAAAGCTGAAAGAAACTAGGATTCTTGTCAAAACCTTCAGAGGGAGTATAGGAATGCCAGCATCTTATATTCAAATATCTGACTTTCAGAACTGGGAAAGAATACATTTCTGTTGTTCAAGCTATTACATTTTTAAAAAGATGTATTTATTTATGGATACAAAAGTTGGTGTGTAGATCCAAGGCTTGGGGAGTATGTGGTTTCACCAGAGTGGGAGCAGAATAGGCAGATCTACTGAAATGTACTGCTGAGGGGAGCAGCAGGGGAGACAGGAGAGGTCTGCTGCACCACGTGGGTCAGCTCCCTGGCTGGAGAGCGAAGGCTGCTGATAGCTAAACAGTGCTGAGACTACCCTTGCACCACCAGAGAGACCCTAAGCTACTAAGTTTTCAGCACTTTGTTAAAGCAGCTTACAAATGTTAACACAGGATTTATGTCAGAGGAACAAAGACATCTAACTGGAGAATTTAAACAAAAAAATAAAGTAGTGTTGGATTACAACATAAAGTTTAAGTAAATACCCATATGTCTATATTGATATAAATAAAATCCCCAAATTAATAAATACATGGGGGAAAGAGACAAATCTCCCATGCAGAAGAATCCCAAATAATTTACTTTCAAGGAGTTGCAACATAATTTTTCAATCCTGAAATTGGTTTAGGCATAGTGATTTTATTCCAAAAAGTACTGTATGGTATGAGGGGAAAGGGAGTAAAATTTTACAGTGGAAAAAAAAAATCTAACAAACACTACCTCAGCCGATAAATCAAGCTCAACATTAACAAGAATAAATCATGTGGATAGTATTTATCCTTGATATGATGTGATGAAATGGTATTTTACCTCTGTACCCTTCTTCCCCAGAGCACATAAACCAGTTTAATCTTGAGAAAACACCAAATAAATCCTAATTGAGGGGTAGGCTACAAAATACGAATTTAGTCCTCCTCACATTCTTTTTATTTAAAAGATTTGTTTATTTATGCATACAGACTGGGGTACAGGCCAGAGGTGCAGGGGGCAGTCAGAGGATTCACCAGAGACAGAGTGGGGAGCAGAACAGGCAGATGGATGAAGCACACTGCTGAGGGGAGCAGCGGGCGGGTCAGGAGAGGTCTGCCATGTCATGTGGGTCACTTCCCTGGCTGGGGATCAAATTTGTGTTGCAGTGGCTTCATAGTGATGTGCTTTAACCCATTGTGCCACCAGGAAGGGCCCCCACCTCACAGTTTTTAAAGTCACTAAAAACAATAAAAGCCTGAGAAACAGTCACAGGAGGAAGAAGTCTAAGGAGATAAAATAATTAAATGTAATACTGTATACAGTGGGATTTTGGAAGGGAAAGGACATAAGGCAAAAATTAGGAAAATATGGATAAAGTCCATTTCTAAAAAATGACCCATGAAAAGTGTTATAGGATGTATCAATCATAACAGCAGCTACAAATTCCATAGAGCAGATGTAAAGTTCAACCATATTCTGGATTGTAAAACAATACTCAACATATTGAAAAAAAAATTCATATTTAAGAAATATTATTTTATTGAGATAAATGCAGATATATAATCCTATATATGATATAAGTATGTCACCACCACACCAATCAAAAAAGCACCCATCGTTCTTTACATAGACCAAAGACCCCCTCCCACTCATTCCCCTTCCTCCTTTCCCCTTCTGGTAGTCTAAGTTCTGCAATATTATTTTTTGGTTTTGTCAGTTTGTTTTGTTTCTTTATATTCCATATATGAAATAAATCATCCAGGATTTGTCTTTTTCCTTTTTATTGCATTTTGTACAGTCCACTCCATTTCCATCCACATTGTTGAAAACGGCAGGAGTTCATTTTTTTTTAAATATTTGAGTTGTATTCCATCATGTATATATACCATATCTTCTTAGCCCATTTATTTAACATCATGGTTACCAATCCTTCTGTAATCTTTAACTTTCAATTAAATATGACTATCCTAAAATATCTGCCTGCTTTTATACTACTGCAATGCCTTTAAATAATTGCTTTTTATAATGTCTTTTTGTAAAGGGTTTATAATTTTGCCCTTTTCATAAGGTCAGTGCAAATTAAGGTAATCCACCTTTACCAGAAAGAGTATATCTGTGTTCATATTTAATGATGTCTTAAGTAATATTTTTTATTTAATTAGACATATTTTTTAAATGTTTTCTATGTTGCATTGTATCATTCTGATTCCTGAACATCTTATAGGCCCATTATTCCTTCTTTTATTGTGTTGGATTTTGTTCTTCATCTTTTTGAAATTTGTTCTTATCATGAATTCACATTTGTTGTCTCTGTTATAATTCATTTACTTTTATGCTTTCCTGGATAAGTCCAGCTTATTTTTGTTTCACTTTTAGTTTTAGTTTGCTTGATTTTAGTACATATGGGAAAGGATCCTCCAATATAGATGCATTTCAAATTAAATTCTCATCTGGGGTAAAATATAGGTCTGAGAATTACAGCTTCAATCCCACCTGAGGAGAATTACAGCTTCAGTTTCCCCCCTTCACATTTAGAGCCAAATCTGTGGGAGACAAGTTTCTTTATTTATGTAGTTTATCCTTTAGGGGTTTTGCCCTTCAGGGGTTCTGGCTTTGTAATAAATAGTTTAATACAAATTTCCTTTTTATGCAGGTGCAAAGCATCACCTCCTCAATTCACCTCCCTCCTTCCCCAGCACCATATGTGAGGTTCATTCCAGATGACATATGCAGTGTTGAGAAGTGCTCAGAGCAGCCAGGAGGAAGGTTGACTAGTAGGCATCCGTTGCAACGTGATTTTTGACCTTTGACTTAACTGCTGGCAGGTGCAGCTGGTATTTGGAAACACCTATTTTCCTTTTCCTTTTCTTTTTCTTGTTTTAAAGATTTATTTATGTATGTATACAGATCTGTAGTGCAGGCCAGAGGTGCAGGGGCAGTGAGAGACGTCACTAGAGATAGAGCGGGTAGCCGAACATGCAGATCAACAAAACACATTGCTGAGGGGAGTAAAGGGAGGAACAGGAGAGCTCTGCAGTGCCGTGTGGGTCACCTCCTTGGCTTGGGACCGAACTTGTGGTACAGTGGCTGTGGATAGCTTCATAGTGCTGTGCTTTAACCAGTTGCGCCACCAGGGAGGGTCCGGAAAGACCTATGTTCTATCCAGCATTTTATGATTTTTTTTTTTAACATAGTGAAGGGTTTTCAGAATGTCTAATAAATAGGAAAATTTCTTTATTCTTGTTTTATGTAAATGTTAATTTTGAGTTCTTTACATATGATTTATTTACATTTATATTTAAAGCAAATGTTGCCAGTGTTGTGGGAGAACAATTGATTCTGTTTATCAGAAGGGCTTTTGAGCACTCTTCAGTCTAGAGTTTTGTGTGCAGCTTGCAGCAGGAATTTTGCATTATTGATGATATATTTCCATAGTTTCCAGGCTGATGTTGGATGTGATGCTCATGTCTGAAGTGGTAAATTCTTCACATGTAATAAGCTACTGACTTTCTTGGAACCATGTTAGTGATATTACCCAGCTACAAAGATTTTTTTTAAAAAGGATAAAATTAAAATGATACTATGAAAGGACCAAATTGTGTCTCAAGAGCACTTCGGTTTCTAAGAATTTATGAACTCAGAGAAAGTTATAATCAGAAAAACATGAATCTTCTGCTAAATGAAATTTGAGTGTTCATCTAATCTATTCATTCCTCTTAAGCAAAAGGATAATGAAATTGCTTTTTATAGATTAGGAAGCATACTATTTAAAGGTTTCCAAAGAAAACCACAATTTATAAAATGTGATTGTTGCATTTGTCATCCTGACTCTAAAGAAGCTCCTTTTTTTCCTTCGATCATAGCCTTAGTCCCATCTGTGCTACTCTTGTCTATTGTCTTTTGTTACATGAATCTTTCTCTGAACTATCAAAAAGGAAATGCCAAACATATTTATCTATACTAAGGAAAAAGTGATCCATTTTTCTATATTTCACCACTAAACACAGGCATGAATCTGTATACATGGGAACTTTTCAAACTCTTATTTTCTTAAAAGGTACTCATTTTTCAGAATTTACTCCAGCTTTTTGGTGTGTCTATTATTTCCCTCAACTAATATAATTTGCTTTAAGTAACAATAGGTAGTTCATTTGCCTTTGAATATTTCCAAGCTCAGCCTTCTGCACATGTCACTTCTTTGCTTTGAAAGAGTTCTCACTTTTCAAAATAAAAGCAACCCCTGTGCATTAGGTTTTGTTCAGAGAACTCCATAATACATCAAAACAGAGAGCCATTATTGAGAATAAGGTTTTCTCCGCTCCCTGCAGCCAGAGGATCCCACACTGAAGGTATGGGCTGCCACATATTCTTTTTTAAAGATTCATTTATTTCTGCATAGCAGTGTGAGAGGATGCACAGGAGACAGAGTGGGGAGCAGAACAGGCAGATAGATGAAGTACACTGCCAAGGGGAGCAGCAGGCGAGACAGGAGAGGTCAGCTGCGCCATGTGGGTCAGTCCCTGGCCAGAAATTGAACTCATGCAGAAGTGAAGTGTCTGCCTAGCTTCATAGTGTGTCACTTGAACTCATTGATCCACCAGGGGAGGGCCGGTGGACTGCACATTTAAGACTAACACTGAACTGGGAAGTGGAGACAGGTCAAGAGTAAGTTAAGTTATCATGAAGCTGCTCTTCTACCAGTGTTCAGTTGCCTTTTATTCTTGATTAAATATTCAGTTGAATGCTGCAAACTGTTTACTATTTTGCAGAAGTCTGACAAAGAAGATTCTTAGAGTTTTTCACCAAGTAATGAGACATAACCTTCAAGATTTCTACTGTAGTATTTTTGCTAAGGTCACTCTTCCATATACATCTTACTATTTTTTTACATATAAAATATATTTAATTGAAACTAGTACAGAAACTATTATTTATACTCAATATGCTATTATTGAGTATACACTATATGTTAAAACTACCCTAAAATTCAAGATGGTGGACTAGCAAGATTTTGAGAATATTGGAGCAAATTCATTTGAAAAAGAATGAAAGATTCAAGGATGAGCATCTCCACAAGGAAAAGTATCAGAAAAGCTAGGGAAGTTTGAGACACAGTCTTGCCAATAACACTATCAGGATTCTGTGATCCAAGATCAGGAGGGCTGGCAGGGATTCATAACCAATTCCAGGGAATTTATGGGATTAGTCAAACACCAGGTGTCCAATCATGAAGAAACTACATGAAAGAGAAGATTAATCTCATCCAGGAGTGCAAAATGTAGAGCATTCTTTTGGAGAGCAGAGATCGGATGCTTAATGCTAAGAGAACTAATAAATGAAGGACTGATAGATTTAACAAAGGTACTTATATTTGTTGAAATTAAAACTTTAGCATGAGTAGCAAGAAAAGGCGATAGCTTTTCATGAAGGGAGACACTGCTAGGGGCTTTCTGTAGTTGCTCTTTCTTGTGACACTGGCTATTGGTTAAAATCAAATAAGGAGTCAAGGTGAGAGGGTAACTCATTCTGAGTATTCACTGTTATGAACATTTGTAGCTACTAGTCATTTTTTGAGATTACTGGACATCTTAGCCCAGAGTAATGCTGGAATTTATGCTTCTGGTGAAAATTTTCTTGGTGAGCCTTGCTGAGAGCACATAGCAATCACAATTCCTTTCTCAGTTTTCCTACCACCAGCTCCCATTGGCCCCACAGAACACTCACTCTTTTACCATCTTAGCACGTTGGCCTTCCAGGGCTCACTCTTCTGTAACGTGAGGAGCAGGTGCCTCCAGATAGAACTCCATCTGCGGGATTTTTTTTTTTAAAGGTTTATTTATTTGTGCATACAGAACTGGAGTACAGGCCAGAGGCTTAGGGGCGGTGAGAGGCTTCACCAGAGACAGAGTGGGGAACAGAACAGGCAGATCGACGACGAAGTACACTGCTGAGGGGAGCAGCGGGCGGGTCAGGAGAGGTCTGCCACACCATGTGGTCACCTCCGGGGCAGGCGGGAATCGAACTCATGCGGAAGGGGCTTTAGATTCTCAGTGCTGTGCTTTAACCCGCTGCGCCACCGGAGAGGGCCCATCTGTGGGATTTTCTGGGATTAAGCTTCATTTCCCAGTTCCTTCCTAGGGCTTCTTCAGCTAGATTCCATAGCCCCTCCCCCTCCAGTATTAGGGGGTTTGTAGACAAACAGCCTGCTACTAAAACTACCACCCTCCCAGTACCACCGGCGTCCTGAACCACAGATCACTGGTCACTGTGCTTTTGCCAGCGCTTCTAAGGGAAAAATGCTATGTGTAGCATGGGCTTACATCAGAGCTAGGCTGCTGTTGGTGATTCAGGTACCATCTGAGATTACTGGGAAAATGCCAATAGAATTTGCCCATTGGCATTCTTCAAGGAAATACAAAACCACTAACAAAATTTGCATGGATTCATAAACGTCTCTACCTCACACTGATCAAAGAAATCTTGAAAAAATATAAGAGAAGTATATATCATGCTCCCAAGCTTCAACTAAACCAAAAGTGAGAATAATCAAGAGTAAGATATTTAGAAAAAAATAGACAAATAGATCAATTGCAATAGAATTAAAAGGCCCACACATATATAGTTAACTAATTTATAATAAAGGAGTCAAAGGCATACAATGAAGAAAGGAAAAATCTCTTTAATAAATGTGCTGCGAAATCATAAAAAAGAAACTAAACCACTATGTGAAAACTCTATCATCGCATGCTAAGTGTGTCTGCCTATATGTGCATATGTTGATACGTAAGTATGAACATTATTAAAGTATGCTTATTAACATAGAGAGAAAAATTTAAACTGCAAATTTCAAATGTTATTAAATATATGAGAAAAGTAAAAATAGTATTATAAAAAGGAAGATGCAACTATGAACAAGAGAGTCTGAAATCCTGTAATATCTTTTATGTTCTCAAAACCACACAAACTATGAAGAAAGGATTTCGTACTCCTAATTTTTTTTTTTAGATTTATTTTTTTATTCATACAGAATTGGGGTACAGGCCAGAGATGTGGAGGGTGATAGGATTCACCAAAGACAGAGTGGGGAGCAGAACAGGCAGATCTACGAAGTACACTGCTGAGGGGAGCAGCGGGCGGGTCAGGAGAAGTCTGCCACACCATGTGGTCACCTCCGGGGCAGGCGGGAATCGAACTCATGCGGAAGTGGCTTTAGATTCTCGATGCGATGCTGTGCTTTAACCCGCTGCGCCACCAGGGAGGGCCGTACTCCTAATTTTAATGAGAAAAAATAAACAGTACTCCTATGTAATGCAATAATGTATACATGTTATAATTACATTATATTTCTATTATGTAGTAAACTAACAATAAATTATTAAATGAAACTCATTTGATCTCAAGGTAGCAAACTAGTTTATTAATAAAAGACAGGGGTGATAAGTGAGATACTGATAAATTTACTTTACCGTTAGCTATATCAACAGTTTGGCCTTTATATATGAGTCTAAGATTTTTCATATAATTTGCATGTCATTCTATTATTAAACTTCCACACAAATGAAAACTATTACCTTTACTGAAAATGAAAATTTGGGTCTGGTTTTAGGCAATAGTATGGATCTAAAATTGTGCAGCATCAGAGAAAATGTATTATGAATTTACAGGGTAGGTATAACCTAAGGTGTAGAGGATTTGTATGTATTTAGCGAAAGAACGATATTAGACAATGTCATTAAAATTATTTTAGCGACATCACACAATTTTAAAGAGGTTACAAATCTGCAGATTAGAAATTGAGTAGTGCATTCAATCTCAAAAACAAGTTAGTCTCCCAGAGAGACAAGGACACTGGCCGGGGTTATCTTGCTGACTTTGGGAAAAAAGAGAATTTGCAGGCTTATTTGTCACTTACACAGTGTCCTCCAGGAATGACACAATTTGCCACATTGGAAAGAGGATACCAATATTATAATAATGCTAGTACATAAGACTTCAGAAGCAGATAATCTGTACTATTAAAAATTGTTTCAGGTACAGTTCTCTTCGGTGTACCTCTATTCATGATTTTGTTTGTTTGTTTTGCCTTTTGTCAAGGAAGTTAGAAACAAAAATTTCCTTGCACCCCAGGGAACTAAGACTAGGACTGGGCAGTTTTCTAGAAAGCACTTTAACTCATTTCCTTGAAATCTGGAAGCAATTACCATAAAAATATCTGAGTACATATTACCACATGCTTCTAGGAGCATTGCTGGCTCATAAAAAGGCATAAACAGATACACTTTTTATAGTCTTTCTTAATTTTGAAGGAGTTGTGGCTTTAACCAAAACGCAAAACAGGCATCAAAACTAGTCATTTATACAAGGCAATATATTTCACAACCCCTAAGAATACCACATTAATTGTCTTTCAGCACTCCAAAAGAATGTCAATCAATATCAAATTAAATCCAAGACAGACACATAAATTCCTATCGACTTGAAATATTTCATTAGATGATTATGAATGTGTTCCCTCTGGAGAATTTTCTAGTAATTATTAAAGAATATTTTTGTCTCCAAAGTTGAACCTCTCCCGCACATGTCCATACTGCTTTCCAACCAGGTAAGTATAATAAAGTCTTAACTGCAAATCACAGGTGATAAGATTGCAACAAAGCTGAATGAAGCAAGGTAGACACTGATAGCTACAAAGTCAGAAACAATATAACTTAGCCAGTGGCATCCATGACATACTAATGTCATTATGGCAGAATATTATTCAGACCTGTTTTGAAAATCTGAGATTAATTGACATGCACAGCTATCGGGATTGTTAACAAATGAAGACACAATTATAAAGAAGTTACAAATTTGCAAAAGCATTTTCCACTGGATTCTGAAATTTAAATGTGTGCTTTCATGATGTTAATGCTTGTTTGTCTTACAATTGTCCTATATTTTTGAGAACAGGACATTCATGCATTGTTCCCTGTGTTCAGCTCTCTGCAGGAATCCTTTGCTTCTCTCTGCCTGTCAGTCCTCAGATGGCATGTGATGTGGAAGGTAAGAACAAACCTGACTCATTAGGAACTTTGTAAATGATGTTAGAAAATGATGCAATACTATAGAGGCACAACCAGAAGTATAGGCATCACAAACTGAAAAAAAAAAAAAAGTTTTTAAATGTATGTCTTCAGCTTTAGTAAAGGTAACGTGATTGTGAGAATGAAAAAGATAAGTAAATATAGAGAAAGGGTTACTGAGTTCCGATTAATTTATGGTTTTGAAATGACAAGTTGCAGAGTATTACATGTGAGTTACCAGCATTACTTTTTAGTTGATGAGGGGATTACAGGCATAGCTAGAACAATTATGAGAGAGTGAAGTTAGTGGAATTAACTCCAAGTGAGCTGGAAAAATGTACAAGAAATAACTATGAACTACACTGAAAGGATGACTAACATTACTGAATCTTCCCTCCTGCTCTGTGAGAACTGGGAATGAGATGGATCTATTTTGAGCAAAGGAGTATGTGTCTAGCTTTTGCAAACAGTATTATATTGCATAAACAGAAACTCTTAACAAAATAACATGGGAAAAATGGAAGATTTGTCACATAGTCATTTTTTCAGCTCTATTAGTTCTGGAAATAATAGAACAAATGGAAATGAGAGCCAAACAAACCCTTAGTGATGTTTTGGGTGGTCATATTATGGGTTGCAGGAAAGGAAACTGAAGTACTGATAGGCTGATGAACCTAATTTATATATATGCATGGAAACACACATATACATATATGTACACACATACAGGCATGCACACATAACTGCTGCTGATGTGGCCGACTTCTACCAATACAGATTTCTTCATTTTGATGATCATCCAGTCCCATGCAAAAAGTTTCTGATAAGCACATTGTTTTCTCATACAGCATCAAAGACACAGCAAACTAGACTTGTTTGCACACACAAAATATGGTAGAAAGCCAAATCTCAATGTAAACATACATGGAAAATTATCTGTAAGGACATACACAAATTCAACCTCAAAGGAAGGAGTAAAGGGAAAATAATTTGTGTAGTGGTCAAATGACTTTAGCCTCATTGGTAAATGTTTTAATTTTAGACAAGAATCCCTTTATTATTTTTGTAAATAAAAATTCATTAAAAAGTATGTAAGTTAATTTTAGAAGACTTAAGCATATTTATATTTTTAAAAATGCTCAACACAGAATATGTTACCATCTCTCATCTCTCCAATTCCAGTTCTATTATCTTAAAGAATTTTTTCTGAATAAATATAGAAGGGTCAGTTATTTTACTTTGTGTTCTTGATAACATCATGTATGTTTTCCCTAATTGATAGATTACTATATCACAAACCCCGCAAAAGAGACTTCTTTTCCTATGGTACCTACTATCAAATAAGATACCACACTGTGGAAATTACTACTAATAAAAATTTTTCTCTTAATAAGTTACAAGGACAAAAAATTCTTTAAAAATGAGAGGAATGGGGGCCCTTCCTGGTGGCAAAGCAGGTTAAAGCACTAAGAGGCTAAAGCCCCTTCAGCATGAGTTCCATCCCTACCCCAGAGATGAACCACATGGCATGTCAGACCTCTCCTGACCCGCCTGCTGCTTCTTTCAACAGTGTACTTTGCCAATCTGCTTGTTATGCACGCCACTCTGTCTCTGGTGAATCCTCTCACTGCCCCTGCACCTCTGGCCTATACCCAGATCTATATGCATAGATTAAAAAAAAATCTTTAAAAAAAAATGAGAGGAATGAAACTTCAGACATACAAATGTGTTGTAACAATATGCTAGAAATATACAAACCTAGTTTATTAAACCAACATTCCATCAGAGTTAAACAGTCTGTGAAATTTAATAGATGTCAGTCTCATTTTGATATTTTAGATACATTAAAGATATTATGGTATAATTTAATCTGCATACACATTTGACAAAGTAAATTATAGACCTAATAAGAACCTTCAAAATATAATTCTGTTTGTTCACATGAGAAATCAAGAATTTAAAGGTAAAAATCCTTCAGTAAGGAAGTAGTCACTTAAATTGGAACAAATATGTTGAGCAGCATACATAATAAACACCTAATAAACACATAATAAATGTGTTTTCTTATATATAACCAAATTACAAAAGTAAAATAGGTGTAAGGTAGATAGCCATCACAGATTTATTTAAGTTCTAAGATGAATTTAAGTAAAAGCTTGCCATTAAGATAGATAGACTTTTTAAAAAAGATTTATTTATTCATGTATACAGAACTAGGGTACTGGCCAGAGGTGCAGGGGCGGTGAGAGGATTCACCAGAGACAGAATGGGGAGCAGAATAAGCAGATCGGCGAAGCACACTGCTGAGGGGAACAGCGGACAGAACAGGAGAGGTCTCGGGTACCATAAGGATCACCTCCCCTGCCAGGGATCAAACTTTCACTGAGGCGGCTGCAGCTAGCTTGAAGCACTGTGTCCTAACCAGTTGGCCACCAGGGAGGGCCGATATGTAGACATTGTTTAACACACCATTTTTCTATGTAAAAATCTTCCTTTCTCTCAGTTAATATCCAGCATTGTCCAAGTCTTCCTAATTACAATTTAATTCCTAACACCTTTCCTTACAGATAGAGTAGTATTGAGCAAGAAGACTCTTGCCAATTCCCCAGTGACTATTTTTGTAAACTTTTCTATTTTTTTTCTCTCCTCCTGTGACTAAATCGAACCTATGAAGTCCTACTGTGTAATTCCCCTTTATCTTATATTGAAATGTCCTCTTCTTCCTGCAATCTGATGTCCAATTGAAAAATGCAAACTGCTAATAAACAGCATGGGTTTCTGGGTTGAAAAGCAGGCCTTCTGTTTGCCAAATACCTGGGTATTAAGAATGAAGCCTGTCAGTTCTGACTCAAAGCCTGGAATCAATAAATTGGAGAACTCTGGAATGTTACCAGACAATACATCATAAAATTCTAATAAACTAAGTCCTCAACCAAGTACCCTGTAGATGTTGCTTTAATTCCTCTTTGTTTTTTCTTGTTTTTAATCCTTGTATACACAGTGGTGCCAGATTTATTTTTTTTTAAAGTATAAATAGTGCAGTTAAATATGAATTTCAGACAAATAATAGAAATGTTTTAGGATAAGTATATCCCATGCAACATTTGGAACATGCTTACACCAAAAAATTTCTTTGTATTATGATAGATCAGGAAACCTAAATTGCATTTGTTCTAATTAAATGAAAGTCCTACAAATGAACATTGCAGTTCATTACCACCTCCAAAAAAGCTTTGCAAAATAAACATAAACATTCTTAGAATGCTCAGAACACACATCTAGATTGCTGTTGATATGTTCTTCTTACACCATGAAAGGTATCACATCTTAGTATTGGAGTTTTGGAATGAAATCTGAAGTGTTTTTTTTTTAATTATTAGTTTTGAATTTAGTAAATTTATTAGTAAACTGCAGTTGCAAAGGCTTATCTAAAG
The DNA here is from genome assembly GCF_000260355.1 of Condylura cristata. NCBI lineage: Eukaryota > Metazoa > Chordata > Mammalia > Eulipotyphla > Talpidae > Condylura > Condylura cristata. Next base: position 28,051,201 of record NW_004567102.1, read on the forward strand.
ACATGAATGACTACTTCCTAAGAATATTTTCCCCTGTGGGAAGAGAATTTACTTATAAATAAAATTTTTATTCTCAAAGAAAAAAAGCTCTTTGTAGTTCATCTTAAATTCAAATTTAACTGAGAGTCCTGTATACGTTATATAGCAACTCTACCTATATCAACACCCTTTCTGCTATCTCTGAAGATAGGATGGCTTTTCCCATGAGTTAATATGTAATTTTGCAAGAGTTTGGGAAAAAGAGATGTTCGTTGAGTGAACATCTTATAAACTTTGCCTCAAGACCTAGCCAAGGAAACATGCCTTGGTGGGTTGGGTTATCCATAGTGGGTACACAATTTCTTATAGGACAATTAATAAATACTTTAGACTTTGCAGGTTATACAGTGTCTGTTACAGCTCTTCCCTTGTAGTTTGAAAGTAGACATATAAATAAATATGACTACATTCCAATACAACTTATTTTCAAAAAGAAGTGTCAGGCCAGTTTTGGCCCGCAGGTTATAGTTTTCCAATTATGTCACAACTGAAATGGCACTTAGCCAATAGTCACTGTAATAGCCATATTACAGTTTTGAGTTCACCTGTTGGAGAATGAGTCCAACCAACTGACTATAATTCAAATCATAAAAAATAGTGTGAATGTTAAAATAAACGGAGATCAATTTGCACACACATACTCCAAATACATGTACTATAACCCTCTGCTATTAAAAGGAGATAGAATAATCATGATCGTTTGAGGTTGAAAAACTACTTAAAATTAATAAAATTTACTACATTAAACTATTTCCTTGTTCATAATACAGAGAGACACTGTCATTTTACTACTAACAAACTACTTTACTTTTTTTAAAAAAAAGAAAGTAAGGGCAATATTCTAAAGGGTGAGAGCTGGCAATTCAAAGAAGATAGAAAATTTAAACATGAGAAATAACACTGAAGAAAGCAAGTGTAAAAGCATCTTGTTACACAAGGGCAACTGAAAGGCAGACATATAACAGGATATGGCTGGCAGGATAAATCGAGAGGGACAAGTCTTGAGTAGTTTCCATGACTCATCGCTGAGCCACAGGAGCCCGCAAGGCACAGACACTGATTAAGAATGGATCCAGGAAAGTGAATATGGCAGGAAGAAGGACAGAGTCAAGGACCTAGAGAGGATAAAATGGGTGAGGTCTTAAAAAGATAACTTTCTGGAGAGACATGTGGAAAATAGAGAAACAGAGATTGGTCTTGTTTGTGAACTTGTACCAGCAACTACTTGTTTACACTATATGGATTAAGTTAAATGTGATGGACGTACCTGATGATGACAGCAAAGTCTTTTTATGTGTGTTTCACTGTCCTCGGGGTTTAGTCTGGTAGGAAGTATTCAGGATACATTTAAATTCAATCATGCCTTTGACAGCCAGCACTGTAGTTCAGATAACCCATTGGAACAAATGTTTTACTAAATTTGAGAAACAGATGAAGAGATACAAATGCATTGAGTGGAAAAAATCACTTTATTAAATAAACTTTTTTATTTTCATCAGCATCAAAGACAAAATAAACCTGACAATAGTCACTGTGGAAATGAATGAAATGAAGAGGTTATTGTCACTAAATAGAGCTCCACAAGGCAATATGAATAGCTAGAGTACTTTAAAGGGTAAAAAGGAATGAATAAACACAATAGATGTTGTGATGGTTGTGAGAATGTGCTGGAAAAGATTCCCAGGAGTCATGATGACCATGATCAATATCCTAACTATTGGGATTGCTAATTTGTGAAATAAAATTGTCCCCAAATTAGAGTGCAAATTTAAAGAAAGTGGCCAAGGAGAGCTTGATCTACTGCCTCGTAGTTAACACAATAGTAACTGAACTAACTCTAACAGGAGACTTTATGTACTTCGATCAAGTAGATTTTTTTAAAAACATTTCCAGCTTCTCTATGAATATTTTGCATTTGTTACATCAAATTATAAAAAAAAAAAAACTTTTTTTCTGAGGAAGTAACTAGGTAACATAAAAGACAAAAATTATTATTTTTTAAAGATTTATTTATTTATTCGTACAGAACTGGGGTATAGGCCAGAGATGCGGAGGGTGAGAGGATTCACCAGAGACAGAGTGGGGTACAGAACAGGCAGATCGATAAAGTACACTGCTGAGGGGAGCAGCGGGCAGGTCAGGAGAGGTCTGCCACGCCATGTGGATCTCCTCCGGGACAGGCAGGGAATCGAACTCATGTGGAAGTGGCTTAAGCTTCTTTGTGCTGTGCTTTAACCCGCTGTGCCACCAGGGAGGGCCCGACAAAAATTATTTTACTGTAAACATTGTACTAGTTTTTATTGAATAAGTATCAGAAACAGTGATTTATGCTTTTATGTATCTCATAACAATCAATCCTGGAAAGGAGGTATTTTAAATAGCACTTGTTACATATGGAAAAAAAAATAGGCCCAAAAAGTTTAAGTAAGTTTTCTTAGGAGCATAGCTAAGGAGTGACAGTGCAGATCTTCGACCCCAGGCTTCCCTCCTCCCCCCAAAGCCTGATTTGTGAGCATTACTCTAGCCTATCTCTCTGCCCAGGCAAATATTTCATCACCAACCAAAGCTGACAAGAACCAGTGTGGTTCTCATTAACTGGCTTTGGTCATGGTACTCATAAAGGCCATTCTAGTTTCCTGATGGGATTGACCAGAGTGCAGTGGCTGTTTAGGGCAATTCTAGTCAAAGTTTGGTGCTCAAAACCACACAGCAGCAAATTGTGCAAGTTCACTACGAAGGCAGCTCCTCAGAGCCTATCCCAAATTTACTATATCAGTATCTTTGGATTCTGCATTTTACCCAGATCCCTGGGTGTGTTGTATGAACACTGAAGTTGGAGAAACACCAACTAACAGACTTCCTTCACATTTAGGAGATGTATGGCTTTGTATCAGGAGAGTCTTCTAAAGACCCATAATTATTTCTCTGAGGAACCCTGGGCAGATATTCTCAATCTCAGTTGACTACAGTGATTTTCTTGGCTACAAATAGCAGGTGTCTGTGGTGTGACTACCACACTTGAAAATGTCTCTTCTCCAAAGAATGAAATTTTATATTTTTCGTGTTCTCCTCTGACTCCCAATGAAATCAATGGCATTAAGAGCTTCACCTTGAGATCAGACCTATCACATCTCCCACCTACTCCTTGGATTTGTGTCCTTTGGTGCATAAAAGAATTCAAAGTTAGGCTAACAACTCACATAGAATTCAATTCAGTGTAAGATAGTGGAAATCATGTTGACTGAATGTGAAAGCTTAGTGACAACTTTGTATGTAAAGAAACACCACCCCTTCCTCGCATTCCTCAACTTTATCACTGGCAGCCTCAGCAACCACCTTTCCATGAATATTTACTTAACATTCAACAGATTAATTTTGATTAAGTGCCTAGTGCCAAACAAGGGTTATACTGCCAAACAAGGATTTATAGTCTACTTGAAGAGTTGCCATGAGTGCATAAATTATAGGAGGATAAAATGAATGGAACAAGAAATTGTGAACAAAATTACCAATTATTTATACTCCAAGTTCAGTGGAAACACTTTTGAAATAACCTAGTTTATTTATGGGTATGCCCCAGCAAAGAACCCACAATAAAATTATTTTTAAAAAATATATAAATCTGAATTTCTTTTTTAAATTTTTTTGTAAAGAAACATTGCATTACAACATTGTATAGGTTTCAGGTGTGCCTCATTGGGAATCAATATGTGTAAATACTACATTAAGTTTACCACTAGAAGTCCAATTCTATCCTTTGCATTATCGTTGTCTACTTTTCCTCATCAATCAGTTTTAATTGTACAGAAACATAGTCCTCAATGCAGGTTGTGAGCAAACCAAGCAGTTAAAATTTCAAAAACCGTTCGTGTAGATTTTCTTCAACTTTAAAATTAATTTTCTTCCTATTTTTTCATCTTGTACTAAAAATTTACCCCCACCTGTCTCCAAATCTCACTTCCTCCTTGCCTATCTATGTCTCTGTTACCCTACCCTTGAGGTTTTTGCATCTCCCTCCTTGTGATCACACAACTTATTTTAGATCTGGCCAGAGTTTCTTCAGAAGGTTTCAATCTGGACTCCTAACACCCAGAATTTAAATTTATTTTGCATTTTGGACAAGCAGGAATGAGAGACAGGAATCTGACATGAAGGCAGATTCTAAACAATAGTGAATAAAGAATGACAGGTGTCAAGATCAGGAATAATTTAAGTAAGAGAGAAGCAAATAAATAAATGCATAAGCAACCAGATAGCAGGTCAAGGGAAATGAAAGAACAACAGAACTTTACAAGATTCAGAGATACATGTACAACTAATCACCATGTCAGTATCTGAAATTTAGAACTTTTACATAACAATCATTTCAATCATTTATAACAGGAATTATTCTTCACTTGTTCATTTATAACAGAAATTATCCTTCAGTTGTGAATGCACTTGATTATTCTTTAGATGGAATGGTCAAAGTAAATGTTACGTCAAAATTTGAGTAAATACTATTTCTATATAATCTATTCATATCAGTAAAATCATTTCACATATTTCATGTAGCTTTTCAAAAATCAAAAGTAAAGAAAGTGACTCTGGCAAGTGGTAAGGATAGGCTGCATAGTCCATATATAGTTTTCAAAAGCATCTCCTAATCTAATGGTGGCTCCAAACAGAAACAGATTGTCAAGCATGATCCAGTTGGTGCGCTAAAAGGAAAATGCTGCATAAATCTCCATTTGGCCCTTGTGAGCATCTATATCATTTGAGCACTAAGTAAACATTCTGATGTTTACCTCATACTTGAAAAAGTGAAATATACAAGCAAATGTAACTCAATATATTGTTTAGGGATATTTATATATATAATATTAATATTTTTGAAGGAAAGCCTTATTAAATACAAAATATAGGACAAAAGTCACATCAAATGAAACGCAAACAAATCCTAGAAATCTGACTGTAGAGATAGGATGGAGGATTAGAAGCAAAGGGTGAAGGAGACCAACAGGTTATAGTAGAGGATCATGGGTGTTTTGGTGATAGGTATGGATAGATATTTGAAGAGGCATGAACTTACACGCTTAACTATATATGCTGTTATCAATGTTGCCCCAATAAAACATAATACAATAAAAAGGGTTGGTTTGTGGGAACAATGAGAAAATAATATAATTGTTGAAGGGTTGCTTTACCAGCATATATCTTAATCCTAAATATTTTAGTATTATATATGTAAACAGGATTGATAAGTGGAAATTGGACAACAGTGAGGTGAATTAACAGCTTGTTGAATGACCATGGCCTCAGAGTGCTAACTCAATGGTGAGCAGTAGGCAACAACAAGCTTCTTCTCAGACTCAGGTGATGCTATGGAATGTAGTTTTTATCAGTATAGCAAATAAAATAAATGAGTGAAAATTAGTTATTAAGATGTAAGCACATCCTACATACCATGATCATGACAGTCTACAATGGTGCATGAAGGGCAACAAAATATGCTTAATATAAATGTATGTAAAGTCCAACACTTCAGCCTAAAAATATAGTAAGTACATGAGAAAAGTCACCAAAAGCAACAGGTTAAAGCACAGCACCATGAAGTTCGTGGCAGCTGCTTCAGCACAAGTTCGATCCCCGGCTCCGGAGGTGACCCACATGGTGAGGCAAACCTCTCCTGACCCGCTATCTGCTGCCCTCAGCAGTGTACTTCTTGGTTGGCAAGTTCTGCTCCCCACTCTGTCTGGTGAATCCTCTCACTGCCCCTACACCTCTGGCCTGTATCCCAGTTCTGTATGCATAAATGAATCTTTTTTTTTAAAAGATTTATTTATTCATACAGAACTGGGGTACAGGCCAGAGATGCGGAGGGTGAGAGGATTCGCAGAGACAGAGCGGGAAGCAGAACAGCAGATCGACAAAGTACACCGCTGAGGGGAGCTGCGGGTCAGGAGAGGTCTGCCACGCCATGTGGATCTCCTCCCGTGCAGGCGGAAATCCAACTCATGAGGAAGTGGCTTAAGCTTCTTAGTGCTGTGCTTTAACCCGCTGCGCCACTAGGGAGGGCCATAAATCTTTTGTTTTTAAATTCACCAAAAGCAAGTTTGATGATTTGGGAATATCTTTCTGAAGGAACTGAGAACCATCCCTTTGATATATAATTATCAGGACAGTAGTACTCCTATAACCCAGTGTCTGTGGAAGTTAGGGTGGGCAATCAATTAACAAACAGATGGCTAATCACAGAGGGCATTTGCAAACTCAAGAATAACTCAGTGTTACATACAACACAGTGCTCAGCCTCTTCCCTATCATCCTCCAGTACTTTTCCAATAACTTACCTTAGCCCTTAACATTCCAGCCTTTTGCTCCATACTAAGGTCTGTCTCCCATATTGCAACAGCCTTAAATAAGGTGTTCCTTGCCAGTTTAATTTTCTGCTTTTCAAGTTTTGCTTTGACAATGGCAGCGAACGTAAAACCCACAGGTATAAAGTCATTCAGGAATTCAGGAGCGATCACCACCATCATCCAACAAACATCCAATAAACATCCACTATCCTCTGTAACAGTGAGGAATCTGGTATTTACAGTCTCCTGGAACAATAAAGCATGGCCATAAATGACATTAATATAAAGTAGAAAATGAGCAGTGACTTGAGAGATCTTATAAAGTTCGATGAGGGAATCATAAATTTCTATGGTTTGTAAGATAAGAGATGCATATATAAAACCCCAGCAACCAAAGGAATAAAACAAGGAATTTTGACACAGCTAATATTAAGCAGGTCTCTCTCTCTCTCTTGCTTGCTTGCTAGCTCTTTCTCTCATATACCCATTCATAATACATGTATATCCATGCATGTATATGTATGTATGTGTGTGCATGTATAAAACAGCAATATCTAGTATATATGCATTATATATACATATGTGTGTATATATACACACATATCTAATTATACAGTGTTTCTTTATTTTAGCTAAACATTACTATCACCTGCTATTGAGAAATCTCAATAACTGGGTTCTCTTCCCAGAAAGTCAGATTTCATTGGTTTGAAGTAAGGGCCCAGACATCAATATAAAAAATTAAAATTTAAGATGCATCCTCAAGGTGACTGTATTGTGAACTATGGCACAAAGCTATTCTTTCTTTTCCTAACATTTCTGTGGTAGAAATACTAGCATAAATCAATATTAGCAGAGACAAAGCTGGCTTTTTCCCACTTCTTCACCTCTACTTCACCCCAAAGAGTAGCAATCTGGCTTCCATTCTCACCATCCATCAACCTACACATGCAAAGGATGCCAATTATCCTCAACCTGACAACTGATTTTCTTGATTCATGTGACACTATGATTGGGCTCATTTTTGATGCTATGCCTCTTCTCCATTTTTGTAAAATATACTGACTGTCCTACAGTTTACAATGGATTTTCTTACGTGTTTCATCTCCACAGTTTTATTGGGTTTCCAGGTTCACCCTCTACCTTTCCTATTTAAACATTTTCATTCTCTTTTTTTAAACATCATTACCTTTTTTTTTTTTTTTTTTAAAGATTTATTTATTTGTGCATACAGA
>NW_004567102.1:28060350-28155604 GCF_000260355.1 Condylura cristata
ATATATTATGTATAAGTTATAAAGTTTTTTTATGAATTTGCCAGTCAGTATACATATGCAAACATATGTATACATATGTATATACATATATATACATAACTATACATATATTTGCTTTTTTGTCTTTTATCATAAAAGCAAAAATCCACTTTGAATGTCTTTGGGTTTAACTAAAACAGTACATGACATCCCTAAATAATTTTTGGTTATAACGTTGATAGAAAAAGCAAATCCTGACTAACATTGAAAGAAATGTTACTACTTGAATGCCTGGTTTCCTTATGTGTAGTTTTGCTTAATGCAGCACATTTTAAGGACATATTGACAAATTTAAATGTTATTAATTTACAAGCATATAAATTAAGGCCCTGTCTTAATAATCAAAGTCCACATTTATATGAGTTACAAGCCCAGAGGTGTTTACCCAATATTAAGTGTCCATCATGTAGGTGGGTATACCATTTCATTTATAATAAAATGCAGCTTTTTAATTTATAAAGAAGCAAAAATCCAATTAGGAGATTTGCAAATGAAGTTATTACATTATGGAATATATTTACTTTATTATATTGAAATTGTCTCCTGAGTATTAAATCTTATAATCAATTTCTGTCATAATTTCTTTCTGTTTACAAGTAAATATGGATATTGTGCACACTGGATACCAAAGCAGTCAATGGACTTTTTTTTTTTTTTTAAGATTTATTTATTTGTGTATACAGAACTGGGTACAGGCCAGAGGCTCGGAGCAGTGAGAGGCTTCACCAGAGACAGAGTGGGGAACAGAAACAGGCAGATTGACAAAGTACACTGCTGAGGGGAGCAGTAGGTGGGCCAGGAGAGGTCTGCCACGCCATGTGGTCACCTCCGGACCGCAGGAATCAAACTCATGTGGAAGCGGCTTTAGATTCTCAGTGCTGTGCTTTAACCCACTGTGCCACCAGGAAAGGCCCTCAATAGACTCTTTAATTCTTAAGTTTAATAGCTAAAAATAAATTATTTTACTGTACTCCAAGTGAGACTTGCTAAAACTTGCCTATAGAGAATCTAAGATTCCCCACTGCAAGCATATATCTAAACTGAAATTTTAGATGTATTTATAGAATAAAGTGTTAGAAAACTTGAATTGGGTTGGAGTCTACTGCCCTTTTTTTGATACTAATCTTTGTATAGATAATTAATTGAAGAAAAATTCAAGCAGTCTTTATGGATAACTCACTATTCAGAATTTTCTTTGTGGTGTTCAATTAGGTATGAAATAGGTGGATTAAGAATAGATTTCACTAGTCCTTCCAACATGGAAGTATTATCTACTTTGTAAAATAAATAACCTCATGAGAAATGTGACTGTATAATGTATTTCTGAGTAATCATATTACTAAAGAACATGAATTTTTCAATTATAGATTAACGTTGATAAATCCTAGAAGTCAGGCATTTGACTGATGCACCTGGCTTTCTATGACTCACAGACATTTGCAGCTCTTACTAGGTAGTCTACCAGACACTTTCCTAGCCCTTACCCACAGTCTGTGGGCCACAGAAATGCAGGTTGAGACAGAAATGCCCTTGGCTACCAGCATACCTCTCTTTGGTTAGCTAGCAGAAATAGCCAATCAAAATTAATTCTCCCATCTTTATTCCTTAACTTACATGTTTCCAGCAGTGAAATACAGTTATTAACAATGGAGAGTTCCTAGTTTGATATAGAATCCAAGCATTAAAAACAGAAGAAAATATGTGGTGAAAAAGGAACTCTCCTGCACTGCTGGTGGGAATGCAAACTAGTACAACCACTATGGAAAACTGTTTGGAGGTTCCTCAAACTGCTAAACATGGCGCTTCCCTACGACCCAGCAATCCCACTCCTAGGTATCTATCCAAAAGACACAAAAACACTGATTGAAAAAGATACTTGTACCCCCATGTTTATTGCTGCTTTATTTACAATTGGAAAAATATGGAAGCAGCCCAAATGCCCAAAAGTAGATGACTGGATTAGAAAGATGTGGTACATAGATACAATGGAATATTACTCAGCAACCAAAAAAAAGAAACACATGTCTTTTGCAGCAACTTGGATGGAACTGGAAAAGATCATGCTTAGTGAGATAAGCCAGAAAGAGAAAGAAAAATACCGGATGGTTTCACTCATAGCAGGAGTATAATGGACCAGGTGGAAAATAACAAAAATAATGAACAACCATATACCAGAGACATTTTGCGGGGGTGGAGTGGGGAGTGGGATCAAAAACGGGGTGGAGGGAGGGAAATGCACGGGATTATGGTGATGGCACATAGGTGACTTGGTGTTGGGAAACCCGCGGGGTTTACAATTGAGATGAAAAAAATGTACAAAATGATGTAAAAATAAACCTTTGTAATAAAAAAAAACAGAAGAAAATAATAAGTCAATATTATTTTAAGGGCAAAATTGTGTGTAGGTTTCTATGGTTGTAAGTTAGGATTTTATGTCACCTGCCAAGAGAATGAAATGTATATCTCTAACACACACACACACACGCCCAATAAAAACAAAACTGTGAGAAGTGATAATTTCCTAGTTTATGAAACTGAATATGAGGATTACCAAAATTATAGTTTTCTCTGAGGGAAGAAAGATATTTGGCTTCTTTTGCCAATTTAAAAAATACAAATGAAGCCCTCCCTGGTGGCACAGTGGGTTAAAGCACAGCACTGAGAATCTAAAGCCACTTCGCATAAGTTTGATCCCCAACAGCCCCAGAGGTGGTCCACATGGTGGGGCAGACTTCTCTTGACCTGCCTGCTGCTCCCCTCAGCAGTGTATTTCAGTGGATCGGCCTGTTCTGCTCCTCACTCTGTCTCTGGTGAATCCTCTCACCACCCTTGCATCTCTGGCCTATACCCCAGTTCTGTATGCATAAATAAAATAAATCTTAAAAAAAATAAAATAAAATAAAAAATACAAATGAGGTGATCAGAACTCAGTGTCTACAAATTCCTTCTGACTAAGCCCCTACACTGAGTGAATCCTTCTGTAGGTTAGGGACCAGTTATGTCTAGGTCTGTTGCTCTTTTTCACTCATTTTTTGTACAATGTAGATCGTGTAGCAGCTAAGAGCATGAGTGAACTGTGAAGTCAGATCACATGGATATGAATCCCTCTTTAGGCCATTTGCTAGTGAAGTAAATGTAGGAAGTTTATTTAACCTTTCCTAATCTTAGCTTTTCCTCACCCATAATATGGAAATTAACAGTATGATTCACATTTAGTAAACATTCAATGATCCTAAAGTGCATTTTTATATTCTTTAATTATTTGTATACTCATTTGAGATTAATAAAATTGAGAGAAAAGAAAATAAGTCTTTCTACCATAGTGTTCTAAGTCATAACACCCTTTCTTCTAGTGGAAGTATCTTTCTTGACTTTATAATAACCATTTTAGAAGGTCCGACTCTGACTGCACAATCATATAAATTCAAAGGTTTATGTGAGTTAGTCTCTTTAATCCCACCCCCCATTTCCCTCTGACATATTTTCTGTATAATAAATTCAATGGTCAAGGCAAACTGTAATACCACTTCATCTGTAATAGTTTTTCTAATCCTTTCAGAGTAATTATTATCATCCCCCTTAAGTTCCCACAAAGAGTGTATCATTTACTTGATTATTTTTGGTTAGTTGTCTGTGTATCTCTCTCTCTTGACAGTGTACAAGTTCCCTGAGGGCAGAGACAATGACTTACTTATGCTTATGGAGTACAATACTGGGGAAAAAAAGTTTTAAAATACATGCTTTGGGGGAAAAATGCTGAGAATCCTTCTGGACAGTGATATCATTTGGCACTTGGATAGCCATCATGGGTGGAAAAGTGCAATTAGACCCTTTGTAAATGTCACAGTGAAAAGTAACTGGGTATTTGAGAGTCCAGCCAGAGTGGCACATTTTGAAGAAGCAGCTTCTGAGTGCCATTTCAGAACTCATATCTACTCTTGATATTTTTTTGTTCAGAGGCTCTGCACAGCAGAATATAAAATACCAGAAAATGGTCTTTTAATCCTTTGCATTTGTTATTCTCCTAAAAATGAGGGAAAAAAAACTATAGTCATTAAACATCATTAACTACTCAAATTCACCAATAATTATAATGTGGTTTTTGTTCTACTTCTGAAATTCTCAAGATACAGATAGAAATTAATTCAAAATTCAACTTGAATTTCTAAACTGTAAGGAAGATGAAAACAATCATTTGCAATAGTCATAGCCATGTGAGGTCAATAGCAATTTGGATATCAATTCACACAGAGTGTAGAAATGTGACAGACTTGAATCGTCTTTTGAAACACTTGGTCTAAGGATAATCAAGACAGGTCCAAAAGGACATGAGAGTCCAATGACCTGGGGTGACATTAGAGAACCTCTTGAACATCGGTTCTGACACTGACCATTATCTCTAGTGAGAACAGACACAAAAGCCCTCTACAAAATCTTAGCAAACTGATTTAACAATGCATCAAAAGAATCATATACCATGACCAAGTGGGATTTATTCCAGGGACACAAGGATGATACAACATCCAAAAATCAATGTAATTGACTACATCAACAAAAGGAAAGAAAAACCCTCAGATTATATCAATAGAGGCTGAAAAAGCATTTGTTAAGACTGAACATTTATTTATAAAAAAAACTCTGTAAACATTGGGGATAGGTAGAACATACACCAACATAAGAAAGCCATATACAACATACCCACAGCTTATGGTGAAAAACTAAAAGCTTTCCCACTAACATCTAAAACAATATAATGGACCAGGCAAGAAAATAATAATAATGAACAGCTAGATACCAGAGACAGTTTATGGGGGTGGAGTGGGGAATGGGGTCAAAACAGTGAGGGGGAGGGAAATGCACTGGACTCTGGGTCAAGAGAAGAAATTTTTAAAAACACAGAAGAGGGGACTTCCCTGATTGTGCAGCAGGTTAAACTGCAGCACTAAGAAGCTAAAGCCACTTCCACATGAGTTCGATCCCCACCCGGAAGTGACCCACATGGCACAGCTGACCTCTCCTGACCTGGCCACTGCTCCTCTCAGCAGTGTACTGAGTCAGTCTGCCTGTTCTGCTCCCCACTCTGTCTCTAGTGAATCCTCTCACCGCCCCTGCACCTCTGGACTGTACCCCAGGTATGTATGAATAAATAAATAAATCTTTAAAAAATATACAGAAAAGGAAGGAAGAAATAAAGCTATTTTTATTTGCAGAGAACATGATGATCTATGGAGAAAATCTGAAAAAAAAATCCCAGAACTAAAAAACTAAAAAGTATTATGGCAAACTTACAGTATACAAAGTTAATATATAAAGGTAATTGTTTCCCTTTGTACCAGCAGTGAAGAAGTGGAATATGAAATTAAAAACACACTATCATTTATATTTGCACTTAAAAAAACCCTATGTGTATTTCTAATATGCGATGTATAATTTTTATGTGAAATAATCTACAAAGGTTAAATGAAATATATCAAGGAAGAACTAAATAAATGGAAAAATATTCCCTGTTTTTGGACAGAAAGATTCATTTGTCAAGTTGTCAGTTCTACCCAAATTTATCTGCATATTCACTACAGTTTCATCAAAATCCCCATCAAGTTATTTTGTGGCTTGACAAAAATGTTTAAATTGATAGGAAGAGGCAAAAGACACAATAGCCAGCTTAGTATTGAAGAGGAACAAAGTCAGAGAACTGACAATTCCCAATTTGAAGGCTAACATAAAAACTACAATAAAAGGCAAATGCAAGCCAATAGAATTCTTTTCAAAGATAACAAAGGAGAAAATCTAGATGACCTTTGCTGTAACTGTGAGTTTTTAGATAAACCGCCAAAAGCACTATCTACAATAGAAAGAACCCTGACAAGTTGAACTTCAGTAAGATTCAAAACAAATAAAAAGCACAACATTCGTTAGCAGACAACTAGATTAATAAATTGTGGTATAACCTGACAATGGAATATTATTTAGTACTAAAAAGAAATGCTTTATCAAGTCATAAAAAGACATGAAGGAAACTTAAATGGATATCACTAAGTGAAAGAACCCAGTATGTATGAAAAGGCTACTTACTCCATTATTCCAAAAACTATGAAAAAGTAAAAAGATTATGGTAAAAGGAAAAGTGAATAAACAGAATGCATAGAAATTTTAGGGTAGTGAAACAATTCTTTATGAAACAATGAAGATTATAAATTTTAAAAATCTTTAAATAATAACTTTACTGTTTGTAGGCTACTTAAGAATTGGAAATATCAAACCAACTGTGAAAAAATTAAAAATAATTTTATGCATACAAAACTACTGTAATCATATAAGATGTGATTTTATATTCATATTTTCTTCAAAATTATGTGCAAATGTTGTTACCCAAAGACTGTTGACAATGATAAAATTGCTCTTCAGAGTTGCTTATCATTTACTCATTGAACACAATTTGTTATTTGATTCCCAAACAATTTTTAAATGATGATATATTGAACGACAGGAACTCACTAATCTATAAATGTTTCATGTGCCTCAGACACTGAAAATATCACAGTCTTTTGCTGAAGGTATAAAGACAGAAGAATGTAACATGAACAGATGGCCCGCGTCAGTCTTCTAGCTCTCAAGAATGGTGAAGGTTGCCTCTGCTTGAGCAGGATGATCAAGCAGCATGTGTCAGCTGCAACCTTTCTGCCTTCCTAATACTCTTGGGAATTTTTCTTAAGTCAATATTCTAGCACAACAATTAAAACAAACACAAGTTTTTAAAATTGTTTCTTGCATTAAAAATACATCTAGAAGGAAAGGTGTTGTTGATGAGTTTACATGGAATGCTGTTCATACCTTGAAAAACACTCTTATTTCTATTATTCTATTGGAAAAATGTGCACTAGTAGAATTGAAAGACCCTAAGTAAACAACCAATATCTTCTTTCATCCTGTCAAACACTGACAAATGCTAACAGAAAAGTGTGTAAAACATTAGTGTCATTTCTTCTCTCAGGAAACACTATGGAAACAGCATATCCCTTCAAGAGCAGGTGTCTATTGATGTAAGTGTGCATGCTGAGCATGTAAGAGCAGGCAAAAGTTACTAAAATCTGTGCGGGGAGATGGAGACTCTTTAAGAAACAATGAATACTAAATGATCAAGTTAGTTCTCTAATTATGTGTAGTTTACTACATGGGGCTTTCAGGATCAACCAGTGATTTCCTCGATGTTTCCATAAGGAGATATTTTCTGCATAGGATATGAGACATGGACTTCTCTGTATGTCTGCTTGGCAGCATGTGTCACTTATCTGTACTGTATGGAGAATTCATTTGATTAAAATTTCAATTAGTAAGAGCAAAATGAGCATAGAAACATTTCATAAATGTTCATTTTAGAATAAATGGATGACAAAAATCAAGTGATTAACAGAGAACTCGGACCACTGGGCATTCATGGAAAAAGAATGTCCTTGTATAAGGCAGCTTCGCCAGTATGTTTCAGGCTTTGTATATTCATATTCCCTAATGGACTTATTTGATTTAAATAAATGTTCAGTTACTGAAAGAGGACATAAAGCTATGTTCCAATTGTATAGTAAACACATTTCAGTACACATTGCTTCTTATGGTTTTGCTATTAAGTTGTAATATTGATGCAAAAAAAAAGTTTTTATAGAAGTTACCTGTGGGGAAATGGTGAATTTTTTCACTTTTATACAAAAGAGTTTGAATCACAATAGTTTCTTTTTTTTTTTTTTTTTAAGATTTTTAAATTTATTTATGCGTACAGAACTGGGATACAGGCCAGAGATGCTGGGTGGTGAGAGGATTCACCAGATTCAGAGTGGAGAACAGAACAGGCAGAATGATGGAAGTACACTGCTGAGGGGAGCAGCGGGCAGGTCAGGAGAGGTCTGCTGTGCCACGGGGTTCTCCTCCAGGGCGGGGATCAAACTAGCACCCCAAGTGGTGATGGCCAGCTTTGCAGTGCTATGCTGCAATTCGCTGTGCCACCAGGGAGGGCCCCACAATAGTTTATTTTTTAAAATAGAACACTGACTCAGAAATCTGCTTGATCCAATTTTTCTAACTGCCGACATTAGCCAGTTCAGCTTTTAATCTATGACTTTGTCATATATTACTGGCTATTTGAAGATACTGCAATTTAATAATCCTATGCTGCAACAAATGACAGTTTGCTTTAAAAATTTTAAAATAAAATAAAGCACAAAGTAGAAAATAAGAGCTTAAGTGTGACCAAAAATCTATAGCACCAAGTCAGTAGCATTACAGACGAGGAAGGAACAAAATGAAAATATGGACAAATTACTTTGGAAATAATCAGATATTTGCTTTGCTATTTATTTTATGAGTCACCCTTCCTTAGGGAATATAAAAACTACACACATTGTATTTTATGTTTCCAAAACTAGAACAAAGAAATGTGTTCAATCTCAGAATTAATAAGTAATGACTGTAATAGCTCACATTCTTTCTGGTCTTCTCTGTGATTCTTTCTGGAATAGCAATATTCTAATTCTTGAAGAGAATTATCTCTGTGCTTTGAATAGTAAAATACTTCTGAAAAGAAATAACAGTGTGTGGAACTTAAAGATTTTATTGTGTAATTTATCTGGGAAAAGCTAGGTTCAATTAGTTAAAACATTACATTTTCCAGGCAATTTTCTGACCCTGAAGAGCAATTAAGGAAGACCTCTTTCTGGCTGCTTTGCTAAATGTTCTTAGTGCCATCTGCTGCATGCTTCTGGCTACTGTAAGGAAATGACTCTAGTTAATAGAAGTTTTTGAATCTAGAAAAAGCTGGTTTCATATTTCTCTTATTGCAATCCATGTGTTGAAAGAAACATTTTATCTTTGCATACTGACATGGAAAATTATTTTAGAGCAAATAGAAATTATTAACATTAGTGCTTAGCTCTGTGATTTTAACACTAAAAATATTTATTTAATGTATTCTAATTCCTCTAAAGTCTACATGTACATGTAGTAATTTTATGAAGTAAATATTTTGCACTGACTTCAGCTGAAAAGTGAGACTCTGGTTCATTGATTAAGCAGCATTTCTTCTAAATTGAAACTATTATTATCGATCAGCTTGCTTCACAGAAAATTAGTGAATCTAGGTCCCCCCTGATGGCACAAGGGGTGATGTCTTGGCACTATTACACTATCAGCAGCCACTACGACAACAGAAGTTCAATCCTGGCTAGGGAACTGACCACATTAAGCAGCAGACCTCTTCTGTCTTACCCACTGCTCCCCTCAGCAGTGTATTTCTGCCACTCCAACTGTTCTGCTCCCCATTCTGTTCTCTGTCTGCTATCTTCTGCTGCCTTAGAACTTCTTCTGCTTGCCAAGCTGCATCTTCTTCTTCTTCCCATGCATTGGTATTTTCCTGCCAGGTATCCAAGTCACCTAATTCAGAAGACTGATGTATAAAAGGCAAATCTTGAGTAGCTGCTAATCTGCTGGAGAAACCTGTACTACCATCGGAGATGCCAAAATTTAAGGGCTCTCTCTTCTTAATGATGATTTTCTGTGTTTTCCTGATGGTTGGTGCCATGTCCTTAAAATAGTCAGGTTCCAGCTGTTCCAAAGCATTTTGTTGTGTTGTCACATTCCCATTCCCTCCTTCAATCTTTATGCTACCCTAACCTGCACCTCTGGCCTACATCCCAGCATAAATAAATAAATCTTAAAAAAAAAAAAATAAAAAAAGAAAATGATTGAATCTATTGTATTTAAAAGTGACAAAATATATGACATTGAAAAGACATTTATCAGGGATATGCATATTGACTTTGTAATTAAAGGGCTTATTTTTGACCTGAACATTAAAAAGGACAGATATAGAAGGGCCTTTTAGAAGTAGAATAACCCATACTTTTAGGTGGTATTTCCAAAGATATATGGAATTATCTACTACCTAAGTGGAGAGGAATAAACCTGCTTATAATTGTGGAACAGGAAAATTTGCATCCAAGTATGCAGCCCTATGACACCTTAGCCAACAATACCATTTGGGAATAGTTTCTGACTCTTCTAAAAACTGGTATATGTAACTTAAACTACATCCCTTTGATGGCTCATTTCCTTACTTGTCTTGCTGATATAAAATTCATTACTTCAAGGTCTGGACTGGTAAGGTGGTTGTCAGGTAAGACCAACTTCTTGTATCTGTCCTGGTTCATCCTGTCCCCTTGTTTTAATTTGAGGGTTCTAAATATCCTGAAGGCTGGAGGGAATATGCTGATTTGAGTGGCTCCATTATTGAATGATGCTGTTCCACACTCACCTACTGGGTTGTTCTTTGGATCACTAGCATGAAGCTCAATAAGTGTTAAATTCAGCTAGATTTTCACACTTGCTCTAACAAGCATGATTCAACATGCTCTGCTGAGATAATTACATAGTTTAATCCCTAACAGTTGAGTTGATTATCTAAAACACATGAGTTTAAATGCCTGAAGAAGATTGCAGTCTAAACTCTTGGAATATCTACTAGTGACAGTTACTCTGCAACAATCCCTTGAGCTTATTTTTCTTTTTGCTCCAGAGAATTATATCTTTCACCCTTTTTGTAGACCACCCTCATCTGGCAGATAATTAATACAATAATTCTATCCTCATAGTGCTTTAAGATGATAGCCTACTTAAAAGTACACAAGCCATTTCCTCAATATTGAAAATGAAGCAGACTGTGGTAATGCAAAAGGTGTTTAATTATGTATAAAACAAATCACAGTTGCAAAGTTATAAAGAAATTAGAGTAATAGAATGCAGGGACAAATATGATGATAGGCTCTGTAAGATAATAACTATACTGAAGAAACAGATTGTCAGAACTCTTGGAAGAAAGTCAGGGTCAGGTGGCATTTAAAAACTAATTTTCTCAAAGTCAATTGAATAGAGTTGATCAAAATCTCTGAAAAAAATTAGTTTTTCTTTTTAGTCACTAAGAATAAATGTTACTTTGTGTATCATGGAGGTAGAAGTTCACAGTGTGTTATACAAATGTAAATATGCTTGTTCCTAGGAATTCCTGTCAATCACACCATACAATGAATAAGAACAGAGCTCTTCTTTCTCTAGAATGTCTAAGATCCTCCTATTTAGGATTAGTAAAGCCATGAGCCAGCTACCATGTTCTGTGTGTTTTGTATGTCCTAAATCTTCCTTTTTATGTGTTCTGTTGTGTTCATAATTTGTATTTACCTAAAAACCAGTGATGGTGAACACCTTTTCACATATTCATTTGATATTTGAATGTCTTTAGTGTCTACTAAAAGATTCTATTTTAAATAGGCAAATTTTGTGTTTGCCTCATGTCTCTTCACCTACAGCCATGCAATCTGATAAATCCATTCTCTATATACTATAGTGACCTGATGAATTTCCTTTCAAGGAATATTATATAAGAAACAACCAGATGAGCAGGCAAAACATTCAGAAACCCCCACGAGGACAGTAAACCTGACCTGTGTGATAGTCTCTACACTGACACATTTAACATCTAGTTCTAATCACGTGGTATGTTATCAATGTCATTTTCTGTTATTCCTGTCTAGGCTGTATTTTCACACTGAGTTTAGTTTTTTTTTTGCTGCTTCTCTTCCATTTGGCCTTCCCTTTTGGACTAACCCACATACTCCACCATATAAACTCCTCTCATATTTCCTCCTTACCTTTCAGAAAAGGGACTCCTTAACTCATTCCAAAGAAGACCAAAAATATCTAGAAATAAGTTAGGGAAGTGAAGTGAATGTAAAATAAAATTTGCAGCAATAGGTGGGGATTATAAAACAAACAAACAAAAAAAAAGGAATGCAGGATTTATTGTGGTGAATGGAGTTGAGCATCTTTAGGTAAACATGTTTCAACAAAAGTATCTTGAAAACCAAAGAAACAAATTGCTTTGGAGAATGGTTTTAGTGTTTTATGAAACATAGAGTGCC
This sequence comes from Condylura cristata, assembly GCF_000260355.1. Lineage (NCBI taxonomy): Eukaryota > Metazoa > Chordata > Mammalia > Eulipotyphla > Talpidae > Condylura > Condylura cristata. Next base: position 28,072,347 of record NW_004567102.1, read on the forward strand.
CAATATCTATTAGTGGAAAGTGTGTAAAGGCACTCTGAAGTTCTTCTTGGATTTATCCTTTTTCAAAGTCTAAAAATTAAACTTTAGTTCTATCTCATAACAACAGCATACACTCAGCTCTCCCTTGAGGATTCCCAGGATGAGAGTTTAGCCCTCATGAGACAGGAGAGTAATCTCTTCAATCTCCTCTGTGAGTCTGCTTTGGGGTGAACATTCTTTGTCTCCTTAAGTCACATGCCTAAAGTTGCATACCTTGTACTAGACTATCTGCAATTTTTTATTTGTTAATTGTATCAAATATTGCATTAGGATGACTGTTACTTTGACTTTCATTTCCATTCATTTTCTCCAATTGCAATATTCACTCTATTTCGCTGAATAAATTGTGTCAGTTTAATTTCCATGGTATAAAAAATAGGATAGTATAGGGAAAGTATTTTTTTCTGTTTTGTTACATTATAGCATATCCAATGCTATAAAAGTTTACTAATCAAAAGGCACCTCTAATCAGCCAGTCAAAATCACTAATCCATGTGTCTAAAAACATAAGGAATGTATCCTTCATGAATATGACTATGAAAATCAGTATTTCCCCCATTTTCCTACTGGAAAAATTAGAAAAGCAATTTTTAAAAACCTGCAACCCACATGTTTAGTGAAACTAGGAGAGAAATAAATTCCATGCTGCAAAGAAGGAAAAAAATACATTATTACTAAGTGAAAATCCTAGTTCTTCCATGTTCTCAAAAATTTAATTTTAGTAACTTGAATAGATATGTAATTGTGTTCTGTTGTGTTCGTAATTTGTATTTACCTAAAAACCAGTGATGGTGGACACCTTTTCACATATTCATTTGCTATCTGAATGTCCTTGGTGTCTGCTAAAAGATTCTGACTATTTTTAAATTGAGTTCTAATTTTAGAGAATTCACATTTTGCCAATCTGGTGGTGGGCAGCAGAGGGTAGTATTGCTATCCCATTATGATTTCAATTGGCATTTCCCTGATTGTGAATAAAGCTTAGCACTTTTACAAATGTTTGTTGATCTGTTGGACTCCTTTTGGGTTGTAAAATGCCTATTTATGTGTTTTGTCTATTTTTTATTGGATTCTTCCTCTTTTTTATTGATTTGTATGAGCTCATTGTATGTTATGAATACAACTCCTTTTTCTGCTAACAAACATCTTCTACTCTGTGGATGGTCTTTTAGTCATTTTGATAGTAAACTTTTTAAATTACTTTTTTAAAGCATTTTTAAAAGGTTTACTTACTTATGTACACAAGAACTGGGGTACAGGCCAGAGGTGCAAGGGGTGAGAGGATTTTCCAGAGACAGAGCGGGAAGCAGAACAAATGGATTGACTGAAATATACTGCTGAGGGGAGCAGAGGGCAGTAAAGGAGAGGTCTGCTGTGCCATGAGGGTCACCTCCCTGGCCAGGGATCAAATTCATGCTGCCATGTCTGCTGATAGCTTCATAGAATTACACTTTAACCAGTTGTGCCACAAGGAAGTGCCTTAATAATATGTCGATGAACAAAATTTGTATTCGTATGATAGTCATATTTATTGATTCTTTCCTGTTTGGTTTGTGCTTTTTGTGTCATATTTTAGAAATATTTCCTTTCTCAAATGTCATGAATATTATAAATAGTTTCAATAGTTAGAACTTTCACCTGCCGGTGAAAGATTTGAGATAGGATCCACTTTTATATTTTCCACATAATTACTACTGTGCTGCTTACTGAAAAGCTGTCCTTTTCCATTGCTTTCACTAGTTAATCCAATGTCCAGATATGCATGATTGTTTAAAAGCTCTCTCTTCTGTTCCATTGGGCTGTCTTAATATTATTAAGGCTGGTTATCTGGTGAATATATCTGAAAATTTTCATGTAACACTAACACATTAACAGCTTAGGTTTCTTTTTATGCTTTCACAAACCTCAAATCTTTCTACCTAGTGTTATTTTTTACAACCACCTGTGAATACCATTACCTCAATAAAAACTGAATGTTTAAAAAGAAGTACACATCTTGGCATACAATAGTGAAAATGCAGGATACCTAAAGTAAAGAGAAAGTCTTAAACACCACAGGAGAAAAGCATAACATCCTTTAGAATTGATGTTTAATATAATTTTGTTGGGGGGGTGAACACATTCAAGTTTTTATCTGAAAAAGTCTATTTCACCTTTATTTTTGAAGATAATCTGTTTTAAAACACTGGAGATATTAATCTACTGACTCATAGCTTCCTAAGCTTTAAAAATGAATTGTCAGGCCCTCCTTGATGGCACAGCGCGTTAAACTGCAGCACTAAGAAGCTAAAGCTTCTTAGTGATCCCTGCCGCTGAGATGACCCACATGGTGCGGCAGACCTCTCCTGACCTGCCTGCTGCTCCCCTCAGCAGTGTACTTTGTTAGTCAGCCTGCTGTGCTCCCCACTCTGTCTCTGGTGAATGCTCTCATTGCCCCTAAGCCTCTGGTCTGTACACCAGTTCTGTATGCATAAATAAATAAATCTTTAAAAAAAAAAGTGAATTGTCAAAAGCTGCTTTTCTCCTTTGGTGTTTAAGACTTTCTCTTTACTTTAGGTATCCTGCATTTTCACTATTGTATGCCAAGATGTGTACTTCTTTTTAAACATTCAGTTTTTATTGAGGTAATGGTATTCACAGGTGGTTGTAAAAATAACACAGGGCAATCTCATCTACGCTCTCATCCCTTCATTTTCCCCAATGTTAAAATTTTATAAAACTAGGGCCTTCCCTGGTGGCACAGCAGGTTAAAGGGCAGCACTATGAAGCTAGCCACAGCCGCTTCAGCCTGAGTTCGACCCCAGACCAGAGTGGTGACCCACATTGTGCAGCAGATCTTAGTTTTTAACATGCGATTTGCATCTTATATGTTTTTTGTCACTTCATTTTGCATTCTGGAAGTTTATTCTAACCTATCCCAATCCATTTTTCAATTCACTAATTTTTTTTTTCAGTTATTTCTAGTATGCTGAACCTCTCCACTGAGTTCTCAATTCAAGTTTTTTTTTTTTTTTTTATAAACCTCAAAAGTAAATAACAAAACACAGACTCTCAGGTGAAAAGATTGCTTCATGTTTTTTTATATCAGTATCCTTTTTATAATTATTTTGTTTCTTAGAACTATTTAAAAAAAATTTTATCCTATAAGGTAAGTTTATAAGAAGTTTTTAGCTTATAAGAAAAAGCTGTCTTAACTTCCAGATAGATTATAAATAAGTCATGGGAATGTAATGTACAGCACAGCTATTGTAGTCAATAGTATTGTATTGCATATTTTAAAGTTGCCAAGAGAGTAAATCTTAAAAGTTCTCATCACACACACAAAAAAATCTTACTTTTGTATGGCTAAGAATGATAGCTAAAATTGTGTGGAGATCATTTTACAGAGAATATAAATATCAAATTATTCTGTTGTGCACCTGAAACTAATGAATGTTACACATCAATTTTACCTTCATGAAAAAAAGAGCAAGTTGTATTATAAAATAATAAAATATATGTTCATTTATATCTAGTTTCTTTATGAATCTTTTAGTTGCTTATTTTTTTTTCTGGAAAGTTAGAATTTATGTTATTTTCTTGCATGTCTGATTAAAGTATTTGAAAAAAATTAATTGCAGGGACAACTTGAGGAACCAAAGGAGTATTCGCATTTGTTTGTGCCTGGGGCTAGGGGATACCACAAAAAATGTCACCTACTGAGTCTGCAGTTTCAAGTAAGGGCTTCTTTCCTCTGAGGACATAGCTCTTTTCAGGCAGTTAGGTAGAAACTGATTTTTGAAGTCAGTCCTTTAGCCTCAGGAGACTGCCAAAACCACAGCTCCTTTCTTTCAATAGACAAATACCCTCCAGGCAAAAGCAGCTTTTAGCTTTGGACTTAACCCTTTGAGTTTTCCGTTTATCCTAGACTTTGGCCAGGTAATTCTGCAAACTCATTTATGCTTTTCGAAATTAAAAAAAAAAAAACACTTTATCTGGATTTTTTCAGTTACCATTTAAAATGGTTTTGAATTATATAAGTGTGTATCAGTTTAGAAATTATACACACATACACGCTGGTAATGGAAAGATTTCTAAGATGCACTTCTGGGAGTAGGAAAATCTGGGAGAATTTTTATCACTGCCATACATTCCATAATACTTTGTAAAATCAACTACACCACCATGGAGTCTGTGTTTTGTTATTTACTTTTGAGGTTTATAAAAAAAAAAAAAAAAAAAAAAAAAAAAAAAAGATGTACAGATTGCCAGAACTTCTTGGCATAAAGACAACTAAAACATACAATGGAGTGTAGGGGTGAAGGAGAGCAGGTTTATTTTCCATATTAATCACATAAGTTCATTTATTACTAAAAGTTTCTAAGGCAGTGAGATTTAAAATAATTTATCAGTGTTTTTTTTCTTTAGTTTTAAAGATTGTACTTTCCAATTAGCTAAAAGGAAAGATGATGACTTGAACAGTTGCATTCAATTTTCTTCAGTAATCTGCTGAGCTCTGGAAAAGTCAGTAAATGGATACATGAAGATAAGAGAGTAAGAGAAGTAGCCTGCACAAGAACACTCAGGTCTTGATCTTCAATTAACTGTAGGTGTAATACTACAGGACAGTAGCAACTTCAGAAAGCAATAGCTAAGTACTTCCTAAACATGGCTCCTTAGTCAGTAATTATGCCTTAAGTAAAGAGTTATAAATTACAAGCTCTTTGAAGGGGGGAACAATTAAAATAACACTAACTGGAAAGATATAAAGCTCCACATAAAATTAAAAAAAAAAAACACCCAAGGGTATATATTGACAAAGATGTGCCTATTTAATATCACATAAAATAAAGCAGCAATGTTGGTAGTCCATGATGTTGACAGAAAAACAGTAGGATGTTCTCATTTAAAATGAGTAATACTTTTGATCCAGTTTCCCTCTCCTCCCCCATAGAATGTCTCTGGTTTATAGTTGTTAGTTGATGTTTGTTTTTACTTTTTTACAATTACTTTTTTTTTTTCCTGATCTCTTACACTCCTGCAATGAGTGAAACCCACTAGTATTTTTCTTTTACTTTCTGGCTTATTTCATTAAGCACGATCCCTTACAGCTCCATCCATGTTGCTGCAAAAGGCATGAGTTTATCTTTTGTGATTACTGAGTAATATTCCATTGTGTATATGCACCACATCTTCTTGATCCAGTCACCTATTTTTGGGCATTTGAGTTGATTCTACATCTTCCCTATTGTAAATAGTGTAGCAACAAACATAGGAGTGGAGGTATCCTTTTGAATTAAGTTTTTGGGTCCTTTGGGTAGTTACCTAGGAGTGGAATTGCTAGGTCATGTGGAAGCTCCATTTATAGTGATTGAGAAACCTCCAAACAGCTTTCCATAGTGGTTGGACCAGTTTGAATTCCCGCCAGCAGTGCAGGAGAGTTTGTTTTTTCTCCACATCTTTGCCAACATTTATTGTTGCTAGTTTTCTTAATATGTGCCATTCTTACTGGTGTGAGACGGTATCTCATTGTGGTTTTGATTTGCATTTCCCTTATTGCAAGTGATGCTGAAAATTTTTCATATGTCTGTTGGCTGTCTGCATTTCCTCTTTGAAGAAGTGTCTTTTTAGCTTTTCTGCCCATTTTTTGGTGGGGTTGTTCATTTTATTTTTGTTTAGTTTCAACAGCTCTTTGTATATCTTTGTGATCAATCCTTTATTAGTACTGTGTGCAAAAATTTTCTCCCAATCAGTGGGGTGTCTTGTGTGTGTGTTGTGTGTACAGAAGAGTTTTTGCTGTACAGAAGCTCTTTAATTTGTTGTAGTCCCAGCTGTTTATCCTTTCTTTCACTATCCTTGCTTTTGGTGATGTATCTTTAAAGATGTTACTGTGGTATATGTCATGTATTGTTTTGCCAGTATTTTCTTCTAGCTATTTTATGGTTTCTTGTCTTATGTATAGATCTTTAATCCATTTTGAGTTGTTTTTTGTGCATGGTACTAGGTAGTAATCTAGCTTCATATTTTTTTGCATGTAGCAGCCCAATTTTCTCAGCACCATTTGTTGAACAAATTTGGTTTGGTCCATTGCATATTCTTTGCTCTTTTATCAAAGATTAGCGGTCCATAGAACAGTAGGTTTATATCTGGTGTTCTATCATGGGACTATGGTGATGGCACATGGGTGAAATGGCGGTGGAAAGTCCACAAGGATTATAACAGATGAAAAATGTACAAAATAAAGAAAGATGTAAAAAATATTTCTTTTTCTTGCTCAGTCTTATCAGAGTTTGTCAATTTTTCTATTCACTTCAAACAAACAACTATTGGTGTTGTTCATTCTCTCAACCTCATGTTTATTTTCTCCCCATAGTTTCTACATTATTTCCCGTCTTCTATTTTTGGAAAATGAATGTAGTCATTTCTTTAACTGACTCATTTTGAAGTTTTCTTTCTTTATTAACATGAATTAAGCTTCTAAAACTATACAAACCTCATAACTTAAGTTTGATGTGCAATACTTTTATTATCACTCAGGTCTCAGCACTTCCTAATTTTCATTATGATTTTATGTCTTTGATCTTTACTTTTGACCATTTTTCTTAAGAAAAGCTTAATTTTTCAAAGTATAAGTTTGTCTTATCTTTTTGCTAATTATTTTTAATTTAATATCATTCGTGGTCAGAAAATGTATTTTATGCCACCAGTCATGTAAAGTTTCCTACTTTTGCTTATGGAACATATATGGTTAATTTTGCAAATGTTCTAAGCACTCTTGAAAAGAATGAGCAGTTTGCAACTGATCCATCAGGTTAAGACAGTTAATTATGCTATTCTAAGCTCCTATACTCTCATTGATCTTATGTGTGATCTCTCAGATACTAGACAAATGTGTGAAAATCTCCTACACAGATGTGTATAGCTTTTCATCCTTTTCATTTTATCTTTATCTGTATCTCTAATGTATTGTTAAATAGATGCATACAAATAAAAATTCTAAATCTTGCTAGTAAAATTGGCACTTTCTCTACTTTGTAATTACCCTTTTATCTCTACTAATGCTCTTTGTCCTAAAACAAATTTGTCTGATATTTACAAAGTCATAATATTCTTTTTTGAATAGCTTTTACCCAATGTATTTTTAATCAAAACCCAAATTCTTGTCTTTTAATTGGATCTCTAATTATATTTTTGTACTTTAATGTTTCTGCAAATTCAACTTAGAAATATAGTAAGAGTAATACAAAAACTCAGAACAATTTTCCCAAACATCACTAAAACATTTTGGAAGTCACATAACAAAACACCAAAGCTATCTGCATCATGCAGAACATTTTAAACTTGACTTATTATTTAGTGTTTTATAGGCATTTCTGGGTGTATTGTGCCAAAATTGCCTAGACTTTCTATGCTTAATAACAAACATGTATTCTTAAATAACTAAACAAAACATTATATGGTAAATATGGGAAGAATACTACTATATAAATTAGTGCCCCATCAAGGATTAAAGCACAGCACTAAGAATCTATCTGCAGGCACTGCAGCATGAATTTGATCCCCAGATAGGGAAGTGACCCATATGGCACAGCAGACCTCTCCTGTCTTGCCCGCCGCTCCCCTCAGCAGTGTATTTTAGTCAATCTGCTTGTTCTGTTCCCCACTCTGCTGGTGATTCTTCTCACCCCCTGTACTTCTGGCCTGTACTCCATTTCTTGTATGCATACATAAATACATCTTCATAAAAAAAAAACTTAAAAATAAATTAAAAATAAATCCATAAATTGGTGCCCCAAGGTAAGTGAAGAAGGAAACACAAACTAAGCCCTCAGGAACATGCTGTTAACAAGAGATAAGACATTATCAGGGAAACACTGAGGTTGATTTTGGAAGAACTGTAAAGCCAACTTCTTGAACTTAACATTCTTTTATTTTTTTTAAGATTTTATTTATTTATGCATACAGAACTGGGGTGCAGGTCAGAGATGCAGGGGTGGCGAGAGAATTCACCAGAATCAGAGTGGGGAACAGAACAGGCAGATGGACAAAGTACACTACTAAGGGGAGTAGCTGGTGGGTCTGGTTTGCCTCCCTGTGTGGATCACCTCCAGGATGGGGAATCGAACTCGCTTTGAAGCAGCCATGGACAGTGCTGTGCTCTAACCACTGCACCACCAGGGAGGGCTTGAAATTGACATTCTTAATAGGGCATATGGCAGATATATCACAGTTGGTTTTTATTTCATATCATAAATTTTTAATAAAATTTATGTAGCTCATTAATGTAAGTACCTAAATATAGAAAACTCAGAAGTGAGGGGTATCTCTACATAAAATTGAGCTATTTGTGTATTTCTGTGTGTCCCACATTGTTAGCTTCTTTTGTTTTTTAGTTTTACCATTGTAAAGTATTGATTCGATTTTTTATCTTGTTTTTTTGTTTCTCTGTTGATTTGAAAGTTAAGCATTCTGTATCTGTTCTTTTATTGGTTACCTTAACGTTTCCTATGTACATACTTCTCAAATTTTGAAATTAGAATTTTCACTCCCTGTAAACAATGACCCTATTAAATCTTTAAATCTCATCACATCTTCTTGCTTACATTTAATTATTGAGGTAGGTATAAAAGTTATACTCTGTTTAAAGACTCAAAAGAAATTTTGTTTTTTATATTCATTGTTATTCATATTTACATATTTACATATGTCACCATTTCCTTTGTTCTTGTTTTGTACATTCTATGAAATTGGCTAATTCTCATCTGGAGTACATCTGTTAGATTTTTTATTGAGAACATCTTTTATTGAAAATCACTTTTCTACATCCAATGACATCTTTATTTTTTTATTCAAAACTTTTTATGCTAAACATATTACAGATTGACAGACATGCTATCTTATAACACTGAAATATTCTGTTGTTTTCTAGATGCTACTGTTGTTAGAAAAAAGTCAATATCAATCTAACTATATTTCCTTTATAATTGTTTTAAAGATTTGTCTGTTAGTCTTTAGTGTTCTGTACTTCCTTTTCCATTTGAATTTGTAATGTGTTTTTCTTATAATTTTTTTCATTAACAAAACATTGATTTACAAAACTATATATAAAATACAAAACTATATATAAAATACAAGATAACAATTTTTCAGGTTCACATGACCACACCCATTTTCCATGAAGATGCCTGTATTCCAACACTACAGCCCATTATGAGCCCTCAGTGTATAGTCAGATTTCTAGGGTTTGTTTTTAGTTTGGTTTTGGTTGACTCTGTTTCTTTATATACTACATACGTTAAATTATGCAATATTTACCTTTCTCCTCCTGATTTATTTCTCTTAGCATTACCCCCTTCCAACTTCAGACATAATGTTACACGACAGGAGTTCATCTTTGTTTTTATATGAGCAATTCCATTGTAAAATAACCACATTCTCTTAAATTTCTCATCTGTCATTGAAAACTTAGGTTGTTTCCATAACGTGGGTATTAAAAATAGTGCTGCATTGAACATAGCAGTACATAGCATACATCTCTTTGGGTGGGTACCTAAGAGTGGAAGTGCAGAATTACATTAATATTTATTTTTAATATTTTGAAACACCTCCACATGTATTCAATGTCTGTACCAGTCTGTATTCCTGCCAACAGTGTACAAGAGTTCCCTTCTCTCCACATCCTTACCAACTTTTTTCTGATCTTTTTACATTTTATTCACATTTAATCCTTTTTTAAAGCAGATATTTAAAAAAATGTTAAGCACAGCCATAGTATTATCTATTTGATAAATCCAGTATCTAAAAGCTTGCTAGTTTGATTTAGGTGTTTGTTTACTCTGATGGTCATGATTCATGTTATCTTATTTCCTGTATCTTTGTGATTTGGACAAAGATCTCCCATTCTTTGGAGAGTCATCTACAGGTTTCTTTGGGGCCTGCCTTCAAAGTAGATGGTACATTTGCATTTGTTTCTTCCAAGTTTCTGAGAACACTAACTACCTCGGACACATTTAACCTAAGAAACTAGAAATAGTCTTTTTGGAACTACCAGATGGTGTGCCTTCAATCAAGACTACTTGCATACTTCTCTCTTAAAAGTTATTAGGAGGGCCCTCCCTGGTGGCACAGTGGGTTAAAGCACAGCACTGCAAGTGAGCCAAAGGCTTCAGAGCGAGTTTGATGACTGCCCTGGAGGGGATCCACTTGGCACAGCAGACCTCTCCTGACCAGCCTACTGTTCCCCTCAGCAGTATACTTTGTCGATCTGCCTGTTCTGCTCCCCTCTCTGTCTCTGGTGAATTCTCTTATCACCCCTGTAACTCTGACCTGCACCCCAGTTCTGTATGCGTAAATAAGTAAACCTTAAAAAAAAGTTATTAGGAAAGGTTCTCTCTCATGAATCTAGTGCTAAATTTTAAGTTGGAAATTTTTCTTTGAGGTTCTTCCAATTAGCTATTAAACCCCAAAACTGAATAATTTTTCTTTCTGTTACTATCTGACACTTGGATTTTGGTACTTAATCTTCACATTACTAGTTCCATTTTAACCTTGTGGATCTTGAAAAGTAAGAATTCTCATTTACATTAGTTTTTGGTCTCTGAGGGAGCTGTATCAGAATGTATCTTCTTCCACAAAGCCTGAAGCCCACATGAATAGTGTTTCCTTATTGCTTCAATTAGTATGTGTAGTGTGTGTGTGCACATGTGTGAAAATATCTGCTCTCTACTCTTCTTGAAAGGCAATGATTATTTGATATCATGTTTATTTAACTAATATTTTGATCATGGACCAATTTTAATTTGTGTTGCTTCAGGTTTTTTTCTTTTTTTTTAAAGTACTCTTTTTCCCTTACATCATTGTTAACTTTTGTACAGAATTTGATTTCTCCTCTCAGGTATACCTCCTAAAGCCCTGGTGATCCATCACCACAATCCCCTGTGCTCTTCTCTTCCCTGCCTGGCCTCTCTACTTCCCCTACTATCTGCCTCAGATCTATGGTCAGCTTGCAAGTTTTGTGTGTTGCTTCAGTTTTGTTACATCTCAGTCCCTGGGAACTACTCAAGAAAATCTTCTATACAGGGTCTGTGACTCCACAAAGCAGCTTTTCCTTCTCCTGGGAAGGAGATGAAATAAAACTCCGATGACTAGTAACCTTTCACAGAAAATGAAGAATATGTAAAGTGATCAAATTCGCTATTAGATTTTCTTTTTATTTGTTTTTAGTTTTCTTACCTCTGAAATTGCATTTGCTTGTAATTTATGTTTCTATGAAATAACAGAGGCATACACGCATCTCAGTGTCTCAAATGGGGTAAGAAATTTGTATTTGGAACCTATAGCTCCTGCTCTATAAAAGTAATGAAGGGAATCTGAATATCTATCATCCTGGACTGGTAGCTCATATGGCTTTGTCAAAAAGCCCAGAGGAACTTAGAATAAAAAGTTTTTTAAAAGACAATATGGAATTATAGGAAGAGACTAAGCCTACTGAGATCTATGTATTTCATTATCTTCATATATTTCCTTTAGTTTTGGAGCTACTAAAACATCTTAATCTATATGTCTGAGTCATATGGGATTTGCCAGTGAACCATGTTCCTTAAAGAGAAAAAAATATATGTTTTAAGAGCTAGACATTCCAACACATTCTGACTCTTTATATTTTCTATTAACTTACTATTATTTTCCCATAACAAAACTAAATGGCATCTCTTAACTGTTAGTTAACATTTATAGAGTCCCTGCCTGCCAGATGTAAGGCATTTTTGCATACTTTATATAGCTTAATTCTTTCCCATTAATTATTTATTGTTTCCCATTTTGAAAATGAGGAAATTGTGGGATCATGATACTAAATAATGGCTCAAGTTTACTCATATGTTAGAGATTTAAAATAATCGCTGATAAAAATCTCTGATATTTTCAATATGGTTCACAACAGAAACAATGTAGCACATTTTTGATCATTCTTATTTAAAAATAATTGGAACAACAGTGTTCAAGGAATGTCAAGGAAGTAGAAGGACTCATTTTTCAGTTTCTCAATTTTGAGAAGCAGTTTACTTTTCTTCACTTACCTTTCTAGAACAAGAAAGTTTAAGAAATTTAGTAGATCAGTGAAACTAGAAATAAAACTAATATTTTAGAGACTCTATGGACCCATAGGTCTGTAATCAAATTGAATATATATGTATATGTATATGTATACATAATAAAAATACTACCTATAAACAACCTATCTTTCATTAAGAAAAGAAAGCTTATAAACAAACTTTGCCACAAAAAAATGATTAATTTCTTCACCAATCACATGACAGTAAGGAAACAAATTATAAAACTTCATTCCCTTTGATAGTTTTCCATTCCAAAATATTTTATTCTAACCCAGAGATGATTGTGATACAAGAAAATGATTAGCCTCACTAGTATTTAGATATTTTCATTGATGTATAATTGATACATATATATTAGTTTCAGCTATACAACATAATGATTTACTAATTGTGTACATTGTGAATTAATCACAATATCTATTTACCATCTTTCCTTAGTAATTTTTAAATTTGTAATATAATATTATTGACTATAGTCTCCACATTGTACATTACATCCCCATGATTTATTTATTTATAACTGGAAGTTTGTACTCATATATTATTCACTGAAGTAACAAAATATTTTATATTTGATCTAGCTCTTCAGAAGTTATGATTACCACAGGAATGTGAATTGGAATTACAATTGGAGCTGGAGTTAGTGTTTTTATCAAATATCTCAAAAAAGTTACAGTAATACACAATGAAAATACTTGATTCAAATGGCAGCCACACAAATGCCTACAATTGAATGTCTCATGGGATTGAAATGATGGTTAGCTATACTCCATAGTTATTACACTTAGCTGTGTGGCATTTTTTTTTTTTTACTATCCTGAACTAAAGATCTATTGTTTAAATTTATATGGAATTAGATAAAGCTTGAATAAATTTCTGGTGTCATTTGGGGTATAAATATTCTAATGTAACCAAGAAAGAATGTCTCAAATAGCTGTCAAAACCAACTGGGCATTTATTTTTTTTCCTGACTCTTTTGCTACCTCTTTTATGCCTATCCTCATGCTTCTGTTCACAGAAAGATAAGTTTAATTTTCTGGCACAGGTAATACTGGTACTGCTTTACATTTATGGAATTTTATTGAGATAGATATGCTTACTTACCTATTGTCCTTCCCTGGCATTGTATACATGTAGGATTTTATTTGAAATGGAAAATATTTTTCATGACAGTCTAACATCATTCCTCTAGACACATATCAAAAACTGAAATTCTAGATATAGAAGCAAGTGGTATGTAGACCAACACATATTACAAATAACAGCAACTAAAACTTCCTATCTAAATATTTTCAAAGACTGTCTTAAAGAGTTTATCCAAAACAGGATTTCTTAATCTTGGCACTGTTGCCATTTTAGGCAGGATGATCCTTTGCTTTGGGGGGTACGGGGAGTGGGGGCTGTCCTGTGCTTTGCAGGATATTTAGCAACATCCCTGACCTTTACCCCTTGGTCATCAGTAGCAATATATTTCCAAAATGGTCATGTCCTATGCCCTTTGCTTACCAAAACTGTCTCCAGATGTTTCAAATATCCCCTGGGGACCAAGATCATCAATGATAAAAATAATTGGCTCTGGATGAATGCATAATTAAAAACAGTAGTCCATTTTGAATGATCAGGTTTTATATAAACATTGTATGTTAAAAATTCCAGTCTGCTCTAAAAATATTTTGAAACTTTTGAAAACTTACAGTAAACTACAGGCCACATTACACAGGGATAATATCTGTTTTAGTGGCACTCACTTTACAATTGGATGAATTGATGATTGAATAAATTTTCACTAAGAGAATGATATAGGGGTCTTGTCTAAAACAGATATGATTAGTCATGACACAGCTAATCATTGTAGAACTGAAAGACTTACTTAGTGACCCAGGCAAGGGATAGAAAAAATGGTAGCTTCAGGTGTAGATAGAAAATTGTCTACTTGGCAATAATTATTTCATGTAAGTCTCAGGTGTAGAACCATGAAGTAGGAGGTTACCCTACTTCACACACACACATGTATATACACATATATATGCATGTATGTATACTCACATATATGTGTGTGTGTGTCCCCAAAGGACTACTGCAACCAAACTGATAGCAAAAGTTTCAAGTAGGTAGGAAGATAGGCAACTATTATAGTGGAAGTTGATAAGTCATTGGGGGGTACCATCCATCATTTTGAGACACAGGTACAAGACTTCAATTCCTGGTAGTAACAAATAAAAATAAAACTGAGAATGTTTCATGCAGGCATATTAATCAGGCAACAGTGAAAGGAATATAAGCATAGAAATGACTATAATCTAATTACCAGCATTGAAGTTCTGGGTGGACCCAAAATCTTCTTTGCAATGTGTAAGAATATGATTTCCAGTGGTTTGTATGAGTTTCTGGCAATATTTTAAAGCATTTGATTGCAATTATATTTATGTATTTATGTTTAAAGATTTATTTATTTATGCATACAGAACTGGGGTACAGGTCAGAAGTGCTGGGGCAGTGAGAGGATTCACCAGAGACAGAGTGGGAGCAGAACAGTCAGATGAACAAAGTACACTGCTGAGGGGAGCAGCGAGTGGGTCAAGAGAGGTCTGCCAAGCCATGTGGTCATCTCCTCAGAGGGGGACTGAACTTGCTCTGAAGTGGCTGTCGTTCGTGGTGCTGTGCTGAACCCATTTCCCACCAGGGAAGACCCTGCAATTATATTTATAACTAATTATATTTATAATTATAACTACCACCACACATCTGAAACCTCACATACATTTTAGAGCAAAATTGGTTGTATAGTTTGTAACATACATCTGAAGAGATGTGATTCTATTTCCATAAATCATACATAGTATTGTAAACCAATGTAACCTCAATAAAAATAAAATGAAGACAAATTTAAAATACTGAAAATATAAAATATACCCATTATTATTGGAATATTACTATTAGAAGTATAACATCCAAAACTACACACTTAAGGTTTCCTTTGTATAGTTCTATTGTGTAGCCTTTAATAAATTATTCACTTATGAATGCATAACCTAGTAATATTATCAGATATGGTTGCTTGCATTTGCTTTTAAACTTCACAGATTGTTTACCTGAAAGCTATTTGCAAAATTTTACTTCTGGGATATCTAAGTTTACTAAAAAAAAAAAAATCTACTTTTGTTTCACAAATTCACATTTCCAATATTTTCACATTTCTATTAAATTTGAAATAATGACAGAAGTCATTAATCGGCTGTTATTTTCAAATTGCACATTAATCACAAGTTCAAACTAAGGCAAATCTTGATATGTGTGAACATTAGTAGTGGTGGTTAACATTTATAAAGCACTCTGTATACTATGTATCAGAGTTATGACATGAACTATTTCATTTAATCCCCCCAAAGCCCTGTGATGAGATATTATTTATCCTTAGTTTAAACATGAAAGAAAAGAAGGCATAGAGAAAATCAGTAATTGTCAGGAGCCAGGATCCTAAATCTTATAAGGTTTTTTTTTATTATTATTATTAACTCTAAATTCTGAGGAGTTTAAAAACATTTATTCTCATTCCATAAAACAATGTTGGATTTTGTGGCCCCAAATTTCTTATTTTTAATCTTCTATCCACATCAGGAAATATCTTTTCCCTATCTAAAATAATGTTCAACTTTGTCCCTCTTATATTTTAATATGCTTCAATTTCACAGAGAAATTAACATTGAAAAACAAACCCCAAAATTTTGAAAATATGCCAAGTTGTACTCTGTTTCATTGACCTTAAATTGAATCTCATCAAAATTGTACACAATAAGTTACAAAACAAAACAAAACAACTTGGTTGCAATCCCATTTTCCCTATGTTTTTCAGGATACTTGCTTTTCACACAAATTAACTGCTTTACTTTCAAGATTCCTATACAAGACCTGGTGTGTCTTTGTGGCAGTAGTTTCAATTCTAACTCTCTCCATAACTCAGAAGATGCCAGCACAGTGTTGCAGGTGTCAGGATGGCCAGCCTCCTGACACCAGACCCACAATTTTGTCATTGGCCTCCCCCGGTGCATCATGGGTCTGACATTTTGATGCCTATCTAGCAAGAAGCATTGCTCTAAGTACCCAAGCAAAGAATACTAATCTGTAAGTCACTGTTTTAGGGAAATGATTTTATTTTTAAAAATTATTTATTTATGCAAACAAGAACTGGAGTGTAGGCAGGGAGAGGATTCAGAGACAGAGTGGGGAACAGAACAGGAAGATCTTCTGAAATACACTGCTGAGGGGAGAAGTTGGGAGACAGATGAGGTCTGCTGCAGTATGTGGGTCACCTTTCTGGCTGGCAGGAAGGAACTCATGTTGCAGTGGCAGGTGATGATAACTCGATAGTACTGTGTCTTTAACCCCTGCACCACCAGGGAGGCCCCAGGAAATATATATATATAATTAAAAGAAGTCCTTGCTTATACACCCAGAACTAGGATACAGGCCAGAGGTTCAGGGGCAGTGAGAAGACTCACCAGAGACAGAGTGGGGAGCATATCAGGCAGATGTACTGAAATATACTGTTAAGGGGAACACTGGGTGATACAGGAAAGGCCTGCTGCACCATGTGGGTCGCCTTTGGAATAGGGATATGATCTCGCACTGACGTGACTTTGGCTAGCTTGCAGTGATGTGTCCTACTTGTTGCACCACCTTGAGCCACCAGGAAGGGCCCAGGCCCTGGAAATAATTTTAATAGCCTTTCTATTAATATACTTTTACTTAGGATGTTCACCAGAGAGAGAGAGAGAGAAATGTATTTCTTGTTAAAACTCCAGGAACCTGAATGCCACCAGTCCTGCCAATTTCTTCACTGTCAGAAGAATTCTCGATATTCTTCTATAACCCTCAGCAGTATTGCTTGAAATCTGTGTCAAATATTTAAGATATTGGCTTTCTTTTTCTTGTGGTTTTTCCTGGATGATCCTCAGTCCTTTAATATAAATAAAGTCAAAGGCATATAAATATACCTTTATACAACATGCACCTTCTTTCCAGATAAAACTAAGCACAAAAAGTATATTATTAAATTGATCTTTTTCTGAAATGTAAGAAATAAAAAATATTTTTTATTAAAAAATGCTATAAAGTTTCCAAACTCAACTTCTAAAACCAATAGTTGTCCAAATTGTGTTAGACCTCACAATTAGGGCCTGAGGGAAATATTGTAAATCCAGATTGCAGCCTAGTTCTCCAAATACAGCTTAGATTTAGCTATAGGCCTTGTGAGAGGGATGGTGAATCAATACCATTTTGTTTGGATCTTTCTTCACACCCAAATCCTCTGCGAATTGCTACCTCTTTCCTACCCTTCAGAATTATTTCCACTTCCTTATCTTTGAATTCTTTTTCTTCCCTCTCTCACCTGATTTCTACTACATTTCTGCCAAAAAACAAATAAATAGAAACACTTCCTCAAATTACCTACTTGTTGACAAATACAAATCTTTATCTCCTTTGATCTCTCCCCAGCATATCCTTTTTAAAGCTTTTGTGTTGGCTATTGTGGTCATGGTCCTTGCTAGTTACTGACTTTTCTCCATTTCAGTCTCCTTTTCTTTTTCTTCCATCTCCTACCCTAAGTGTTCATGTTCACTGAGGTTGAATCATCAGTCTCCTTTCTTGTTAAACCAACTACATATTTTTCCAAGTAATCTGCTCCTAAACCTACCACTCTCATCCACCATGTAGATGCTGACAATTCTCAGATTTTGACTCCTGGCTAGCACCCCTTTTCAGCTGCAGATTCATCTACCCAAACGCACATTTCCATGGGGCTATCTCAACAGACATACCAGATTCAATACAAAATCAAACTCAGGCCCTCCCTGGTGGTGCAACGGGTTAAAGCACAGCACTAAGAAGTTAAAGCCACTTCAGCATGTGTTCCATCCCCACCCCAAGGTGATGAGGTGATCCACATGGTGCAGCAAACCTCTTCTGACCCGCCCGCTGCTCCCCTCAGCAGTGTACTTTTGTCAGTCGGACTGTTCTGCTCTCCACTCTGTCTCTGGTGAATCCTCTCACCACCCCTGCAACTCTGGCCTGTACCCCAGTTCTGAATGCATAAATAAGTAAATCAAACTCAGTATCTTCCCCTTTCTGAGATGGCGGCTCCAGATGTTCTATCCTACTCAAGTCAAGGACTTGACATCCACCCAGACACTCCCTAATGACAACTGGGGACGACGTGGCACCTGCCTTTTGGTAGCGCTCAAGCCTCCAACTTAGATAACTTTCATCACTGAGCCTTGGAAATATGTATGCCAATCAGATGTTCAACCCACATTTTGCTTACATTAAAATGAATAGCTATCAAAGCTCTTTTTGAAATTGTAAATAGTAATAAACAGAGTTTTATATTTAACTTTCACCCACAGTCTCCATTCTCAAGTCAGGATAAAATCTAAACTTCTTGCAGAGTCCCTTAGCTATGGGGCCCTTGCTTTGTGTCTCCTCCCTCCTTCAGTGTGCTTCTTAAGGGCACACTGGACTCTATCAGAATCAGCTACTCCAAGTGTAAGTATATGACCATGGGGCACAAAGGGACCCCAAACTGTTAAGGTATGATCCCAAACTGCTAAGGTATGCACACTCTGAAAGGGATTCAGCCATTTGTATGCACAACACCAAAGGGGATACATTTTTAATGTGTAAGATATTTAGTAGAATTATAGTGTTTATAGAGAGAAAAGGGTTAAAAATAATAGTTTCCCAATATATATCTTAAAATTGCCCCTGCCCTCATGAGCAAAAATGTCAAACAGGTTAAATGCAAAGCTGAGCCCATGAGGCCCAGAAACTTGTCACGAGTCTAAGGTGTCTCTGGCAGGGAACCACAGAGAGGGGCTAGGAAGTCCCAAAGATCTGAGACAGAAGGAGAGAGAGAAGAAGATGTGTCAGGACAGTAACTGCCATTTTCTCTGTCAAGGACCAGGGTCAGACTCCCATGTCTCACCCATGGACTCTTCAAGTGTCTCTACATGTCTCCCTTCCATGTGTTTCCTCTTAAGTCCCCTCAAGTCTTTGAATGCAAGTAAATACCAGAGAGGTAAGGTAGAGCCACATGTCTTCCTGCCTTCTGTGTTATATGGTTTCATCTGGCCATTTAGCTCTACCCAGAGTTCCCAGTAGCTCTCCTGCTCAGGAAGTATGATTTAGGGCATACTGAAATTTGTAATTCAAGATGGCTACATTAAAGGGCCCAGAAGGGTCCTTCAAAGGAAAATGGCTTCTTCAAAGAGGTGTATGTGTAACAAATGCATGATTAGTTCTCAAGACTTCACATTTTCTCTAATGTTTTCTCTTGTGAATACCCTGCCCTCAAGTCTTCACTCAAGTCCAGCTATTCCTTAAGACAGCTAATATTAGATTTTTTATGAAACCCTCTGTAGCTTACTATATAACATCCTGAGCAAATCTCTGTGAACTCATTGGCAGTTTATAATTACTTGCTGATTCTTCTCCCTCATTGGTCCATCAACATGCTAAAAATCAAAACTATTGTACTGAACAGCAGCTGATGATTGATTACTGCTCCTTGAGGGAGTGAATAGGTTTGGGGAGCTTCCTTAAGAATGTTTCTTAGTCCTCTTAGAAAAAGTTATGGTAAAATGTCAGTACCACTAGGGGGCACAGAATTATAATGGAATTTTCTAGTACTCAAAGGAGAGATTCTCCTTATTGAAACTGCTTAACAAACACAGTTTCTAAATATATAGTTCAATCAAGATCAAAGAACTATATTCAAGTTACTTCCAGAAAGAAGTGTTTAAGTAGTTGGTTGAAAGAGAGTAGTGCTGTCATACCAGTATGTCAGAAAAAAATGAAATCAGGTGTAGCCAAATACAGTGAACTGGGTTCTATGAATAAAATTAAATGGAGTGTTAGGGAGAGCAAAATGTAAATGTCATTTCAAGAAACTGACACTAAGACTTGGGAATGTTTTAAGAT
The DNA here is from genome assembly GCF_000260355.1 of Condylura cristata. Classification (NCBI taxonomy): domain Eukaryota; kingdom Metazoa; phylum Chordata; class Mammalia; order Eulipotyphla; family Talpidae; genus Condylura; species Condylura cristata. Next base: position 28,092,455 of record NW_004567102.1, read on the forward strand.
TTTCAATACAATAAAAGTATCTATACAGAGAAGCCTTTACTTCTGCTGGGAAAAAAAAATGAACAGGACTCATTTCTATGTCTAAAGTAATATCACAAATTCTACTTTAAACAACTAATAGAAACTTTGCGATATTTTTCTTTTGGAAAGAGAAAATCTGATGATTATTGATACACAAAACTTGGCTTAGCTTTTTATTTCAAAAGTTAATATATATTTAGTAGTTAAAATGTGGTTTTGTTTTAATGGGGGGGGAGCTTTATTTTTGCTTTCAACATCCATATATGTGAGTATTGTATAAGTACTTAAAAGTTTTGAAACAGGGCCCTCCCTGGTGGCGCAGCGGGTTAAAGCACTGCACTAAGAAGCTAAAGCCACTTCCGCATGAGTTCGATGCCTGCCTGCCCCAGAGGTGACCACATGGCATGGCAGACCTCTCCTGACCGGCCCGCTGCTCCCCTCAGCAGTGTACTGCGTTGATCTGCCTGTTCTGCTCCCCACTCTGTGTCCGGTGAATCCTCTCACCCTCCGGATCTCTGGCCTGTACCCCAGTTCTGTATAAATAAGTAAATCTTTAAAAAAAAAAGTTTTGAAACATTGTTTACTTTGTCAGTACTTCAATTTCTTCCCCTATAAACTGAGTATGATTTTAGTATCTGCTTATGAAGTTATTATCAAAAATCAAATGAAATAATTATTGCAAATTACAGTGTCTAGCACCCAGTACCCATTTACAGTTATTTTCTCTGAGAATGGTGATCAGCACGTTACTTCAGTAATTCCTAGAGAAATAATACTGATAATAGTTGAAATGAAAATGATAAATATTTTGAGTCCTTTCCCCAGTATCTGCTCCCTTATCAGCCTTTCTTTGCATCCATATAAACTCATACTTTTGAGCTTTCTGCATTCTTGGAACAGAATTTCTTCTGATAGGGGTCATGCCTCCTCCTTCATTGTGTGGGACAGAACTGGGATCCCTACTGTTTTAGAGTCTTCATGTAATCTAACCAAGCTTGATCTTTGATGTTGCCCTGGGTTCTTGGCCAGTTTCTGCTTTATGCAGAAACATCTTGAGGAGCTCAAGTTCACATCCCTTACATATAGGAATTCTTGACTGACTGAGTACAATAATGATACATTAAAAATAGTAAGACGAGAGAAATATTTTTACTGAACTAGTGGTTCTAATAAGATGTCTTACAAACACAATGATAGTTGCCACCCTTATTGATTTTCTTTATGGCTTGATAGGTGGTAATTGAGAGCTAACCAAAAAGGGTGGTACAAGCTTGACAACATTGTATTCAAGAGACTTCAATTCTATTCTAGGTTTATACCCATCAAAGAGTTGAGCCTTGGGCAATTCACGGAAGAGCAGCTAAGAACAAATTACCATTTCTTCATCTGGAAATTTCCTTTTTGCTCAGTGGTTAGAGGATTCCATTTACCATTTCCATTCTGGTTGACCTAGGAATCTCACAATAGAACAAAGTGCATTAATATCACTGAAAATTGTCATATCACTCATTAGTTAAGAACCATGAACATAAGTTAGTGGGAAGCTGTGGTGAGGTAGTAAGACTATGTGAAAATGGGGAGGCATAGAGAAGGAAAAGGGGAACATAATGGAATTTCTGACATTCTGGAAGCCAGCTCAGATCTAGTTATTCTGCCTTAAATGTCTTTTATGGCCTCTTATATAGAATTTTCAATATTTCTGTTTTAGAGTATCCTTCAGAAGAAAAATTTAATGGAATAGAAAACACTAAAATATTTCTAGTAACTATTTTCAGTTGAAGCCATTTCCATGTTGACTTTAGAGAATAAAAGTTTCCAACATCATAAATTTCAGTTAGGTATCTTACAAAATGTGCAGAGAATGGTAGAAATCTCCAAAACATATAGAGGGCTAGTCAATAGTATAATGCTCTATACTAAGCAGTATAATTTGTCTTTGAAAAGGGTGGTTATCCTTTGCCTTTTATACGTCTTTATGATGCTCTAATGCAATTATTATCCACAGAAAATGAGACTATGCTAGTCTACTCTTCCAAGTATGCCTACCTTCTCCTCTGATGTTTAGATTCCAGTATTTCAGCAAAAAGAATAAAAGGCAGTTTCCTAGCAACATATGTATTCAAAGGCACGACAACAAAACTTAATCACAACACTGTTTTCCCCACAGTTAATTCTTGCCTTTAGAGGGATGTTAGCGAGGTACTTATAGAGAACTGGTGGGAGAGACCATGCAGTCTCTGCTGGTTCTTCTTCCCCAAGCTTGCAAGGGCAGAATGGTTAGAATTTGCAGGCAGGTAAAAGCCACTTTCCCAGTGGTAGTAGGCAGAGACAACTGAAATAAAACCATGTGCTCCTTTGTGCACACTTTGTTGGACATGCGCACTGCGGTGTGGGAGACTGAACTGACAGGAGATTGCAGGCTTCCTAGTATCCCAAAAACACGACCTGTGTGAACTCTTAGGCAGGTCTCCACTGGGTTAGCTTTCTAATTGGAGGTTACTGTAGAAGAGATGACCCCAAAAGTCCTTCCCAGCTTTAAACGCTGCTGATTGCCACATCTGATTTTTTTAAAGTGTCGTGTCATTTGCATAATCAACATTACGATGACACTAATATTAATCCTACACTCAGGACAGTATTATTGGAAAATTAAAAGCTGGTTTTCTTCCCAGAAAACAAGTCCGTATCCTGTCTTCCCAAGACTTTCTGCATGCAAGCTGGGCCCAGCAGCACTGAGGAGGTGGAAGTGACCTCACCTATCCAGTCGTGCTGGTTTGCAATAAGGAAAACCTCTAGGTGAAAATTAAATAGTTTTTTGTTTGTTTGTTTGTTTGTTTGTTTGTTTTTTGCCTGCAGAAAAAGCAAGTTTCACGCGTGCACGGGAGTCGTTTTCCGTTTTAGGTCTTTCACCCTGAAAGTCCCTGCACAGAAACTCCGCGGGGAAGCATAAATATAGCAACAGCAAACATCCCCCTCCCCATCCGCCCTTGAGCTCAACCTGGATCTCCGCGCAGCTCTAGGATTGGAGAGTTTGCTCCAGGGCGCTTTCTTCATCTGCTGCGAATAGCAGGGCACAGAGCAATCTCTCTCGCACCTCCACACTGCGTGGGTGTGAAGTGTATTAGGGGAAAGCGAGAGTGACTCTGGGAGCCACTGCTTGGTGGAGCAGTCTTGTGGCAAACGTTCCAGCTGCATCAGCGGCTAGGGCTAGGAGCTAGCACCAGTTACCCAGAGGCAAGGGGGAAAGGAGGCAGGGATGCAAGTTCTTACAGGTGACGAGGAACCGGAGAGGATGCTTCTTGAGAACAACTAGCGATACAAAAAGTAAAAGTAAAGCACTTAAATGGAGCTTCTGCCAAAAGGAGCTGCCTAGGGCGTGGGTGTATGCACGGGAGGGAGTTAAGAGCTGAGAGAGCTGAAATAAGAATTTTGCCTTAGTACTGTCCTGGTTTTAGTCTTCTGTAAGGAAAAGAGCACGTGGGATCACCACCTTGCAAAGATGCGTCATGGCTAAGAACTAAGTGGAAGCTTAGTTCTTTCAGTTTTCTTTCATACTGGGGGGCAATTGAGAGGGGACCCACTCCGTTAGAAGTTCGCAAGTCTGGCGTTCTTTCAGTTTCCTGTTTCTGACAGTGAAGTCGGACTGCTTGTGCTTTACAATAAAATACTGCTTAAGGCCAGAGGCCACCAGGAGTTGTCAGAAGTGACAGGAGAAATAGTCAGTGCTAACTAGCAACAAGTTATTTGCCGCATAATTTACAGCTGGGGAGGGGGCGGGGAGAAGCCAGTGTCCTAAGCGCTCCAACCCTCTAGGATTTTTCTCCCAGACACTGGCAGCCACCACCGCCACTGCTGAGACTTCACAGTTTTATGACTTTCTCGGACTTAAATGGAAATTTCTTGACTGAGTGAATCCGGTTCGTTCGCCCAGGCTTCGCGCGGCTGTCAGGAGGGTGCTCCTTGACCGTGGAAGGTCCCCTTTGGACTTTCACGCCCTCCCCACACTCCACCCCCGAGTGGGAAGATGTCCAGTTGCTCGCGGGCTTGCTGTCTGATGCTGGGATGGAAAGTCACAGCCCGCAAGCTGAAGTGAGTCGCGAGAGCTGCCGGGTCCCCCCAGCCTCGCCAGTGTGGCGGTCGCGCTCAGAGGGTCTGCACGCTGACCTGCACAAGACTCGCCAGCTGCGTGGGAACCCAAGCGCCACTACCTGGAGCGTCGGCCCGCGCCCCCGCTTGGGGGCTGGTTGGTACCTGAAAAGCAGGGCAGGGCCGTGCCGCTCACACCCTTCGCGGAAGGATGGCAGGACCCGGCCCGGCAGCATAGCGGCGGGAGAGCGCCGCATCCCCCGTGTCTCGGGTCGGCTCCAGGCTGACTAACCTTCCGGACAGCTTCCCAGCCCCAGGGAGAGCCGAACCAAACTCGCGCCTCGGGTCCCCTCCGGGGGCGGAGGGCAGACGCAGCCTGGGCGTGGAGAGCGGAGGGGGAGAAGCGAGGGGGAGCGGGGGACTGGGTGTGCGCGCGTAGGAGCGCGCCTCTGAGCGCTCGGCGCTCCCCCGCCCCAACCAGGGGCACTTCGCGCGGAGGGAGCCGTAGCCGCGGAAATAAGAGGGAGCGAGAGAAACCCTCTCAAAGTGACGTCCCTAACAGGTCCCGATTTCGCTTTCGAAGCTGAAGGCAGCCAGAAATTGGGACTCCTGTGCCTCCTCCGCACACCCGGGGGGTCCCCCCACCCCCGCCCCGAATCCCCGGAGGTTTGCCGCTCGCCTGCTTCCCGCCCCCGGCTCCTAGGTCGCGGGCGGCGGGCGTCCCGTCAGCCGCGGCTTCCTCTTAGACACCCGCCGGCGCGCATGAGGCCGCTGCCCCCGCCGCAGGCACTGGCGCCCCCTTCGCCGTGCCCGTGGTGATGCCATGCCCCGCCACCACGCGGGAGGAGAGGAGGGCGGCGCCGCCGGGCTCTGGGTGAAGAGCGGCGCGGCGGAGGCGGGCGGGGGGCGCCTGGCCAGCGGCATGAAGGATGTGGAGTCGGGCCGGGGCAGGGTGCTGCTGAACTCGGCGGCCGCCAGGGGCGACGGCCTGCTGCTGCTGGGCACCCGCGCGGCCGCGCTCGGCGGTGGCGGCAGCGGCGGCGGCGGCTTGAGGGAGAGCCGCCGGGGCAAGCAGGGGGCCCGGATGAGCCTGCTGGGGAAACCGCTCTCTTACACCAGTAGCCAGAGCTGTCGGCGCAACGTCAAGTACCGGCGGCTGCAGAACTACCTGTACAACGTGCTGGAGAGACCCCGCGGCTGGGCGTTCGTCTACCACGCGTTCGTGTGAGTACCCGCGACCCCGTAGACCCCTAGCCACGCCCGCCCCAGGAGCCGGTGTGACGGGCCCCCCGGCTCTCGCTCAGCGCCCTTTCCTTGACCGGGCCTGAGCGTGCACACACACACACACACACACTCGCGCGCGCACACGTGGTGGCTTTTATTTCTTTGCACGTGTTTTTGGTCTTCCTCCAAGAGCTTTCTACCTCCCACAGCTCCCCCTCTCCCAGCTCCCCAGATTGAATCTTCGCCCCAAGCTCGCCAAACGTGCTGCGGGGCAGCTTCAGGCACCGCGGGCGAGAGCGGGACAGTCGTGGGACACAGGCAGTGCGGATAATTGGGAGTGATTAGGTCCCGAGATATGTAAACTTTAACCAAATGGGGCGCCCGGGAGCTGGGAAATGCAAAGGGACACGGGCGCCGGCGTGAGGCAACGGAGCTTGCCCTGAGGAGGCTCGGAGGTGCTGGAGAGCTAGGACTGGGTGGAGAGAGCGGGAGCAGACCGCGGGGTACTAGGTTTTGGGGGCGGAGCTGAGGAAGCTGCTTCTTGCTGGGGTGAGCGACTAGGCTTTGCGAGTGCCCGGAAACATGCCTCGCCACCAACCCCAGCCACCAACAACGGAAAATCTGCCCGTGCACGAAGCCTTTCCTGCCACGAAGGTGGCCAAGGTCTTTAACGCGCAGGGCCGGGAGAGGCGACGCTCGGGCGTATAGACTGAAGCCAGCGGGGTGTCTGGGGTGTAGCGGCGCGGCTCTAGTGCAGTGGCAAACCCGCGGATGGGCCGCCTGGGACTGAGATCAGGCAGTGGGTTAAGTAGGCATTTGTGGCGCTGAGTCAAAGTGTGTGTGTGTGTTAAGTAAGCCTTCGCCATCTAGCCGAGAATGCTTAATGAGAAAATGATTGGAAGCAAATGTTTATTTTCCCCTTAGGCATTAAAAACCTTTCAGTGGCTTTAAAGTTTACTACTGTTTTTCCCACAACGTCCATTGATTGAGTCCCTTGTTAGAGACAGGTTAATCTGGGCATTTTAAGTTTATGTTTTATGCCGTTATGCCCCGTCAGAGTTACGGTTTTTTCTTCTCACTTTTGTCTTTTGAGTTCTTTTATTCTGCCTTTTTACGTTCAAATAAAATATAAATACGTCAGCCTTGGGAGACCTGTAGAGGAAGTAGCGAGCACTTACTGACACATTCCTTGTTTCCTAGTAAGTAGGTTTTAAACACGTGAGTTAGGTTTCTTTTTAAATGAGGCATGCTATCCAAACAGCTCTCACCTGACTTTTTTTTTTTTTAATACCATGAAAGAAGTGGTTGATTTGTAAATAGGTGAACCTGGAATTTGACCACTGTAGGAGTCAGGAAATTGGTAGAGTCTACAATCTGCGGGGCTCTGGTGTCTGGAAAATTTTACAGTCTCAGATTGATGTGAACATGTAGCATTAGGTAGAATGTTCCAGCCAACTTTCCGTCTTACAGTGTACACAGGGAGAACGTTGTCTTACAATACTGCTTTTGCAAAAAGTTTAACTTTTATTATTCAGTTATGAGAGATTCACGTTGATTTGTATGTGGTTGCTGTAATAAATGATAGATGAAGCGAAACACTACTGACACTGTTCCTGTGCATCCCCCTGAGTATCTTTATAATTACTTCTATTATCTAATCAGCCTGATATATTATTCTGCCCAGTCTGGATCTACTGAAATATTTAACACTAATATGTGTGGCAGCAGAATATACACTGTATGGAGATATGTATATTTTAGAAGAGTTTGTTCAGAATAGTCATAGCTTTGGGTTTACAATTTATACCACTTATAGTCTTTAATTTTTGGTAAATTATGCATTGTGTATTCATGACAGATTAGAGACATAATTGGTTTGTGTTCCTACTTTGTACCTCCTGTGTTTTCCTTTTACACGAACAAAGACTTTCTATAAAGTAGGTATTTTACCAGTAGGTTGGTGTTTAACAAGTTTTTGTGACCTTACAGAATCTTAAAATTTTTCAAGAGTTTGGGGTTTCAATAATTCTCCAGATTATAATTTATCGATGTCTTTAGTGGTAAATACAAAATAAATCATACAGTTATCAGGATGTGCTTAACTGAAGTGATGTATTATATACCTCTGGACTCTGAAACTGTAATGCTGCAGCAATGAGATAGGGGTGCTAGATCCACAGAAGCTCAAAGAGGGACTGGATAATATCATCTGAGAGGATTCTTCACAACTGTAGCTGATCCTGGGGGTCAGCTGATCCTTATGGTTTATTTATTTATTTATTTATTTATTTTTATTTCACAACAGTTTATTTTTACATCATTTTGTACATTTTTTTCCATCTCAGTTGTAATCCCCGCGGGTTTCCCATCACCAAGTCACCCCTGTGCCATCACCATAATCCCATGCACTTGCCTTCCACCCCCCACCCCCCCACCCCTGTTTTTGATCCCATTCCCCACTCCACCCCCGCAAAATGTCTCTGGTATATGGTTGTTCATTATTTTTGTTATTTTCCTGCCTGGTCCATTATACTTCTGCTATGAGTAAAACCATCCAGTATTTTTCTTTCTCTTTCTGGTTTATCTCACTAAGCATGATCTTTTCCAGCTCCATCCAAGTTGCTGCAAAAGACATGTGTTTCTCTTTTTTGGTTGCTGAGTAATATTCCATTGTATATATGTACCACATCTTTCTAATCCAGTCATCTACTTTTGGGCATTTGGGCTGCTTCCATGTTTTTCCAATTGTAAATAAAGCAGCAATAAACATGAGGGTACAAGTATCTTTTTCAATCAGTGCTTTTGTGTCTTTTGGGTAGATACCTAGGAGTGGGATTGCTGGGTCGTAGGTTTTTAAATGAAAATGCTTATGGTTTTTAAATGAACTTTAACATAGCTGTACTTTATGTATTAAATTTAAAAAGGAAAGTTATTTTCAGCTAACAGGACCCTTAATATTAAAGGAAATGATAAGAAAATGATTTCTAGAGCAGTGAAACTAACTAATTTCCTGCCATCCTGGGAATCCCCAAATCTTACTTTAATAACTGTTTTTGTGGCACATTAAGATTCTTGCCAAGAGCAAGTGCACTGTGATTAATGAGGTACTTTAGGGATGGATTTACTAGGTCGACCTGTGTTTACACTGCCAAGAAGCAAGAAAAGTACATTTAAGGTTATGTTCCAGATACACATTTCTGATAAATAAGCAAAAAAAATCATTATTATCATGGTATAAAATGTGATCTTAAGTGTTTCTAGCTTATTGATGAGATAACTGGCAAGAGCAACAGTTAATCTACTTAAGATATATTCATCCAATCTTTATAAATTGGTGAAGATTAATAGTGCTTGTTCTTATAGTTCTTTAGGATTTATCAGGCAGTATTGATTCCTGTCTTTGGCTGTTCTTTAGTTTACTAGATGAGCGATTCCAAATGACACATTTCTTTGAGAATTGTTCACTCTTAATCCCCCACCCCTTTTAAGGAAAAAATCGGAAGAATAATGGTGGTAATAGAGGAACACTTGATGAGGTTCTATAGATAAAATTTTGTAGGGGCAACAACTGTGGTTCAGAGAAAGAGTACAGGAAAGAGTGTGGCAGATGCATGTAACTCATCAGTTTGTCCAGGGTAGCTTTGCCTAGTATAATGCCATGGATCAGAATTTTTAGATATTTTAAACTATAAACACAATCATGTCACAAGAAGTAGGAAGCTGGAAGTCATTTTTGACACTTCAATCTCCTTGCTCACATTGGTCATCCAAATGATTGTTAAATCCTTTGTGTTCACTTTAAAGATTTTCACTTCTCTTCTCTCCTTTGCTACAACGCTATCCTTCTCTGTTTCTCAATGTCTTTCCATTGGATTATTTGAAAGACTCTCCTGCTTAATCACCTAGCTTCTGTTTTCAGTCTCTTAGCTTTGGTGTGACACCATAGAATTTTTCTTAAAATCAGTTCCCCTTTCTAAACTCTCTGTGATACTTCATTATCTACTCATTTATTCATTCATTTATCCATCTGCAACATTTGAGTTTCTACAATGTGAATTTTTGAATTAATAAGGTAAAGGCCTCCATTCTAGGGAGGGAAAGGACTGCAAAATGGGATGGCTGGCTGTAGGTTTATGATCAAGTGTGAGACAATGTGTTGATACTATCACAGAAGTAAACACAAAGTTAAAGGAAGAAGGAAGTGGAAATTAAGGTAGAAAAGCAAGCACAGACCTCAATGAAGTAGTGAGGCATGAACTCAGTTTTGACAAAATGAGTTAATTTTCAAGTACAAAAAGCAAGGGTGAATGAATAATATTTTCTTGGGCAAAGTTAGGGAATTGTAAATCAATACAGTCATTCTGGGTACTGATACATATTAATAATTGCAGGACAAAGATAGTCATAAGAAAAGAGGGCAGGTCAAAAAACACACATCCCTGACTGGATATTCTCAGATCCTAACCATGGAATTAAGTCTTCATCTTGTAATAATGGTCATTGAATGGTGATGATCAGAGGAATGTTGCAATTTAAATACAAATTTTGGTGGAAGATCTGGCTTTCATTGGTTGGATAATGAGCCAGAAGTATAACATGGAGTCAATATAGCTTGTAAAAAATAGAAAATGATACCATCTACCCAACTTTTTCTTTCACTCTTGTATTCTTTTAAGCATAAATTAATTCTGTGAATGACTCTTGTGTGCCATGATAGATGAGAGATGATGTGTGGAGGAGGAGTAGATTAATTAAAAATATATTAATGAGGTAGGTTGGCAGAATTTGTTTCCCATCAGTATGAGAAGAGTGATTTTGACTGGGGTGGTCTGGGGAATGTAAGCATTAATATCCAGGGAAAAGGGTTAGTGGCAAACTTTCAAAGCAATATATGTTCAGATTTGCACTTCATAAGTGTTATAATACATCTAGGTGGAGCTTGTAGGTAGTAAGAAAACATTATTGACCTAGACACACTTCCACTTTTCCAGTTGTTTCTTGGGTTCACAATCAGAATCATCTCTGGCAGTTAGGGAGCGAGCATTCATTAAGATAATTGTTTAATGAATGAATCCACTTAAATGTTTAGAACTTAATCTAGATATCTAGATTAGATACTTATATTTGGAAGCCTCTGTCAGTGTTTGTTAAATCAGTGAAGAGGACCATTGAGATAGCCTGGAAATGCAGAGTACAATGAGGATATTGCATGGTAGAGGTGAGAGTCTGGGAGACATCATCATCAAGCTGTGGATGGTGAAGAGCCTGCAGAAAAACTTGGATTAACATGACAAAATAACTAAAAAGCCAAGGAAAGATGCAGCAGACCTTATTTTCATAAAATCAAAGGAAAGAAGATGTATGCAGCATAAAGGTGTGGTTAACTGTTTTCTAGTGCTGCAGAAAAACCTAGAAAAAGTATGTTAAACTTAATTAGACTGGGCATGAAGGAGGTCACTACTGACTTTTGCAATTGCAGCTTCAGTGGATTCATGAGGCTTATAAATGTGATGTAAGTGGATTGAGGAGTGGTCAAGAATTGGGAAGGATAAGACAACAGTGTAAGTTAACCTCTTGAGTTCCTTGGAATAGATCACAAGACCCTTCGTGACATGGCTGCTGCTCATCTTTCTTGCCTCATTTCTAACCATGCACCCAGTCTGACTGAACCGCCCCATTTCATTCCATGTATGGCCACCATGTGTTTGCTCATGTTGGTTTCTGGACACTTCCTATGCCTTGCACCCTGACTATCCATTTCTACTGTTTATTCAAAACAGAATTCAAGCATCAATTCCTCTCAGACGCATCCCCCTTCTTACCTCCAGAATGATTTAGGTGTCCCTGTTTTTGGTTCCAGTGGCATTCTGGGAATGTCATTTTAATGGTGCTTGCCCCATTGTGTTGTCATTGTGGATTATTTGATCTGTTGTCCCCACAAGAGGGTGAACTTCCCACACAGAAAATCTGCTTATTTTTGTCCCAAGCATATAGCAAAGTGCCCTGTATCTAGCAGAACTTCAATATATGTTTGCTTAGTGCTAAATATATACTTTATCCTTTGAAGCCAAGCAAAGCCTCCTTTCCTTGAAGTCTTCATAGGGAGACAAAGTTGAAGGAATTGTCAAGTATTTTTTTTTTTAGAAGATATTAGTGATTCATTTAGGGAAATAAGTATGGAGTTAGAAGTAGGAAACTACTGCTTTATTCCCAAATTTCCCACGAATTAGCTCTGTAACTTGAAATAAATCATTTCACCCTTTGGGATCTCTGAATCTGTTTCTCTTAAAATGTCACAGTAGTGTCTGTGATCCATTCAAGTTGGTGAAGGATACTGTGGATAGTCTAAAATACTATCTTATAGAGGAGAAGTGTTTGCAATAAATGATATGAATCTTCCTCAACCCTGAGTTGCAGGACCACTTCCTAAATTAGTCATTTTAACTTAACTGCTAACTCTAGTGAGGTCTGTATACCACATGGTGACCAAGGTGTTCTATCTAAGGAGATAAGTAGAACAGATAGAGGGGTAGAGGGGAATCTGTTTATTGTCTGTTACACCCAATTCTTTCAAGGCAAGGGCTCTCTATCATACTCTCTGCTGTATCTCCAGTGCCTAGAACAGTGACTGGCACAAAAAGATAGTCCATGCATACAGATTGATTTACTTACTGATACCCCACTTCTCCAAAGTATACTTACTGGTTTCCGGGTAGAAGGTGGAATTTTATTCTATTGGCCACTCTCAGTGTGAGGATTCAATTAGGCCTAATAAATGACTTTATTATTTATGTAAGATTCTATTTTGAATTCAGGCAATGTCTATAGAAATAAATGCATTTTATTTTTGTTCCTGCAGACCTTAAAAAAAATCATCTCTCTTTAATGTAGAGAGTCTATACAAGCTATACTTTGTGCCATGTAACTATATAGTAACATAAAATGCTCTATACCCTTCAAATAAATCTATGTTCAGGAAATTAAATAATGTTATAAAGCATTTGAAGATCACATTACAATTAGAAATATTGCAAAGTGTTAAATATTAAAATATTAGTATTGGGAATACTATATCCTAAGAGAAGTAAAACATAAAAATAATATTTTTAAATGAAGTGAACTATTGATATAAGAAACACTATAAACAAGGAAGATAGCCAGAAACCTTTTGATAACTGCTTGCAAAGAAGTGATGCCAGTTTTAATTTTTAATTGCAAATGGCTATTTTGGCAGCTCAAAATGCCAGTGGAGCATGTTTTATCCTAGCCCAGTGGTGTGAAACTGCTTCACGTGGAATTATTGAAGAGCCACAGCTTATAGTTGTGATAATGATTTGTAGATGTTTCTATTTTAATTTTATTTTTTCTTAAACCATTTGCAAATATGTTATTTGAATTTTTATTTGTTACAACCCAGAATACAGATTAGCCACACAGCTGAATAATTGTTGAAATTCTTTGACGAGTCTCAGAGTTTCAGGTTATCCTTTTGGTACTTTGCTTTCATTTTGCCTAAGGAATGCATTTCCTGAATACTATTGAAATTATCTAATTTTTTAAAAAAATCATCTATTTTTAAACTTAAAAATACTTTAAGCTTTTCCAACTCTATTGCTGTGTCTGACCTATATCTGTCTGTTTATATATGTAGACACAGGTCCATACAACATATAACTACATACACTCTATCCTATAGCAAAAAAGTTGTTAATGAAAATATTTAAACTTTCCTTATGTTGGCTGCTCTAAAGGTAAAATGACATTAGAATAAAAGGCAATTTAAAAGTGAAAATAATCTGAAGTTACTTTTAATAATATGAGTATTATACTTTAATATCTTAATTTCAGTACATATAAAGAGAAAAATTTATCCTTCTTAAGTTAGTGACAAGATGACCTTTTACAGTTATTACGCTATAATTTTTCTTTTCTTTGTTTAAAGTCAATTCAGTTTAATATTTTATTTAGAGACATTACCACTTAATGTGCAAGATGCTATAGTTTCAAAAAAGGGAATGATGTGGACCTTGTCCTCAAAGAAAATTCCATTAGCGAATAGAATAGATTTGGATTAAGTAATGAACTTTACCTTTCTGAATTTGATGACTACAGGCAAGTCATTTCTAATAATACTTAGTCTCTAAAATTGGAATGGTAATATTACATTGAGGAGGTGTTATATGTATACAAATATGTATAATTACACACACATTACACTCACATATTTAACCATACTTATCATTGTGGCTGTAGTGAAAGTGGAGATAAAAATAGATATAATGTATAGAAAATTGTCTAGCTGCATCAAAGGTTTGGGATTTTTTCCTGTAAGCGATAGCTAGTCTTTGAGGTAGATGGGATTTAGGCAGGTATTAACATCATTGAATTTCCATTTTAGATTGATCACGTTGCCACCTTCATGAATGGTGACTTGCAGGGGACAATTTGGAGGTAGGAGACCCATTTTGAAACTGTTGTTCCAAATTACTCAAGAGATAATTGGACTAGAGCAATGGTAGAAAAGAGGGAGAAAAAGTATGGTGATAGAGCTGAATTGTATTAATGATGAGTGAATGTGGCAGATGGAGAGAGGCAGATTTATTACTTCAAGATTCCTAGTTTGATAGTTGGACAGACAGTGGGTCCATTAACATGTCAGGAATACAGGTTGAGCAGTAAGTAGATCGAGGGTGATGAAATGAATTTAAGTTCAGAAATGCTGAGCTTTCAGCAACTGTGGGAGTCCCAATAACACATGCCTCACAGCTATGGATGAAGATTTAAAAGACAAAATTCAGATGAGTTAAAATCACAAGAAAGGCATGTAAAGAAAAGGGGGAATACTTGAAAGATGGAAACTTGGGGGATGAAAAGAGGAAAAGGGATGTAAAATATAGTAGACAACAATATATAAAGAAAGACTAGACAAAAAAGATGATCAGATGGTCATGGAAACCAAGAATATCTAGAGAATTAAAAAAAATAATCCATTTTGAATTGTAGACTGTGGTTTAGTAAGATAAGTATCAATGAGTTCAACTGGATATGGCAATGTTGAAGTCTTTAATGTGACCTCACCAAGTTCACCTTCAGTGAAGTGGTTAGGGAAGAAACCAGAATGTTTTTGAGAAATGAATCAAAAGTGAAGAATAGAAACTGGGAATATAGCTCATATATTCAGCTAGTTTTGGAAGTTGAACAGTAGCTAGTAGGAAATATCAGACTAACTAAAAATGAAAGAGCAGATAAGTTGTAGGAACATTAAAGGAATAATTACAGTAATAGTTATTTTAATTTTGATTATGTGCTAGCATTATTTCAAATGCTTTACACATATTAACTCTTTTAATCTTCACAATAACTCTTAAGTATTACTAGTATTATAATCTGCCTTCAATAGACCATAATATTAAGGAGGTATTCAGTAACCTGTTCAAATTCAGCCTCCGAGTGATGGAAAAACAAGATTATGATCCAAACAAAGCAGGTTGACTGAGAGCCCATTTTCTACCCAACATTGTCCCTATCAAGTGGATAATTACAAAAAAATGTTTGGATCTAATATATAGTACAGTATACGCACAATAAATTTTTGTTGGAAAAAAACATTTTGAATTCCTATAACCTAGTATTAGAGTATCAGTGTAACTAAGTAGTATTAGGAATGTTGATTTCTCTGTCTTCAATTCTAACCAACTCAGTTTTCTTTTTTTTTTTTAACATTAATTTTTTTTCTTTATAACTCTGGCTTATTTGCTTAACTTTATATATCTCCCTTAGCTTTTATTATTTGGACCATGTATTTTAGCCCTTAATTTCATTCTTGTGTTATCTTCTAGTTGAGTTGTTTCTCTAATTCTTCATAAATAGTTTGTGTCTAAAGAAACCAAAGTACCTCCTTTGTTTTTATTGCCTGTAGGATCAAACCCAGATTTTCATTCATTATTTTCAATCAAAATTCATCCAGCTCATTGCTACCAGTGGGAAACTTTTATATTGTAGCTTTCCTGTTTGAACAAGAATTTCCTTAAGTTCTTCTAGTCGAATTGTGGAACACTTATATTGAGGATGCAAATTGCTATAATAACTTCTTAATACAATTTCCTATGAGCATTACATTCCCAATTTATACTTCTATTGCAGTATACCTAAGACTCACTTAAAAATAGCAACAATTGCTTCGATTAAGCTTTCGAATGGTGCAATATGTTTGTTCCAAACTTATTTTACAGTTTTTCTTTCCTTCTTTAAACTATTAAATAAAATATTTGCTTTTCTTTTTTTCTTTTTTCTTAAGACCAGGATATATAGTTTCCACTTGCCCTGCTTTTTTCCTTTCTCTTCCCACACATACATTTTCCCTTGGCATGGCTTCCTTTCTTTTTTGCATTTGTCTTGCTACCCCCTACCTCCCATCTAAATTACTCCTGTTTTTCCCCTTCTTTTCTGTATGGGTATCTTTGTGGAATGGTGTTTTTTCTCATTTCTTTTTACCATGCTGTGTAATTTGATTTCTCTTCCTCTTAAAGTCATCTGCTCTTAATCAAGAGAGGCACTGACCCTGTAATTGCTTACATGCTCCAGGAGTGTGCTGTGTAAGTAGATGGTACTACCTAATTTACACATCACACCTCAGTAATTAACAGAGGCTTTTAAAAAGACATGGGGATTAGAGAACCCTATTTTCTTGGAGTTTTAGTTAGGCTCAGACTTCTTAGAAATTAAGGGAGGGGAGTCTTAAGATTGTTCTGAGGTTTTCTAATATCTGTTATTTCTAAAATATGTTAACACTCCATTTTTATCCAATTTTTTTACAACCTTGATTATTTTTTCACTATGTAGGGTTTCTCACCTCAGACACAATCCCCACAGTTTTCCCACCACTAGAGTGCCCACAGTGCTCCACAACACTACATATACTCCTCTCCCTGTTCTACTCTCCCTGGCTTTTTCCTCCATGCCTCCCATGACAATCATAGATCTATGTCTGCTTTCAAGGGTCAGGCCTCATTGGATCCTTTGTTTGGTTTTTATAGATGAATACTCAAATTTTTAAGGAATCATTTTTAAAAGATCAGTCTTCTAGTCTTAGAAGTTGGCTACCCCATATAGTTGGGAAATAAATTATAAGTTTTAATTTTTTGTTCCAGATGGGCTTATTATTGAAGAAAGCCACATTAAAGAAGGTTAAATCTGTTTGCCATACACAGTAAATAGCAGTTATTTAAAAATATTTGTCATATCACCTGTTATAGTTTTTAGGAGTTTCCTTACTCTGTGAGCCAAGAAACAGATCTATAATTTGACAGTAGAGAGCTGCAGTTTCCTGTTTAATTGGTAGACTCAGCATGGACTCCAAATGCAAGTTATTATAGGAATACATATGAATTTTTTTAATCACTATATATTTTGTTCCTTTGGAAGAACTTCCGAAGCATAGACTTTGTGAAAGCTATTTCCATAACCTTTAAAAAAAAGATTTATTTATTTTTGTATGCAGAACTTGGGTACAGGCCAGAGGTACAGGGGCAGTGAGAGGATTCACCAGAGATAGTGGGGAGCAGAACTGGCTGACTGGTGAACTACACTGCTGAGGGGAGCAGCGGGTGGGTCACAGGTTAGGAGAGGTCTGCCCAACTATGTGGGTCATCTCCAGGGTGGGGATCAAACTCATGCTGAAGTGGCTTTACCTTCTTAGTGCTGCACTTTAACCCGTTGTGCCACCAGGGAGGGCCCTATTTCCATAATCTTTTATAGAGTGGTAACGAAACTTAGGTCTCGCATTTCACTAAATCCATTTCCTCTGCCACCTGAATGAGTCTGAAATTGGATGGAATTGAGAATTCAGTTTCTTTGCCCCATGTTTTGGGTCATTGGATATCTTTTTCAACTTTCTGATTTGTAAAGTCAGACACAATTCTTCTGTTTGTTCAATAACCTGACCTCATACATGCTATGTGGAAGAGTTTGAGTATGAACTACAAGGGCTGAATGGAAATACAACAGCCTATTCTCTCCAGGAATTTTTACTCCAGAAGGATATTAGTTTACTATTTACTGAGCAACAAAACCATCTGCCTGTATTGACTTAGGATAAAAGCAAAGGTTGGCCCTTATCCAGCAGCATTTAGCTATTGCTTCTGTTGAAGGGATTTACTAGGCAAACTCTTGAATCACCATCTAGAGAACTGCTGATTACCAGTTCTCTTGACCTCTTGGCAAACTTTGGAGCTAGTGTTCAGTTCCCTGCAATGTGGGCGTTCTGCTCAGGGCATTCCCACACAAAGACCAAACACAGGAGTTCCCACTGATCATAGTAATTTCCAAAGAGTAGTAATTAAACTAGTTAAACTAAATGTTCTAGTTAATAAAACATTCTGAAACATTCTATGTTTAATTTGATTTAAAGTATTTTTAAAATTAGAAAATAAACCAATGTTCCTTCATCATACTTTGTTTGGAGGAATATTTTTTCTTCCCCTAAATGGTTTTAAAACAATAATATAAGCCAACAGGTTTTTTTTTTTAAAATCAAGTGAAATGTCTATTTTTAGTATATAATCTTAAGTTTTTAATGTAACAATATAGATAGCTTTCCAAGTCTTCTGTGGTGTCTAGAATTCATTCATTTATTCTTTCATTTATTCAGTATTTGAGTGTTGAACATATACCATGTTCTTAAAATACTTAAGAAATACTCCTTACTATTTGGCCAGCTTTCTCCCGGCACGTGGAAAAGGCTCTTTTTTTTTTTAAACTAGAGAGTGGCAACTCAGAGGGGAGGTATGGTCAGTTAGTATGGATAAGAGCAAAGGTTGGTCCTTCTCTAGCAGCACTTAGCTATTGCTTCTGTTGAGATTTACTAGGTAAACTTTTGAATCACCATATAGAAAACTGCTTATTTCCAGTTCTATTGACCTCTTGGCAAACTTTATTTCTTCTTGACCCTTTCGCCTTAAGTTTATGTCTTAAGCTTCAACTGTGTATGTAAACTATATAGGCAGTCATATAAAGGAATCATAAGGTGAAATTGAATTAGTTTTAAATTTAGCTTACCAGATGGTAAAATCCTATTGTTTGTTCCATCAAATGGAAAAGGCAGGGAAGTTGAGTGGTAACACAAGTGACTTTGGGAGAACCCATTTATAGCCTTGAACATCTGCTTTTAGTCACACAGTCCTTAACAACTATTGATAGAATAAATGACAGTCACTTTGTTTAGGATCAGAATTTTTTTTTTTAACTACTCACTTGATATTCAGTGTTTTCCTCTAGAAGAAAGTTTAAGTTCCTGTAGATTCAGATCTACCAAGGGGTAACCACAGTGAGATGGTTAGAATCAACCCAAAGGAACCACCACACTGTCAAACAGTCCTACTTTAGTCATGCACAGAGATGGTCTTTCAAAAGGTAGAACAGGAAACACAAAAGGAAAGAAAGTGTATACATTCATCACTGTGGTAATCATGCTGTCTTGTAGACAACTATTTTGGCTACCAGTTTAGTTTGATTGTGCTTCAGTGACCCATTATTTCTTTTTCTCAGTAGGAGGGACTAGTAGTCATTCCACTGAAAGTGGAAGTTATCTTTAGCAGGAAAGATTCCCTTACATGGTTTCAGAGCTTTTGCTTCCAGTGTTAGTCTTGATGAGTTACTTTATAAATTACTGTTCACAAACTAGTTGGGTCATGCTGCTGAGTGCTCTTTTCCAGGGCTTCTGGATATGGAGTCTTGTTCCAGCCTTCAGGGCAGGAAGTGGATAATAAAAGTAAGTTTATAGATGGCACTAAGTGAGGTATCCTAGACAACCATAAATAAGAATAGTCAAGAAACAATTACACTGTGCTGGAGAAAGCAGAATATTGCTTTATTCAAGAGTAGACACCTCAATTCAAAGTGTAATCAATGAGAGAAATACTTTTTCCTTCAAAAAGTTTGAAGATGGTTATCTGTATACATTTTTTTGTTTGTTTGTTCTTGGTCCAAAGTTCCCTTCTACATTGAAATCTTAATATGGATTTACAGAGTACATGGTAATTCATTTAAAAGACTTAATCACAATAGATCTGTTTGTGTGTGTGTTTTTAAAAAAGCCTTATTTATGCATACAGTACTGGGGTACAGGCCAGAGGTGCATGGATGGTAAGAAGATTCACCAGAGACAGAGTGGGGAGCAGAACAGGCTGACTGGTGAAGTACACTGCTGAGGGGAGCAGCGGGTGGGTCACAGGTCAGGAGAGGTCTGCAGCACAATGTGGATCACCTCCAGGGCAGGAATCAAACTCATGCTGAAGTGGCTTTAGATTCTCAGTGCTGTGCTTTAACCCATTGCACCACAGGGATCTGTGTTTTTAATACTTGCTTTAAGAGCACAGGTAAAGGTAGTGGTAACCCTGGAATATGTGTCTGGGACTGGTAAAGCAATATACCTGTTAACAGAGAATGTTAACACTGAGTATGTAAAAGAAAGGAGAAAAAGAGAGTATTAAAAAATAGTACTAGAGTACTATTATTAGTTCTTTATTTTTGGTGGTAAAAAAATATAACCAAGTTTCCAAGTATTCAAGTAAATGTGACTGTAATCAAGTGGAAATTGCTTACCTCTGTTTTAGGGAGAAAGAGAATACACAGACAAACATGTAACCTGTTTGGGCTTCAGAAGAGAAAGAAAGAGAGTTGCTAGTTACTAATGCAGAGGTGACGATGAATCTTAAAGTTCTTGGTAGAAGAATATAGGGGGAATTGGTATTGGTGAGAAGAAAGGTTTGTAATAGAGGTGAAAAAGACTATGGGAAAATAGCATTCTTAAGAGGACCAAGTGTCTAACATTACAATAAGGTGAGAGTAATTTAAAGAAAAGAAATGAAGTTATGAATATTATGACATATATCTGAAGAGGTACAAACCTATACGGTAAACAATGTTATATATAACAGTGATATAAATGAATGCAACCTCAATTTAATAAAAATAATTGATAATATAGAAAGATAGGAGAGGCCAGGTCTAGAAGAAAGCTGCAAACTAGGAGTCACTAGCATTGGCAGCGCCATGTGCTCCTGGAGACAGTCGATTTCACAGAGAAAAAAAAAATACCTGGAAGAGGAGCCAAAATTACCAAAATCTAGGTAGTATATGCTGACATGTGACAAACATTGCAAAAGACAGAACACAGGAAAGTGTCTTTGAAGGGGTAACTGGACTGGATACTCCAGAAAAGAGCAAATATTCTGAGGTACTCCTAAAAAAGCAGGGAATTCTGGTTTGAAAGCAGTCTTTCAGTTCATAAGAGAAACTTTCATAATGGCAAAGCAGTTCTAAAGAGTTGGAGATAAGGTCCCAAACAGTACTTGGAATGGGGACGGTGGAGACAGATGAGGCTGTACAATTGACATTTCAATGAGTGGAGAGAGAGAGAGAATAGTAGATTAGGAAGAAACTGAGTAAAACTAAACCTTTATTTCTCTAAACAGCTGGAAGTCTGCACCATATAAAAACACAGAAAAAGTCTTCCTCTCCCCCCCATATAGAGAAATACTGAAGTAATTGAGAGGAGCAAGATCCTGTAAGGAGACAGATAGGGACTAAAATAAGTATAATGTTCAAACGGAATTAATGAATGAATGAATAAATGAGTGAGTGAGCGAAGTAGAATAGTAAATAAAATTTTGGGATGGTGTCTTTGGAATATGTTAAAATAGCAGAGGTAGTTGAATAGCATGGTTTTTCAACAAAGCAAAGACCCTAGTGGTATTGAATGTGACCAGGAAGAAGATACTGTGTGCATATGTGTGCATGTGTGTGTGCATGTGTGTGTGTCTGTGTGTGTGTGTGAGAGAGAGAACGATTCTGAGACGTTCTTTAATAGTATATACAAGTGTAATTTAAAAAGCAGGTGGAGTGACAAACCAGGGCTGATAACTATGTCCAAGGCAAAAGGAGTGATAGATGCTCTCGAAGTTGTACGCACTGAACAGGTGTGTCTGAATAAATCACTAATCTCTTTAAGCACCAACCATATGATAAATCTAGACCTGATAAATGTGGAAATGTGCAACTGTGAAAGTTCCTTATATAATTGCTGGCAACAGGAAATGGGAGTTTTTGTACTCCTGACAGAATAGTCAGCCTCTTTAGAGGAGAAAATCCTTTAATACTAGGCACATGTACAAACATTTATTTAGTGAATAAATGAAATAAAGATAAAATAATCCTTATTTTACAACAGCATTGCATTTGATGCCAGGGTTATATAGCTGGAAATTTTCTTCTATCTGTGCAAAATCTGAGCTTGAACAAAAAGAATTTTCCCAGAAGAGAGTTAAATATAATCACTTTATTGCTGTCTACATGGATAAAAGCACATTCCTGGAGTTCAAATTCGAAAGCATTGTTAGGGACTACTGCTTTGATTCAGTGAAAGAATTATAACTGGAAGAACTTTAGGGAGATGCTCTAACACTTACATAGAAAGTAAGGATTGCCACAATGTTGAATAGCTGCTGAGGATCAAACATGGTCATAAGCAGCTCTTGTGACCAAGACTTCATATTACCTTATAGCAGTGACCTCAGTTTAGCTCTTGTGATTTGACCTGACCTACCTCTATTGAAAACACTCTATGGTTTTTAAAACCTGGGTAGTGGCATTAGTTTATTAATTTCCAGTACGTTGATTTGTTTACCTATTATATGAAGAGTATTATGTTAAAAAGCATTTTAGTATCTTTTCATCCCATGTAATAACAAGAAGAAATATTTGTCATTTAGAAATTTCTAGAAGTCAGCAAAAATACAGTAGTTTATGTAACTTTTCTAAACAATTTGCTGAAGGAGTTTCTTTTGGGGTTAAAACATAACTTCTGGCCCTCCCAGGTGGCACAGCAGGTTAAAGTGCAGCTTTAAGAAGCTAAAGCCATTTCAGCATGAGTTCCATCCCAAGCCCTGGAGGTGATCCAATGGCACAGCAGACCTCTCCTGACCACCCGCTGCTCCCCTCAGCAGTGTACTTCATAAGTCAGCCTGTTCTGCTCCCCACTCTGTCTCTGGTGAATACTCTCACCGCTCCTGAACCCCTGGCCTGTACCCCAGTTCTGTATGCATAAATAAATAACCTTTTTTAAAAAATAACAACTTCTTCCTTGAAGGTTCCAATAAATGAAAAAATGAACAGAGCAAGTTAAGATACACATCAGTGCTTAGTCCCTTTAGTTGCAGCACTGTAGTGCTATATTATTCTTTCACAGTGGACATAACCCATTCCAGGTATAGAAGTAGCTCTAGAATCTGAACAATTAGGTATGAGAGTTGGAAAGAATATTCATAAAAGTTACATAATGGCGGTAAAAGGGATTATGCTCAGTGAAGTAAGTCAGAAGAAAAAAGAAAAATATTGGATGGTTTCACTTAGGGGATTATAGGGGCTCCAAATAATGCATTAGGGAAAAACATAGTAACAAAAAATTACAAAGCAAAACAATGAATAAACTGACAACTATAAATCAGAGACTTTCTGCAAGAGAGAAAGGAAGGAGGGGGATCAAAATGAGAGAGTTTAAGATCACAAGGGATTATGGTGGTGATGCATGGGTGAACTGGTGTATATATATATACACACACACATACACACACACATATACACATATATATTATACATATATAAATATAATAAATATATATTATATATATATGTAAATAA
This sequence comes from Condylura cristata, assembly GCF_000260355.1. Taxonomy (NCBI): domain Eukaryota; kingdom Metazoa; phylum Chordata; class Mammalia; order Eulipotyphla; family Talpidae; genus Condylura; species Condylura cristata. The sequence continues at coordinate 28,115,483 of NW_004567102.1, forward strand.
ATTGAGGAAAAGTCGCATTAGGATTCAAAGCAACTCTTTCCCTTTCTTCTTACCATTTCCCTCTGCCTTTTACACACACACACACAAAAAATTTCATTACACTTGGCAAATTCATTAAGGGAAGGCAGATATATTCATCCAGAAATTCACATGAACGCAACATCCCTACGTAAATCTGCCATGTGAAAAAAACCTAGTACCCTGTTAATATTCCAGGAGAACCTCGATCAGGACTGTTCGATATGTGCAGAAATATCAGGATGAGATGATCCTAATTTGGAAAACCTTTATTTTACTTTGTAAGTGAGGAGACCACCAGCTCTGCAAGAATGCCCACCCTCCTGGCATTTTTTTTATATGCAACCATTTATTTTTATGGTTAGTAGTATCATATGAAAGGTAATGGTTTACTTAATGAACTATGAGAAGGGATTTTGGTGAGTGTTTTAAATTGTTGACTTATAAATGGCCATATGAAATATATATACATATATGAGCCATGTATGTATATTGAGAGACTGATGAGCACTGTATGTGCTTCTTCAAATCATCTAGTAGCTAGAAATGACTTGGAGAACATCAAGGGTTGTCATCTACTTTTTTGAACATTTCTTCCTTCCCTTAAGTTAGCCTCATAATTTTTGGATGCCTATATTATTCTTTCACAGTGGACATAACCCATTCATTGCTGGTCTTGATTCAGAGCTACTTCATCCATTACTCAGTACTTCATTTTCTACCCAAACATGTTGTGTGTGGTGGACATTATGGGGAGCAAATAAAATGGGAGAGGCTTGATTCTCTGGTTCATGGTTAGTATCTTTTTCTATGGATTGGTGTCATAAGATAAAGAGCACTTTATAAAGATTTTCCTTCCATATGAAGTAGATTTGTATACAAATGTTTTTCAACCTTGACCTTTATTTATTGAGCGAAGTCTGACATTTGCTAAACATCCTTTTTGTGGTAGCTGCTACTCACCAGCACACTCATAGGCTAAATATATAGTATTAATATCAATCTGTTTAAAACTTTTGATGGCTCTTAGAGTCTGTTCTCTGTATTTGTTATAAAGACCAGAATATTCCTTCATTCAGAGATATGCGTAATTTGCAAAGATCTAAGCACAAAAATATTCCCTTGAAGCATTGTTTTGGTTAAAAAAAAAATACAGAAACAGCATGAATGCTATCAATAGAAACTTGTTAAATCAATGATGGCAAAAAAATCCGTAATCTTTATTCTTTGAAAAGAATAAATGTAGATATGCATAGTTTCTGAAGTGAGTTGTTATTATTTTTTTAACATTTATTTATTTATGCATAAAAGAACTAGGGTACAGGCTAGAGGTGCAGGGGGTGAGAGACTTCACCAGAGACAGAGTGGGGAGCAGAACAGGCAGATCTACTGAAACACACTGTTGAGGGGAGCAGTAGTTGGATCAGGAGAGGTCTGCCATGCCATATGGGTCACCTCCCTGGCCAGGGGTTGAATTCATGCTAGAGTGGCTGCAAAGAGCTTCATAGTGTTGTGCGTTAACCCATTGTGCCACCAGGGAGAGCTCTAAAATGAATTGTTAGGGAAAAAAAAAAATGAAGATATACAACAGTCTACATAGTATGTATAAGCATCCACTTTTGTAAATCAGGAAATACATATACAAAGTGGATTATCATTATTGATGGTAGTTATATTAAACAAATCCACTGCAAACACTAGCAATCCATTAGCAATTACCAAATTATTTCTAGTTTAAGGATTTTGTAGGGTTAAGATTCTTGGAGACTGTCACATTTTCATAAAGTAAAATATACATAGCTTTATTTAATATGTGTTTCTATTTAAAAACACATTGCTTACTATCTAGTTGAGTCACTGATACTGAGCTCATAGCTAATAGCAGTATTGTTCTTACCTGAAAAACCTTACCTTATGTGTATTTTCTCTGGAAAGCACATCAAAGCCTCCTGGCATTTAAGAACACTAAAACAGCACTTCAGTACTATAATAGGGGGACATTTCAAACATTAAGATGACCTCTCAAAAAACCCCACAATTGTGCAAAACACAATGGCAATAAGTAGATCTATTTAAAAAAGGATACTTGCTTATAAAGTGAGAGATGAAACAAGAAGGAAGAAAATTGCTTTGTTTGATATAAGTAGGAAACATAGACATTAGGAGGGGAGACTAAGATTTTTGCCTGTTTTTCCATGTTCTCAAATGACCATGATTGCATTGAATCTGCATTGCCAAGAAGGATTAATATGGAGTTACAAATAAAATTTTAGAATAGACAAATTTGAAAACATGCAATCTGTGACTAGTGAGGATAAGGTGTTTCTTATCTGCATACACACAGTAACACACACACACCTTTTAATGTAACTTCTGTCCCGAATGCCTTTTTTAAAAAAAAAACAAAAACTTCTTCTCTGTTCCCTCTCCTCTACTCCTATTACTGCCATTTCCATTCACTGAACTACCATATCCATTTTCTCAGGAACTCCAGAGGCATGATTTTATTTGAGTTAAATTTATGAGTGAATACCTGCTGAATCAGGCTCTTGGCAAAGTTGGTCAATATAATTTTGCAAATTAAGAGTATTTTGCAAATGCAGAGCATGATGCTCAGAACATGAGTTCCCTGCGTAATTTTGTGTTGCCAAATATTATTCTGTGTCCCAGTGCCCTGGGAAGGCCTGAACTTCTGGGTATCCAAGTCTGCCAAATATGCTTGCTAAAATGTTTACTGAGGCTTGTCAGAATGGAAGCTTAGTAAGTGGGAAACAACTTAACTAATATTAATAATACAAAGATGCTATTAATTATCCAACTATCAAGTCACTATATGATTATGGTGTGGAAATTCCCTTCAGATAGAATTCTATAAATTCTGGTCTCCTTTCATCACTCCTGTGCTGGCAGAATAATGTTAGTCCTCAGATTTTGTTTCCCACTGGTTTTATATGATCTTCAGAGTCTTTGAGTCTGGATATCCTTCCTTAGAACATCCAGAACTCAAGACTATCCACTTCTGGCTTGTCCTTAGCTTGTATGATTGGTTTCTTGGATTATTTTGAAATCTTGCCACTCATATCTTCTATACTGAAGAGGGGTAAAAGCTTTCATTTTTTGTCTGCTGCTCTCCTTGCATATGTCATAGTGTTCTTTTCTTGTACTACCTATAAAAAACCTAAATAGAAAGTCACCTACTGAAAGCCTTTCTTTCTAATTAATACAGAGATTTCCATTTGCCCCCAGGTACTTCCTGTGATGCATTATAACCCTGGTTAAAAGCTAGTTGCAGCTAAGTGAACAATGGGTAAAAGAAAAATGTATATAAGGCATGCCAATATGTAATGATAGCAGGAATTCTTTGGTATCAGTGGCCTCCCATAGTCTGTCTCCCATGTCCATTGTTAGTTATAATCTAAAGTAATTCAAACGTCATATAATTGGACTTCTGCCAAGAGTATTCAATCTATCACTGTATCTCTTCTCAAATATTGAGAATAGTTTTTTATATAATGTTGTATGCATACGCACATACATAATCAAAATGTGTGAAAACACCCCTTCGTTTGAAAAAAGAAATGAACAGTCTTGTAAAGAATAACTTCAGTAACAAATGGTGAGTTTATTTTGAGAAAAAACTTTGTAAATATATGGACCTCTAAAAATAAAAATAGTACAATCTCTCAAACACTTATTTTTTTCTTACCAAATAGTTATCTATAAGTGGAACAGATTGCAGTTATTGCTGATTCTGTGTCTGCTAAACCACAAGGGTTTTGGGAGGAAGCATATGGATATCTATTGGTCTGCATAGTTTACAATTTCATCTGTACACAGAAGCCTTCCATAAAACTTAAGGCACTTGCTCAGAACCTATGAATAGCTGAGTGTGGTCCCCTGGTCCAGGATTGCTTGATAGATAGAGGATGCCTTCTGTATAGTAACTAGATGCGGACAGTGTCATTTATTTCATGCATGTACGCTAAGGTGATCCTGCTACCCAAGAGCAAGTGTACAGATGCACAATCCTACTTAGAGGTTACTTTCCTGTCATTTCTAAGCACTGAGACATGAGTCACCATTACTTTGTACACTTCAGTCACATTTTAAATGTCTCTTCATGCTTACTAGCCCTCTCAAGCACTACAAAGAATAAAAAATCCTCAAATGCAAATATCTATCTCATTCTCTTCGCATAGACAGATCCATGTACAAAACAAAACCATGATCACAAAGTGCATTGGTAAACATGAGCTTAGAACAGTTAGCCTCTGGTAATGCCTTGCAGATGTGGGTTCTGTTGCCTAGTCCTGTTTTTATTCTGTATTAGGTATGTCAGTGGATTCCTCCTATTCACACCTACTTTTGAGACTTCAGTGCCAAGGTCAGGGGTCAGCACACTTTGGGTTGTGGGCCATATCCATTCTGCCACCTGTTTTTATAAATTAAGTTTTATGGGAATACTATCATGCACATTTATTTATGTACTGTTTATGACACAACCAGAGTTGAGTAGTTTTAACAGTGACTTCTGGGCTATAAACCTGAATATGTTTACTTTAAGGCAGTCAGAAAACTGTTTTCTATCATGTATCCATACCCCATTAGTAGGGGACTGATACAAGCATGGCCTTCCCTGGTGGCACTACAGATTAAAGCAGAGCACTATGAAGCAATCAGTAGCCACTGCAACAGGAGTTTGATTCCAGGACAGGGAGATAACCCACCTAGCATGGTAGACCTCTCCTCACCTCCCCCTTGTTCCCCTTAGCAGTGTACTTTCTCAATCTGCCTGTTCTGCTCCCCACTCTGTCTCTGGTGAATTACCCACTATTCCTCTGGCCTGTACCCCAGTTCTTGTATGCATAAATAAATCTTTAAAAAAAAAAGCATGGTGAGTTTAAATGAAAGGATATTATCAGTTGGAATTTATATAGATGATAGTAAGAGAGAGTACAAGGTGAAGTTATGAGGAATGAGAACTATGAGTCAAACAGAGGAACCTGGTAAAGAGACATAAGGGAGAAGAGAGCCAGAGAACAGCAGAGATGCCAAAAATTGAAAGAGATGCCATCTGGCTTTGAAAAGAGATTAGCTGATTCCTCAAACTCCAAGCTTTCTGGCAGTTGTCCAATCCACAGGTATACATACATAATCCCTCTTTTGTCAGTGTAAGGCAAGGAGTTCTTGCAACTATTAAAGAGGTATTAAAAGAGACCATTGTGTCTGGTCATCGTAGGGCAAATTTATTTCCCTATTCCTAACTGTTTTGGGAAATAGTTGTCCCCCCTTCAGACCTTGCTGTTGACAATAGCATTATTAAACTATCTCTAGTAGAAAAAGTTACTTGATACAGTGGATGAGTGTTGATAGAAAATGTAAATATAATGTTGACTGCAATTATGATATCTTAAACTTAGTGAAATTAAATAGCATTTCCCCTTTTATTTCATTTGCTCAGTCACTCAGCAAATGACCTACTAAATATAAGTAAACTTTCACAAGACACCTTGATGGATGAGGCTTATATGTAACAGGAGCTACTTCCAGGCAACATAAGTAAGCTTGTTAAAAGTTGGGCCAGGTACACCAACAACTGCCATGCAGAGAAACCAGCTTTAATTGAATTTAGTAAATATTTATAGCAGACTCATTATGTACTGAAGTATACGGCAAAGCACCAAAGAGACTGACATCGATTAGCTGAGTCTTTGACCTTGGAAGAACAGTAATACCATGTGTGAGGATAGGGAAGGATTGCTTCTACCACAGAGACTGGGGAAGCCATCATGAGGTGTCATGCAGATGGGCACATGAAACACACAATGCCCACTGCAGCATGATTGGTAGTAAAAAGTATATGTCCAAATGAGAACAATAGGCAAATAACTGGCAGTATCATCCTAACATAAAATACTGCCAGTAGTTGAAAGGAATGAACTAAAGCTGCATGAATCAACCTTGATCAAACATAATGTTAAGCTAAAAATAAGGTGCAAAAATATTCTTACAGTCTGAGACCAGCTATGAAATAGTAAGTATTAGAACCCAATACTAGTTTAGATATGCAGTATAAACATTTCTTTAAAAATTCAGATTTGGCCCTCTCTGGTGGCACAGTGGGTTAGAGCACAGCACTGAGAAGCTAAAGCCACTTCAGCATGAGTTTGATCCCTGCCCCGGAGGTGATCCACATGGTGCGGCAGACCTCTCCTGACCCATCCGCTGCTCCCCTTAGCAATGTTCTTTGTCAGTCGTCCTGTTCTGCTCCTCACTCTGTCTTTGGTGAATCCTCTCACCACCCCTGCATCTCTGGCCTGTACCCCAGCTGTGTATGCATAAATAAATAAATAAATAAATAAATCTTTAAAAAAAAATTTCAGATTTGGAGGTACAATGATAGCCTTAAAATCCGAGAAAAGAAGGAAGAAAATGGATTGAAGAGGCATAGTGGTGTTGCAGCTGTATCTGAGTATTTTAATTTTTTTGAAAAAGACCTACTTCTGAAAGAAATATGACAAAATGGATGATGGGTATATAAAAATTCATTTTATGATTCTCAGAGCTTTTGTTTGCATATCTCAGAAGTGGGGGGAGAAGCAAAACTGTGTTTATGTAGCAACACATCCCAAAGAAAAATGTGGGTGATTATATTCAGTTAGTTTTTCAAACCAGATGATGTAGATTAGTATCCAGTTTTAGTTCTAAACTACAGTTTTATTGTGTGCTTAGTTGTATCAATTAACCAAGGAAAATTTGCTTTGTGATCAAGTCAAGGTGCCACTTCACATGATCAAACTAACAAATGAACAGAGCTGGCTTTGTTTGAGCACCGGCTTTGTTCTGCACACAGTTGTGCAGCTGTGCATATATGGACAGAGGAGTTCTGAGACCTGAGCAGCAAGTGCATCAGGAATCCCTGACCAAAATTTCTGCTGCAAGGACTGACTTTCCAAGTGATTTGGGTCCACGACACCTTTCAGAATATGAAAGAAATATGAGACTATGAATGGTCTCCATAAATAAAAATGCACACGTGTGAATACACACACATGATTGCATACATTTCCAGAAGTTCATGTATATGTATCATGGGATCAAAGAACCTTGGTTAAGGTCCTAATATACAGACACATTGCTTTAGCTCAATTTCATCAACTCCTCCAGTGAAGACAGTTAATGATGCAATTTCTATGACTACATAGAGGTGGAGCTTCAGATTCAGTAAAGTTTGTGTCAAACTACATAGGTGCATTGATTTAGATATGGGAAAATAAGCAGAAACTCTTCTTGCTTTAATTGCTTTATTCTGGTTCTTTAGAGAATGAAACTACTGGACATATAAAATCCAGCAGCCAGTTATGCCACCACATGTGTAATCATCTAGGATGGTGTAATCCAGCTGCAAAGTTACATGTGAAAGGAAATTCAGATGACAAGCAAATCCTTGGCATCAATGTCTGACCACCAAGGAAGAATATGACTAAAGAATAAAATTTTTAGAAAAGGTCACTGACCATATGAACTTAACACATTTTTATTCACTAGGTGGCAAATAGAAATGAAATCCCAGAAGCTTGGTTCATTGAATAAATATTGCAGTAACTGACATAAATATGTTAAATACAATCTTTTCATTGCAAGTGCTATGTCTTTTTTCTTACTTTTATGTATTTTCCCATCATTTAAATTCTTTTTTAAAAGACCTATTTTTTTTTAATCAATGTTTATAATAGCTGGGATATAGGCCAGAATTGGGGTGGGGGGTTCATGAAAGGATTCATCAGAGAGAGAGTGGGGAGTAGAACAGGCAGATTGACTGAAATGCACTTGCTGAGGGGAGCAGTGGGAGAGACAAGATAGGTCTGCTGTGCCATGTGGCCATGGTTTGAACTCAGGCCACAGTGGCTGGCAATAGCTTGATAGTGTTGAGGCTTTAACCCCTGCACTACGAGGGAAGCTCCCCATGATTTAAATTCTTAATAACACTATTATAGTATTAAGCTCCATTCTTCAGTTTTCTTGAAATGATATTTATATTGTTATTAATTTGCTCATATAGCTAATTGCACTTACATGACATATAAACTTCGATTTTTTTTCTTGTCTTTTTTCATATAACTTCATCTGGATTAGATAATTCATCTAGTAATTATTCTAATAATTTATCCTGGCCATGTTGTTTCTCTGAACCAGCTGACTAGCTAGAGTATATAAAAACAGTGACTCATGGACATCTATTTTGAATTACCAATATAAATAGGTACAGTCTGATTATACCACATTTTAAACAACTGTCCAGCCAAATGAAATGCAAAACGAAAAAAAAAAAACAGTACTGCAAATACTCTGAAATGTGTGTCTTAAGCTGACTTTTAGAACAGGCTCACATTTATATAGCTGTGTAAAAAGCAAGGGAAAAAAATCAGAAATTCCAGAATATTTTCAAACTGGCTTAGACATTTTGACACTTTACTATTTTTCTCTGCCAGGAGAGTAAATGAATGGTTTGTGCTGTGGGGGAAAATCCATTTAAAAGAGAAAATATTTTAAATTCTTACCTTTATAGAAGGAAAAAATAAAAAGAGTAGTTCTCAGTAGTCAGGGTGGGGTGGAATATATAACTATGGGAGGGAACAGTGAACTATACTAGGATAAGGGCTTGCTCACTTGTAATTACTTTTTTTATTCCTTACAAGATGGTAATATAAAGATGAAAGAAATAGTATCTCCCTTCAAGTAGTTGCAGTTTTTGTGGAAACAAAGGAATGCTCAATGAATGAGATAAGCAATAACTAAATCTTTGTGAACTATGGAGGAGAGACTAGTCAGGGGGCACATGTCTTAAATTTGATAGATGAGTATGCTAAGGGTAAATCATGTGAAGAAGAAGGTGGGGGAAAAAAAAAACAGGAACAGAGGCTACCACAGAGGAGTATTTTGCGAATTGCTTTTGTGAACTATGATTCTACCTTGTGTGTGGAGATGAGGTAAGAGGTGAGATTCCTGCCTTCTTAAGCCATTGTTCTTATATCTTGTTAAATACTTATGAATATTAAGTACTCATTTAATATGCCCCTTCATTGTACTGTAGTTACCTGATCAGCATTTTGTCTGCACTGTAAATTAAATTATTTGCTCTGAATCTTCAAGAGTAGGAATATTTCTTTATTCATCTCTGTTCTCTAGTGGATAACATAGGGTCAGGCTCTTGTGGATGTGGGATGAATGCTTTTTTATTTGAATTGAATGAATGAAAGGATGGATGGATGGATGGATACATGAATGCTCTTTATTTAGAAAGAAATATATATAGGCTGTGATCACTTCAGTGGAAAAAGCTATACAGGAGAAAAATGCAATACATTGGACATGGTAGTATGTAAAAACATTTTATTAGAAATACTCTTAGACTTTGTTACAAATTAGGAATTATTCCCTCCCATGCCTGGCCCTCCCAAAATTTCACACTCATTCATACTCTAGCATATTTATTAAATTGCTGAACTAAACTCTCCTTTCCTTTAAAAGTATGTTTTTTCTTTGACATGACACTTTTTAGCTAGTGGGGAAATTTTCCAATTAAAAACACTCCAATTTTTCAGTGTGTGCTTCAATTATGAAAAAATAAACTGCTGAGGACTCCAGAAAAAAAAAAAAAAACTTCCGTTAAAGTCTCTAAAGTGGCTTTAGATATCGAAGAGTATACCTTTAAGCTACCAATGGAAGAAAAATAAAATAGTTCTGGAGACACCAGGAGAACAAGCAGACAGCTGGAATTTTTGGGAAATGTCTGTGGTATTTGGGTTTATTTTTAAGGGAAAGAAAAATTTTCCATTAAATTTTATAACACAATAACATTTTAAAAACTTATACCCAATCTTTATGACACTGAGGCAAAAGTCACATTATATTTTATTCATAAATTACAGATTTTTTGATGAGGGGGTGGACAAGGAATGAAACAGGTTTTTGTATGTTTCTTCCATCTCCTCCTGTCTTACAGCACAGAATCATACATGGCCACTCACATTGTTTTATTTTTCATGGCATCTATGAGGAAACACTACCACACTATATATAAATTAAGAAACGCTGCAAATATTGACTAGGGTGTTAAAAGGAAATTAAGCAAATATTCTGTAGTGTGAAGGCAACTTTAAAAGTGCTAGAGACAGAGAAAAAAGGAAAAAAAGGAGGTTTGCTGGTCTTGTCTTTTTTAGTTAGTTTCAGAAGATGAAGAAGTTTTAATTATGTGCTTCCTTAGCAAAGTGGGATATTAACTCCTCTGAATCATTCTCTCTAAGTTGGAGTCCCACTCTTATTTTTCTTTCTCTCTTTTTACCCTTAGCTTTCCCTTTCCTCTTTTTATTTCCCCTTCCTTGACCGTCCTTACTACCCTTTCTCCCCTTATAAAGAACACCTTTGGTGGTGATTCTTTAGAATTGAGCAGAACGAAACTGGGAGTGATTCTTGCTTTCATCTATCTGTCCCACATTTAGGGATATAAAGAGGATCTGGGTATCCTTGAACTCTTCAGACTTTTTCTGATTCATATCACAGCCTATGTCTTCCCTTGCCTGGTAGGGAATTGCTCAGAAGTCTTAGAAAGGCAGAGGGCACACATTAATGTAAACAAATTATTATAACCCTGAAAAGGAGCTCTATGCCAGTGAAAAATAGAATCCTAGTCGGAAGACAAAATTCATTTCTGCTTCATTAAGTTATTCTAGGCATGATGTTAAACAAGGAAACCTCCAAGTGCCAGATTCCTCTTCCATAAAATGAGGGTGGTTAGAACTACTCTCTTGTCATGAGGACTCCATGTAATGAGAAATGCAAAACTTCAGGCCCCCCCACTGATGCCTAGTACATCTTTGCTTTCCGTTGTTCTGGTTTTAACGAACTCGATGTGTGCCTCATTTCAGTTGGCATATTTAGTCACAGACAATCATGAGTATTCCCCAAATTTACAAATCACAGTAGCAGTTGCTTACTATGTTTTGCTTATTCCCTAAGAGTGTTTTTAATTTATTTGAAAAGAAACAGCTATCTCCCTTGGGTTTTTATTACAATGTGTTACAGCTGTCACATCTTCTGCATCATCTGTGTTGTGATGCCTTCTTGCGTGTTTATGGTGAGCAGCCTGCACATTGTCAGAATCAGGGGAGCACGCTGTTACCGTGTCTTAGGTATACAGAGGAGTCTTCTCTTAAGTGCTCTGGTATTTTCTCTAGATTCCCTTTAGATTTGAGTACATTTTTTTAAAACTCAATTTCTCCTTATGTAATTTTATCTCTGTCTCTGTGAAATTTGTGTCATAAATGTTGATTTTGGTTTAGTACTATTCATGGAGAAAAAGGTAAAGGAATCTACTCAAATGAGAATCTAAAAAAATGCCTTTTATGTACTTTGTTGTATCTTTGATGACTTTTTGGTTGAAGTCCTCAAACTGCTCATTAAAAGATAATTATTTAGAATTACTGTATTAATATCAATGTGAATAACATATTTGCACATATGGTATTTGACTTTGCAAGTGCAAATATATATAATTCCTGTTGCTGAGTATGTATATAGAAATAGTATATTCTCTTGCTAAAACAATTGTTTATCAAAGTCAAGCATGTAGGGCTATACTAATCCTAATCCTAAGTGGCCTGTTTGTCCATACTTATACAAAGGGGCTGTCGTTTGTAAAGTACGAGCCAAGACTAGTGCCTTATGAGTTTCTTTTTTAAAAAACTATTTATTTAGGGCCCTCCCTGGTGGTGCAGTGGTTTAAAGCACAGCACTAAGAAGCTAAAGTCACTTCAGCATGAGTTCTATACCTGCCCTGGAGGTGATCCACATGGGGCAGACCTCTCCTGCCCCGCCCGCTTACTCCCCTCAGCAGTGTACTTTGTCAGTCAGTCTGTTCTGCTCCCCACTCTGTCTTTAGTGAATCCTCTCACTGCCCCTGCACCTCTGGCCTGCACTCCAGTTCTGTATGCATAAATAAATACATCTTAAAAAAAAAAAAAGATTTGTTTACTTATGCGTACAAGAGCTAGGGTATAGGCCAGAGATGTAGGTGGTAAGAAGATTCATTAGAGACAGAGTAGGGAGCAGAACAGGCAGATATACTGAAATAGACTGCTAAGGGGAGCAGCAGGTGAGACAGGAGAGGTCTGCTGCACCATGTGGGTCACCTCCTGGCTGGGGCTCAAACTCATGCTGGAGTGTGGCTGCAGCATGATGCTGAGTTTTAACCCCTTGTGCAATCTGGGAGCTCCCCTTATGAGCTTTTGTTTCAATATCCTGGCAAGCCCTCAGTGTTTCTGCGATGGTATGAGGCTTGGCCACTATGGCTTGTGAGTATTTCTTTTACAATCAATGTTATTATTTAACAAGGCATTTATAATGTTAAAATATGTTTTGCTTCCTCATTATCAACTTGGCCAGTTATTGCTGTCTGGAGATGTTCTATGGATTGTAGATAGGATTCAGAGACTCCTTGCCTGATAGCAGCAAAGGACTGACCAGTGTAGTATCATCAGGAACTCAAACCCAGGCATGAACCAGCTGCATTTGATGTCTGAGTATATGCTGTTTCATCTAAATGTAATTGATCTTGTATAGTAGCATAAATGCCCCACCTATAAGCATGTCCAATGTGGTAAGAATGTCATCTGTCATCGACTGTGATGGATATATGCCAACCTGCCTGTATTTCTATGAAATTCCTAAATTTTTTATGCCACAAAGTACATTGGGATGTGCTGAGAACAGATTTTACCAACAGTTTCCAATCCCATGGTGCCATTTGGTAACTGCCACATATCAGTTCAATGATTCCCCTTGTAAAAGAACATAAGATTCTATTTTCATGGATACTAAATTCAGAAGCTGGTCAGTGTAAGTCCTTCCTGATAAGACTTAAACCAAGGCTGGGGATCTAGGGTTGATGGATACTGAGTCATCAAACAGAAGAGAATTGCTGGTAGGGCAGACTCATGACCCCTAATTCTATAGGTGACAGAGCACATTTTCTATTATCACCCTCCCTATCTCTTTGTCTTCCTTTATCTTACAACTGATGCTGGATAATTCCACCAATAAAAAGGTCAGGACCTTGCTCTTCAAGCATCATCCTGCATGTGTAGCCTGCTCCATGGTCCCCATTTCTTTATCAGTGTGGTGTTGTCAACATAACAAAAGTGAAATCATCTTATATTTTCAAGAAAGCTATTTCCAATGCTTATTAGATAAAATGTTAGGAAAAAATAAATTATAAATGTTAGATATATAACTATATGATGGATTTATGCCAACCTGGATATCAGATTTCATACACAATTACGTATTTTTATATTCAGAAGATATTTGAAAGACTGTCTTTTTATCTGTAATATAACAGTAGCAACTTCTCATTGAGTTACTTTGAGAATTAGGAAAAATAACACATACCTAACTTATTCTAGTGACTCATGTAATTACTTACTAGATGCCATGTTTGCATTAGCATTATAAACAGACAAGAATAAGACCTTAGGTACAATGATAGGAATAAAGAACATTGTAGATAGGGGAAGACAGAAAGGCATTACACAGAAATGACTCCCATGTTTTGAGACCATGTGATATTAGAAAAGGATTATAGGAAATTGGAGTCCTGGGGGAGGGAATTGGGAGTGTTTAGGGCCTTGAAGGAGGAGAATTAGTGAATTGTGTTTGGAATATATAATGAATTAAATGCAATAATAGAATGTACTATAGCCATTTCATTAATTAGATGAAAACTTTTATGTTGTTGTTTACTTGTTCTTTAAGAGACATTTATTGTGGTCCAACTGTGTAGTAGATGTTTGTTCTTAGGTGAGAAACATAAGATGAAAATATACAAATATGTGAGTTAGTTTTTTGAGGGAATGTTAGGAGTAAGAAGTAATTTGGGAGGCATGAAAAGTTGGTCAGTAATTACCAGTAAGAGAAAAGAAGGAAGAAATTTCTAAGAATGAAAATTTATCAAGAGAGTGCCAAATAAGAGAGGAAAGCTTCAAAAAGTAGTGGGTGCTCAGAAGAATCACTTCTATGAGAACTGAATATGCTTATAAGGTTTAAATAATTCTTTTGAGTTATGGTAATAGAAAATAAAGGTATTATTACCTTATATTTACCTTAGTTATCTATGAAAATGATTATACATATCACCTGATACTGTATAGGATCAGTTTTCATAAAAGTAACATCACTGAAGAAGTTTTTCAGTGAATGTGTTTGAAAATGCTTAATTTTACAACTTTCTGCACAAGTTTTAGTAAGCCAGTTATATTTCTAGTAAATAATGCTTACTTACCTCTTTTATTAAGCTTAATTGCATGAATTTTTTTAGGTGCAAAATTTTTTTTGTTTCAATGCTCATGTGTTGAAAGGGGGGGGGGAAATCTGGAACAAGGTCTTCAGAATCAATTACGATGAACCTTCTTTTCAGTACTCCGACAGCTAATTACCAAAAGATATCTCAGATACTGCTAAATTCAGTTCAGATCAACAAATATCTCTTGACTGCCCAATTTTAAGCATTGCATTAGGGCCTATAGACCACACAGCAATTATACAAAACACTGTGACATGGAAGCAAAAGCTTATTAAGTCACCATTTCTTTGATGAGGTAGACTTTAAAGTAAAAGAGACCATCTAATAAGCAAAAATGTTCATGTAAAGGGGAGAATTAGAATTGTGAAATAAGAAGTATGATCCTAAGTTCCTAACAGCAAGAGGAATGGGAAGTAAGACATGAGACTGGCTTGGTGCCCTGGGGCTTCTGGAGAATGATTGTCCTCTTGGCAAGAGAGAATGGGATTTAAAATTGGGGCAGTGCTGGGAGATTAGAATAGCAAGGGAGTTGTGGGGACAAACTGTGAGTGCTACTGTGAGGGCATTTTGGTTGATCTAGTAGGCAGTAAAGTTTCATTAATAAATGTTTAGTAGGAGAATGATATTACTGCAACAGCAATTTAGAAGACTGATATGATGGCTGTGCATATTGTAGAGTCTGAAATGAAGACAAATGAGAGCTGGGAACTGTCTGGGAGCCTATTGTGATAACCCAGCAGTTAATGAAAGTCTAAACCAGAGTGGAATTAAAAGGAAAGAATCTATATATGGGTCTTCCAATATGCAAATTGTGAAACATTTCATGTGGAATTCCATAGAGTATATGTCTAGATCTTTGTTTTAATTTTCAACTTGGCTTCCAGATACTTGGCACAGCCTGATCTGTGCTCTGATTTGGCATAAGTGTATTTCAGTGGCAGAGCCCCACTTTTGTTCTATATAAAAAATATATAAGTACTATAATATACTTTCTCAGAGCAAAAGAAATGTTGATTTTACCTTTGAAGCTTTTGGAGTAAACCTCATAGACTGTTAGAGCCTAAGGGAAAAAACTGACACTGTGGGTCTTGTTTATCTGCAGTGGTTCCTGGTTCTTAATAAGTTTGCTCAGATGTGCCTAAGTTTGTAGGATGTGCCAAGACTATAAAACACTTTCCTCAAATAAATGCCTTTATAAATAGAAATTCATAGCTTTCTTGGAAATGATGATATATGTACATTATATTATATATAAACACACCCAATATTTTTATTTGTCAAACTTGTATAGTTGTTAGATTTTTTACAAGTGAATTCAATGCACTTTATAAAGTAATGTCAGTTTAAGTTTGAATTTCCATATCTACTCATTTTTAGTTGTTATTCTTACCTTTTATTTTCTCCAACTGTACTTTTCCTGGGAAAGCCCTCAGAAGCAGATACACTCAACTGCATTAAGATGTAAATATCACCAAGCTTCTCACAATGTTTACATTCTAATACCCAACTTAGAGTCAAATGAGTCATAACCATTTATGATATTTTGGGCATCTGCAGACTAGGAAAATAGATGGGCATCTCAAGAAGCTTCCCTGGAACTTCTAAAATTCTTCTGTGCTTAGATGATTGACTCTTCAATCTACCATCTAAACTTTGTACAGAAAGAATTTGTAGAATCCTTTGCTTCATTTTATCAATTAGTTGCATTTTATTTTTGTCACTTAAAAAGCCAGTTATTTATTTTTTAGTAATGTGGAAAGCAGTTCAGTTTAAAAAATAAGAATGAGTAGTTACAGGGGTGAAAGTGGGGGCAATGGAGAAGTCCTGTGTACTATCTTCTAGCATACTTCTACTAGTCCATAGTCTCAGTCTTGCAAATTCCTGGATTCCTTTACATGCTTTCAAAAATCACTTCCTTTTAAAGTCTGTCCTGGCACCACATGGATCCAGTAGCTGATTACCTCACTTTGCTTCCTCAACACTGAAAAGCCATTAGTAGAACATATGGGGATTTCTACTTTAACAACTGTGTTTCTTACCAAGCTCCTCTAGGCTCCACTTGGACTTCATCTTTATGTCCAGTAACTGGCTGACTGAATGAGCAAGTGCTAAATTATTAGAGACTATAGCCAAATACCAGTTTGAATTACAGATTTATTTTAAGTTTGCATCTTATAACTAAGCAATGATTAGTGACCCTTGGATCAACAGTTGAGACAAAATTTCTTTCCTTCCTGAGATTTGGCCACTTCCTGTGTTCTTACCCAAAAAGGCATATTTCATGATAGTCATTTCTTAGAATTGTGATTTTTTTTTTTAGTCTGTGGCTTTAAAGAAATTAAGACTTCCAGACATGTTTAACGACACCCACACAATGCCAGAACATGCATTGTATACAGTTTAAAATTATTCAGATAATTTAAGGGATTTAAAAAATCCCTATGAAGGTTTTTTTTTTTTTTAACTTCTTCTTTACTCTCCACTTGGGATTGCTATCTTTCATGTTGCCATCTTACATTTGATCCTAATTTCATACAATATGATTTAATCAATTGTGACTCTACTTTTAAGTTCTCATCCCAGGCATGTCCTCTTGTTTATACTAGTCACTCTTTGACATCACCACAAGTCTGATAGACATCTCTACTTGAACATGTACAAAAAAAATTGTTGGTCATTCTCATCTTCTCATCCCATATCTGTACCTGCATTACCATACCTATGTAAATATCTTGTCATTTCAAACTGCATTTTTTTGTAGTCATACAAGCAAAAATACCTCCACAACAAGCAAGCAAATAAGTAATCCCCATACAAAAAAAAAAAAAATCAAACCAAACTAAAAATCACCACTCTCTAATTATTTCTACACTTTCAAACCTAATGACCAGTAAAGAAGAAAATCTTTCTTAGTAGCTATATAACTTTCCTATTTCTCCCCACTTTCTCCACTCTCCATACATGGCAATGTTCATGTATGTCATTCTTCTGCTTCTTACTCTTTTCAGTCTGTTTTCAACACTGACACGTGGGTGAATCTTTAAAACTTAAGTCAGATCATATATCAACAGTTTCTCATGAAACACCTCCTAGTGATATTAGTGGAACATTATGAATAGAACAGGTAATTTGTGTTGATCACCTACTGTGTTGTAGAGCCTCTACAGAGAGGGTACATGCCTATTCTCGTTTATCTGCTCCATAATCTATCATTATCATCATCCCTATCTTACACATGAAAAAAAACTATCTTAAGGTAATACTGAACAACTTTCTGAAGATCACTCAGACAATTCTATTGCAGACCATGCTTTGTACCTAAGTGATCATATTCCAGGGTATGAGTACTCAAAATCAAACTCCATTTTCTCTCCTTTACAACTGTTTATCTCTTAACATAGTATATGAATTGTTATATGCAAGAGTTATGTGATAATCTATTTTTATTAATAAAAATACAACATAATTTTTTTTTAAAGATTTATTTATTTGTACATACAGAACTGGGGTATAGGCCAGAAGCTCAGGGGCGGCGAGAGGCTTCACCAGAGACAGAGTGGGGAACAGAACAGGCAGATCGACGAAGTACACTGCTGAGGGGAGCAGCGAGCGGGTCAGGAGAGGTCTGCCACGCCATGTGGTCACCTCCAGGGCAGGCGGGAATCGAACTCATGCGGAAGCGGTTTTAGATTCTCAGTGCTGTGCTTTAACCCGCTGCGCCACCAGGGAGGGCCCTCACAACATAATTTTTAATGTGTTTTGAAAGATAATTTTGTCTTGAGGTTTCTTAATTTCCCGTTTATGTAGGAAGTAGTTAGCAGTACATAGAGTAACTACCAAACATTCTCTTGAAAATGATGGTAGTGTTTTAATCTCACTGGAATTGCCACTGCTAAATTTTACTGTTGATTTTATATTTCAGTCCTCATTGAAATTCTGTTATCAGTGTCTCAGTGTGCACCAACTTGCATTTCCATCAATGGTAGAGGAAGTTTCCTTTTCCTCATATCCTCGTTACCAGTTGTTATTTTCACTCTATTTGATATAGAATTCTCATAGCTGTGAGGCAATATTTCATCAGGTTTTAGTAGGTACTTTCCTTATAATAAATGATGTTGAGAAATTTTTTATGTGCCTGTAGGCCACCTTAATGTCTTATTTAAAAAAAAAAATTGTCTGTTTTGATTAGGTTGCCTGTTTTTTTGTACTTAGATTGCATAAGTGCTTCTTCTTCTTTTTTTTTTTTTTTTTTTTTTTTTGGAAATTACCCCTTGTCAGATGTGTGATATGCAAATATGTTCTCCTTAATCCATTTTTAAATTTTGTGTATGTTGTTAAGCTATGATCTAATCTCTCTCCCTTTCTTTCTCTTCCCTCACCCCCATCCCCCTCTGCCTCCCATCCCTCTTCCTTCCCTCTTTCCTTCCTCTTTCCTCCCTTTCAGGTGTGTAAATGTGTCTGCCCAGTTTTTCCAATACAGTTTGTTGAAGAGACTTTCTTTTTCCCACTGTGTCCTCAAGCTCCTTTGTCATTAATTAACAGACTGTATGTGTGTGGGTTACTCCTGTCTAGTAATTCAGCTACAGTGAGCTATGTCTCTGTTTTTAGTCCTATACCCAAACTGTTTTGATTAAAATCATTTTGTAGTATTGTTTGAAATCCAAAAGAACATCACTGTTTTAAGATTATTGTTTATTAAGGTAAGACATGAGTATCAGTAATGACGTACTTTTCAATTGTTAGAAAAGTACATCAATAAATTATACTCCATATGAAAACTAGCAGAAATAAATGGAGTTATTTATTTGTTGTTATCTGTAAAATAAACTTATATTTCAATTAGAAAGTATTAGTGTAACTATATTTTATCAGACTAATAAAGATAACTTGTAACAAAGTCATTATAATCTAAATATTGGTGTAGAGTAAAAAGCACTGGTAAAAATGTATAAAAGACTTATTTTTATGGGTGAGAACATTTTAATAGGACAGCTATTTTTATCCATAATTTTAAGTAAGTATAAATTTCATTCATTGCTCAGTTCTAATATATTCCTTCTTTTATTGAGAGATCCACATTTAAATAGCTGTCCAGAAGAAATTCCTTATATATAGTGTGATGTAACTCTCCTTCTAAGAACTAAACCTGTAATATAACCTTAACTACTTATTATAGAAATATAGAAGTCTACATCATTAATTATTTCTAATTAAATTATAATAATCACATTGTGAAAATACTAGCATGCCAAATATTAATTGAAATGATTTCATATTTTAATATATTTTAAAACTTGATTTTTAATCTTATGCAAGATTAATTTATTTAGAATGAAAACTGTTGCACAAATTGCATATAAAATAACAAAAACTAAATGCCTGCCCTAAGGTCCATTGAGAGTTACTCTTAGAAAAATACAAGTTAACCTCGCTGTCTATAATATTGTATCAAATTGCCCCAATATCATTTAAAACACATAGGAGAGTTTTATTCCATAGGAGCTAACTTCTTTGCATATATATTCCAGTTATTTGACGATTTTGAGCTAAGTCCTTCTAAAATAAGGGGATCTGAGGAAAGCAGGTCCTTTCTCTATTTTCCAAGCTGCCAACTGTTGCAAGGACAATGAGGCAAATTCATTAAGTGAAAAATTCTTACTTAGACATTTTCTGGTCACTCTTTCTATTTATTTATTTATTTATTTATTTATTTATTTATTTATTTATTTATTTATTTATTCTTTCATTCATTTATTCATTCATATTCAGTTATTTACACTTCTTTCTTTTCCTCTTAACCATCCTTTAAAGCCCATTGTGCCTTTCCTAACAACCTACTTCTTAGGTTCAGAGTACTCACAATGTTTACTGATATGCACTGATTTTTTTTTTAAAGATTTATTTATTCACAGAGATGTGGAGGGTGGGAGGATTCACTAGAGACAGATAGGGGAGCAGAACAGGCAGATGGACAAAGTACACTGCTGAGGGGAGCAGTGGGCGGGTCAGGAGAGGTCTGCCTGGCCATGTGGTCTCCTCCCCGGCAGGCTGGGATCGAACTCATGCGGAAGTGACTTTAGCTTCTCAGTGCTGTGCTTTAACCTGCTGTGCCACTAGGGAGGGCCAATATGCACTGATTTTTAAAAAGTATTTTACATTATCCAATTGCTGGCTGTGTAAATGTCCACTATTTTTATTTTTTTTTTTATTATAGGAACTTGCTTTACTAAACATAATTCAAACCCGTCCATTTTGTTTAAAATGGCATCATTTCACCCCTTCTAATGGCTGACTAGCTCTCCATAGTATAGCTATATACCACATCTTCTTGATCCAGTTCTTTTTCTAGAGACACTCAGGCTGCTTCTATATCCTTGCTTGACTTTACATTTTGTACTGATAAAAGTTTGGAAATGTTTTCACATTAATGATGTTTAATATTTAACGGTGTCACATGCTGTTGTGGATCACTAGACAGTGGTGATTATATAAGTTTTAGAGACATCCAGACTTAGGCTTAAGGACTGGGTTGCTAGTACTTAACTGGTTTATTTGCTTTGTGATTTGGTCAATTTATTTAACCTTCCTAAGTATGTTCTTCATCAACTCATATATGTAAAGCATTTAGCACACTTCTTGGTACAGAGTCATCTATTTTTCTATATTTGTAGTTTCTCATAATAAGTTGAGTAAGTTTTGTAAGATGAAGGACTTCTAGATTGGTTGCTTATTTTTATCTAGCTTGCCACCTAAAATAGAGAAAGCTGCATTCAATATGTATATGTGATATTGGGGCACTATGCCCATCATTCCCCATACATTTAATCTTTTCTCATCCACATTTGTTAAGATATACATACTGTTTCCCAACTTCTGTATGACATGCCCTCTGTTCATTGTCTCTCCTAATGGCTGCATAGTTGTTCATTTATTTTAAAAGCAGTATTTATTATTACATCTTCTAGTACATTCACATCCTGCACCTTTTGGTATAGGTGAATATAAATTATATTGCTATATAAATGCATTATTTAGTCACAATTACTGTATGTATTTTTTAGTAATTAAAAGTACTATATGTGAGGTAGGAATGAAAAATTACTGCACATAAAAATAGATATTTGTATCTACGTATCATATATAAACTAAATAAAATTTTGTGTTTTCTGTGTATGGTAATATAACTGTAGTTAGTTTCTAGCTTATTCTTTTTAACTTCTCAAAAATGTAGTTGTGATGAGATGACATAAACAACTTTTGTCTGGAATGTTTTTATTTATTGAGAAGCAGGTGTGGAGCAGCTACTAGAGAGATACTATTACACTATGCCCATGAGAAACAAAAAAGAAATTAAAAATTAAGTAATGTTCACAAATACTCAAACTGAAACAAGTAAGTGATGAAAAACTCAGGTTACATCTTAGAAAAGCACATTTCTATATACTAAAGGATATTTTTTTCCTTTCACCTCTAGAAAGGAGGTATAGTGTAGTTTAGCAAATACATTGTTTGGGAAATTTAAGAACTGACTCACTCATCACTATTTTAGGAGATTTATTTTTTGTTTTTATTGTTTTGCTTAATTGTTGGTAAAAGAAGGCTACTTTTGACAGCTAAACTGTATGATGATGATCTAGGATAATCGCCAAACTTTCTCTGAATTTGTAAATGCATAGAGAATCATAGTGGTGACTTTCATGTTGCTCTTTTAAAAACCTGCAAAGATGAAAAGTTTTAAAGGTCTTCTAGAAAACTATGTATGGTACAATAATAGCTGCCTGATCATTAAACTAGTCATGTTTCCAAGGAGGCTTAAAGTTTCATTTCATTAAAATTTGTCAAGGATGTGAAGCACACTGCAATTATAATCATACTTGGTATTTAGCATAATTCACTTCTTGAGGGATATCCTTTCTGGTCTGGGGTTTTAAAATATTTTATCTTTTGCATATAAATGAAGAAACTGAGCTTTGTTGAGGTCTATTTCTTGAGCCCTTTCCTTATTCCTTCTTTCTCATGCCCCCTTCCTCACCCTCTATTTTCCCACCTACTCTCCTGTGACTGTCCCCTCCTCAGCAGTGGCTGTTCCAAACATGGATGACTTTCACCTGCATATAGAAGTAGGAGACAGTTATAGGATGGTAAGTGCATAGGACCTTTAAGATTGGACAGTGCTACAGACTTTAGGTTAAGCCTCACTAATCCCTGACACTTCTCTTCAGGATTGCATTGGCCTCCCGAAGAAGTATTCTATAATCACCTCATTGGAAAGGCTATCAATACTTCCAACAAATGCAGTAGTGTCTTGAAGGATCTTACAACTTACCCAGAATTCACTGTTTGGATACTTCTCTAGTTTCACAAGAACTAAGAACAGCTTCACCAGAGATCTGCTTTACATTAATTTTCATCAAACTCCAAAGTAAAGTAAGGATGTAAATACCATTCCTGGTGTTGTGTAAGACAATGTTAAGAAAGTTAAGGTGGCTGCAAGGAGCAGTGGCACCTGCCTTAACAAATAATGATGTTCTGTGAAGTCAGAGTATGAGCCCTGGAAGAAGAAGACTTAAAATCACATGGCAAGTAGCCAAACTTGTCCTCTTAAACACTGTGTACAGTTGACATAGGAGAACCAAATGTATTTAGGTCTCCTACCTGACATTGTGGGATTTATTTCTGATAGAATAAAAGTGTCAAAATGGGCACAGCAGACCTCTCCTGACCTGCCGCTGCTCCCCTCAGCAGTGTACTTCATCAGTTGGCCTGTTCTGCTCTCTGCTCTGTCTCTGGTGAATCCTCTCACCACCTCTACACCTCTGGTATGTGTCCCAGTTCTGTATGCATAAATAAATCTTGAAAAAAAAAAGGGAAATACCATTAATTAAAAAAAAAGTCTACATTTTCCAAGGGTCCAGAGAGAGGCAAATTTATGGAAAAGTGAATGAGCTTTAGTTTCATGCTTCCTCACTTGCATGGCCCCTTCCTAGACTATAATTGAAGTTCCCAATTTTATGTTTGTAATTTTCCATTCCTTTTTCTCAGAGTGTTCTGCATTTGGATCTTCTCTATGGTTCTGTGTGATACATTCTACTTAATTTTAACTCTTATCCAATGTGAAAGAACTCTAGAGAATAACTTAGTTATTGTTGCACAGAATTATTTTAACTATAACACTAATAATAATTATATTTAAATTTGACAGTCTAGAGATTACCTAAACCATTTTTACTTCAGAGGTACTTCCTAATTGATTGAGCCCTCAGACTCCCTTCTCTATATTTTTGGAAACCCACACTGTTAGCTTTTTAAATTGAGGACCATAGGAATGAGTAGTCTGAAAATGCATACCTATTCTTGTAAATGTTGCCCCATATAAAATTCTTAGGATGTCACACTTCTCCAAAATTAAGTGGAATTTCCTTATGTAGTGTTCCCATTTTTGTTATAAGCTTGTAAACCAAAAATCAAACTGAAATTGGCTATCATGTCAAAAAGTCTCAAATATAAATCCCTACATGATAAGGTTTAGAGAAGTAATCTTAAGTCTAGGACTAATCACTAAAGTGCAATACTTTTAAAATTCATACTTCATCTTAAAGTAAGATTTCCTTTCAAAAGCACAACTTTTTCAACTTTTAGGGGATGAAATGCAAATATTTCTATAAAAACATAATTCATATTAATGAGGTATAATTTTAATAAATATTTGACAAACTACATAGGAAGCAGGAAGAATAAACTGAACTCATGAACAAAACAGGTGGAGAAAATAATAGGCTCATATGTTTGATTTAAAGAAATGACTTGACCTTCCCTTGGTGGTGCAGTGGGTTAAAGCATAGCACTGTGAAGCTATTGCAGTCATTGCAGCATGAGTTCAATCCCCGGCCAAGGAGAGGACGTGCATGGAATGGCAGACCTCTCCTTATCCTCCCACTGCTCCCCTCAGCAGTGTATTTTACCCCCTACTCATGGATTGGAATAATTAACATCATTAAAATGGCCATTCTACCAAAAGTGATATACAGATTTAATGCTATCCCAATAAAAATCTCAATAACATTCTTCAAAGAAATGGAACAAATATTGATGAGATTTATACAGAACCACAAATAACCTCGAATAGCCAAAACTCTCCTGACTAAATGAAAGAGAACGGAGGCATCACACTCCCAGACTTCAAGTTATACTACAAATCTTTAGTAATCAAAACTACATGATACTGGAACAAGACTAGATATACAGACCAGTGGATTTGAATAGTAAACCCAGATATAAGCTCACTGCTTTGTGGACAGCTAATCCTTGACAGAGGAACAAGGAATATGCAATGGAACAAAGAAAGTTTGTTCAACAAATGATGCTGGGAAACTGGGCTGCTATGTGCAAAATAATAAAGCTAAATTATTACTTTATACCATGCACAAAAACCAAGTCAAAATGGACTAAAGAACTAGACATAAGATCTGAAACCATAAAATATCTAGAAGAAAAGGTGGGTGAAATACTACATAACATACACCTCAGTAACATCTTTAAATATACATCACCTAAAGCAAGGAAGGATAGTGAAGGAAAGGATAAACAGCTGGGACTACGTCAAATTAAAGAGCTTCTGTACAGCTAAAGAGACATTACACAAAACAGACACCCCACTGATTGGAAAAAAATTTTGCATATATTACTAATGATAAAGTACTGATTACAAAGATATACAAAGAGCTAATTAGACTCAGCAAAAATAAAGTGAACAACCCCATCAAAAAATGGGCAGACGAGCTAAAGAGACACTTCTGCAAAGAGGAAATGTAGATGCCCAATAGGCATATGAAAAGATGTTCAGCATTACTTGTAATAAGGGAAATGCAAATTAAAACAACAATGAAACAGTATCTTACACTAGTGAGACTGGCACATATTAAAACAACTGGCAACAACAAGTGTTGCCAAGATATGGAGAGAAAGGAACTCGCCTACACTACTGGTGAGAATGCAGACTGGTCCAACTACTATAAAAAGCTGTTTGGAGGTTTCTCAAACTGCTAAAAATGGATCTTGCATATGACCCAGCAATCTCTCTCCTGGGTATCTCCCCAAAGGACACCTGCACCTCCTTTTTTTTGCTGCACTATTTACAACAGGGAAGATGTGGTATCAACCCAAATGCCCAAAAATAGATGACTGGATTAAAAAGATGTGGTACATATGCACAATGGAATATTACTCAGCAATAAAAAATAAGCTCATGCCTTTTATAGCAATATGGCTGGAGCTGGAAGGGATTATGCTTAGTGATATAAGCCAGAAAGAAAAAGAAAAATACCTGATGGTTTCACTCACAGCAGGAGCATAAGGGACCAGGAAAAAAATGAAATAAAGAAAAAATGAAAAAAATAATAAACAACTATAGACCAGAGATATTTTATGGGGGTGAAGAGGGGGAATAGGATCAAAATTGGAGTGGGGATGGAAGAGTACATGGGACTATGGTGGTGGCACATGGGTGAATTAGTGATGGAAATTCCATGGGGATCACAACTGAGATGAAAAAATGTGCAAAATGAAGAGTGATGTAATAAAATACAATCATAATAAATTAAAAAAAGAAAGACATGACTCAAATGAACTTTATTGAAAAACTTCTTTACAATTCAATAATAATACTGAATTGAATAAAGAAGTAAGTTTTGTTATTTAAAATTGTTATTTTCCCTATTGCTATTATATATATTTGTCATTAATCTCATAAATCTCCCTGAATTACTAACATTATGAAGAGTTTAACAACATAGATATCTTATCAGACATTCTGTGCCTAATGTACAACTATAATATATTTCAGGATAAAATCATTGTTTTTAAAACTAGAACAAAGCCCTTTAAAATATGCAAAAGTCTTGCTTACAAATAAAAACACTCCCCTTTACATAAGACAGTATTGATATTACCTGTTGCAATTTCAAAAAACAGTTCAAACATTGTGATTTTGGGACAAAATTCATTTGTATAATATGTTTAAAAATTACCAAAATCAAAAGTACTATTATTGTCATCATTTAGCTTTATCCAAGGATTGCAGTGGATTTCCAGAGAATTGGTACAGTCTTTGCAAACCTTTAGTTAACTATGTATGGATTATTCACATTGTAGATTGGGCATTGTATGAATCAGATCTCATATGACATGAGAAGGATGGTAACTTTGCTTAAAGCACTGAAACAACTTCCTTCCTTTCCATGTAATTATATGCTTTTTCTCAAATTGTATTACCCTATCAGTCATTTACATAAATATATAATTTGGGGGTACATCTTCACATCTGTATATGTGCAATGTTCACTCACCCCTCCACCAAAGCTTCCTCTAGTACTGAGGTTTCACATTCTATTCCCTTCCATTCTCTACTACCTTATCTTCTATCTCCCCTTCCATTCTCTCTATCTTCTCTCCTCACCTATCCCATCTGATAACCCTTAGATTTTTCAGAGTTTAAGAATATTTTTCATGAATCATTCACCTTTTCAAATTTCCATTTATTTATCCTCTTTGCTGTAAATTGTCAAGAGCTTCCTGTGTAACTAGAGGTTATGTAATGCATACCCTATTGTCCTTCAAGTAATATGTGCAAAAGGCCATGCCACTGATAGATATTACAGTGAGACATGTAATATTATTAGGGCTAGCACAGCTGAAAGTTGGACACTGCACTTGAAATGAAGCAAAAGAGTATAATGGTTTTGATCTATCAAATTAAAAATAACCACCAAAGTTCTAAGTCTGATATATGTCTCTGCATTGGAAGTGGATGCCAAGGGCCTACCATTGTACTGTGTTGATGCTTTAGACTCTCTTCAAACTTTACCCATCACTTCAATGTCCAGGTGAATTGAAGCTTTGCCTCTTGTTAATCTATGGAGGTCTACAGTTGATCAGTTTGTTTTGAAAGTCGATAGTTGAAAAGAATAAGAAAAATTGAAAATAATTGGTGCTAACAAGATCTTCCAAAATCTTGGTAGATGCTAAAATGAATGATGAAAATTGGAAGAGAAATAGAATGTTTGCGTAATCTAAATTTAATATACCAAAAATATTGATTAATTACAAAGGAAAAAATAGTCACTTTATAATGGAGAATTATAGAATACTTATACAAATATTCAAAGTTATCATCACTAGTTATAATCTATATACATGTTTCTTGCCTTCTACTATGGTGATAATAAAGACGCATTAAAGTCCCATGTCCCTGTAGATGATGTTCATGTTAGTAATGCATAATCACAACCTAATAGGAAGAACTAAAAAAATAATAATAATAAATAAAAGTCAATGACAACAACAAAAAAATCCAAGTTGAGGAATAGTCTGCAAGATGACTGACCAGTAATCTTCCAAAACCTTAAGGTTATGAAAGAGAAAGGAAATCATCACATATTCAAGGGAACTGACTTATGAAATACAAATCCAATAGAGAAATCTAAGATTGAATCCTGGATAAGAATAATGACATTAGTGGAGAACTGGTGAATTCAAATAAGATCTGCAATGTATTCTGATGTAATAATATTAGTTCTGATAAATATATTGTCTAAGATGTTTACCTTCGGGTAAATTATGTGAAACGTATATAGGAAGTCTGTACTATTTTGCCTCTTTTGTAAGTCTAGAATAAATTCAAAATTTAAAAGTTATTTTCATAAAATAAATGTGAAAGTTCAAGTCAATATGATTCATTGTATTAACTAAACATGATTACTGATGATAAGGACAATCTCTTGAAAATTTACAGTTTTGTGAAAGCAATAAGGTAAATTAAGCCTGAGGCATGAGAGTTGATACAACAGTGTCAGGGTTGATTGCCTATTCTATATGTGTTTGTATTAGTGCCTGTTGGTGGTAGTAGGTCTAGAAAACTTTTTTTGTGAATATGACATGAGATAGAACTTGAAGAATAGATTAATTTTTGAAACAAATAGTGAAGTAGAGAGATTGAGCAAAGGAAAGACAGTGAGTGTATCTGGGTGGCCCAGTTTGTCAAAAAATGAAAAATGACTTGAAAGTTATTCCAAGTGGTCAGTGGATCTTAGTCAGCAGGGATTGCCTTGACAAAATGCCATAAACTGAGTGACTAAACAAGAGACACAATTTTTTCCTCCCGAACAGTTCTAGAGGCTTGAAGTCCCAGATCAAGAGATAGTATGATTTGGTTCCCAGTAAGAGCTTGCTTTCTGACTTGGACATACCTGCTTCTCAATGTGACTGCACATGGCAAAAAGAGAGAAAAGGAATGCCTTTTATATCAGATCAGAGCCCCACCCACATGATCTCATTTAACTTTACCACCATAAAGACTCAATGTTCAGATGCAGTCATATTGAGGGTTGGGTTTCAACATGTCAACTTTTGGAGAGACATAACATTTAGTCCATAAAAGTAGACAATTTTTACTTTGGGGAAGCAAATGAGTCATTTTCTGAGATAAAAACTGTAGGTATAGAGTTGAGTTCCAAAGGGAATCTACAGTGAGAAACCACAAGATTGCATTAAAGGCTTAGACTTGTTTGTTTGTTTGTTTGTTTGTTTTGTCAAAATAATCAGAAGGTTTTCTTACAGTTTTGTTTCTAGCATTTAGAAAAAGTCTCAGTGATTACATTTACTGGGTTCTTGAACCTTATCTCTAAACCACATACCATTTGTGTTCTTGGGTTTTGTTTACTAGAGAGACAAGATAATGACAGTAGGTATGTTATTTTATTCATCTCTTCAAAATCGTGCCACCTGTTGGGTTTAAATTTTCTAATATTACTTATTCAAGAAATAGCATCAATTTTATAAATATATAGTAATTTCACCTTTATATGTGGGAAAATATATTAGAATTATCCAAGTAACCATGACAACAGGCTTCTTTGTAACCTAGTACATGAAAATAGAGATCATGAACATGCAGATTCTTAGCAGGAAATATTTGTGGTAAATATATATATTGTGTTTAAATATACATATTTAACAGAAGTCAAAAAACTACACTGATTGCATTATGGCTGTATAGTGGGCTTTGGCATGAGTAGGCAACTTAGTATTTTATTTTCTGTGCAGTGTGGTATTTTAATAAAAAGTATGGAAGTCTTGGTGTCATAAGTTCCCAATTCCAGTTTAGTCCTTGGGACTACATGGCTGTACATGCTTTGAAAATTGACACCCTTGTAGGGTTTCAGTTGTCTCATCTGGGGAAAAGGGGAATCATATCTCCTGTTATGCCTCCTCTACAGTTTTGTTAGAGTCAGAAGACACCATGGTGAAGAAAGAACTTTATAAATTATTACATTTCACTCTGATTGTATCACTATTATAATGATTATTTTCTAATACTTATCACTTTCATAATTATAAGTCTAGAGATATTAGTGATTACAGAAAAAAATGAGAGTGAGAAAAAGCACTTATGAAAAGTTTCAGTGGTGTGTGGATATTAAGCACAAGAAAGAGCAGGTCAGTAGGTAAACCCACAGTTGTCTTCAAACCTATGAAAGCTATGAAAGTTAATAATGTTGAGTAGAGTAGAAAGTTGACCATGAATTATTTTGACTTGTTAAACAAAGGAACTTTGCAATATGGAGCAACACTGCAAAATGAAGTTGGCTTCCAGTTATGGAATTCTGTTTTGGGACACTGGCCCAAATTAGTTGGGAATAACTTTACAATACTGAGCAACACTACAAAATGGAATTGGCTTCCGGGTTTGGAATCCTGTTTTGGAACACTGTCCCAAATTACCTGGGAGTAATTGATCTCCAACCTTACCTTGGAATCAGGGACTGGACCTGTAGAGCCTCAGAGCTCCTTTTCAGTATTTTGCTCTGTGCTTCCACATGAATCTAGGGTGCTGTGATAATGAGCAAAGAGACTTCTTAATTTCCTGGTAGTGATTATTTACCTACAGGAAAATAAACAATGAAAAGTCAGACACTAAATACAAATGCATTTAATGCGTCTTCTTCCTTGAAAAATGTTTAATTTTTATTTTAAAATATTGGAAAGAAATATACTTAATGAGTGTAAAAATAGTTAAACATACTCTTTTTCAAGGTTATATTCATTTAATATAATTGAGTTGTATGCGAAGACAAGAAAACAAAAGATGGAATAGAAGAGAGGGAGGCAGGCAAGGAGACTGGAGAGGAAGGACTCAGATAGTGAGGGTTTTGCATTTTAGAAAAGAGGTTGAGATGTAAACAGGAGGGAAAATTTGAATAAGGATATTTTAGATTTAGTGAAGTGCACACCCTACTGTTCACTTAGACTGGAAATCAACATTTTTATCTTTTATCTTCTTTTAAAAGTTGGTTAGTTGGTTAACTACTCTGCCCAGATTTTTTTTTTTCAAAGATTTATTTATTTGTTCATACAGAACTGGGGTACAGGCCAGAGGCTCAGGGGCAGTAAGAGGCTTCACCAGAGACAGAGTGGGGAGCAGAACAGCCAGATCTAAGAAGTACACTGCTGAGGGGAGCAGCGGGCGGGTCAGGAGAGGTCTGCCATGCCATGTGGTCACCTCCAGGGCAGGCTGGAATCGAACTCATGCGGAAGTGCCTTTAGCTTCTCAGTGCTGTGCTTTAACCCGCTGCGCCACCAAGGAGGGCCTCTGCCCAGATTTTTAACCTTGTGATACTTTTATTTTGGTTCAGTAACTTGAGAAAGTCACCAGAGTGGAAATTGGGAATTATTTTCTAGATTGAAATAATAGTAATAAAACAATTTCATTTGGATTATATCAAACCAAATGTTCTCAAACCAGAAATTCCCCAAGTCAGCTGTATGAAAAGGTTAGCATAAAAAAGTTTTTTATTTCTAAAATTTTAGCCAGTTTTAGTTTTACAATATATTACAACCACTGTCAAATTATGTCTTTCATTCTAATGAAACATCTTGTAAACTATAGGCATTTATAAGTTTGAAGACTTAAAGATTGACATGATACAATGAATAATAAATGCCACTATAGATCTTTTTGGAAATAAGGGAAGGAAAACTATTTCTCTCTGTATTTTTTAGAAGTTATTTTTCACCTTCTCAAAGCCTTGGTAATAATAGCATCGCTTGGGGGATAGATTCTGGGTTTGCTGAATGAAAACACTTAAGAAGTTGGAGTTGGTGTGATTAATTGCCTTGACTAATTATCTTTTGAGTCTCAATAAGACTTTGCATCAACTGATTTTGATTCCCTGCTTCATAAAATATAATTTTATTTTTCAGTGAGTAAATATAAATGTGAATATAATTGTACATATTATGTACCAGATCACATTTTCTTAGGTAATATTACATAAAGCCTGTTTTATAGGAAATTCTTTACTAATTTTTGTAGGAAACACTTAACTAAGATTTTTCACTATGTAAGGCACTGTAGTTCAGTCTTTAAAAAATACAATAGTGGGCCCTCCCTGGTGGCGCAGCAGGTTAAGGCACTGCACTAAGAAGCTAAAGCCACTTCTGCATGAGTTTGATCCCCGCCTGCCCCGGAGGTGATCCACATGGCTTGGCAGACCCCTCCTGACCCACCTGCTGCTCCCCTCAGCAGTGTACTTCATCTATCTGCCTGTTCTGCTCTTCACTCTGTGTGTGGTGAGTTCTCTCACCGTCCCTGAACCTCTGACCTGTACCCAGTTCTGTATCCATAAATAAATAATTTTTTTAAAAAAAAATACAATAGTAATTTTTTGCTGTCTCAGGACTTTATGAGATTTTAAAAAGTAAAAAAAAAAAAAAAACAAAAAAACTATGTTTATATTTTCCAGAAGATGTCATATATTGATACCTTTTGGTTACTTGAATTTTAAAATTAAATATCCCAAATACTGTTAATGGCTTAGTCGTGAACTTATTTGTTAAATTCTCAAATTAATTATACTTTCTATACAAATACATCCCCAGATATAAAGTTGCCCTATATTGCTAATGAAAGTTTAACTCCCAGAGAGAATGAGAGGAAGAGATCTAAGTTGTATTAACTTATTTCTGGAGTGAAGCAATATTTAAACTAAGACAGTGTAGTTTTGAATTTTGTTGTGGAAAGCCAGTCTTTGTCTTGGACCACTGATTTCAATTTTCAATTCTGGCCCTAGTGTCTGCTCCTACTCTGTCTTACAGTCTTGCTTCTTATACAGATAAACAACAGCTATCTGAAATTATACACCAGTGGTTAAGATTGAGTGACTGGACACTATTGAGAGCTGCCTGTGAGATAATAACTGTGAACTTTCCTGGCATGCTTCTGAAGGTATGTGTCACAGTTTTCCAGAATGAACCCAGTGAAGCTTTGCCTTTAAAGCATTCATCTCCCTTAGTTCACCACAGATCTTCTTAAACTAGCCTCAGGGTTTTGTATTCCCATAACTTTATACTATTAATTTTTAGAGTAGTGATTTTATGAGGTGGGAGCAATGTCATAGAAGAATCAATCTATTTTAGAATTGAGAAAGTATATCACTGGACATTTTAACCTCCTTTACTGGTATTGATTTTCCTGTGTTTCTAAACTATATAGTCTGAGCCTCTTACTGATTTTGAAACTGTATATTGCTCCTTATGCAACTTTAAATAAATTTAGAGGATTGTATCTTTGCAGTAGTATTGTAGGATTTGTTTTCATTAACTCTTAAAAAGACCTGATTTTTGAGGTTACTGTTGGGAAGTGATGAACCTGCCTTGAGCTCCTGTACATCCTATTTAGCATTCCATTGAAAAGACTGGTCATTTTGTACTCTTCTTTCTTTTTCTTTTTTTCATGAACTTCTGTTTTTGTTTTTAAGATTTATTTATGCATACAAGAACTGGGGAACGGGTTAGAGGTGTGATAGGGAGAGGACTCACCAGAGACAGAGCAGAACAAGTAGATTAGCTGAAGTACACAGCTGAATGGGAAGCAGTGGACAAGACAGGAGAGGTCTGCTTTGCCATGAGGGTCAGCTCCCTGACTGGGGATCGAATTCATGCTGCAAGGGCCGTGGATAGCTTCATAGTGCTGTGTTTTAAGCCCTTGTGCCACCAGGGATGCCCTTTCCATTCTCTTGAACAAAGAGACACCTCTTTGTGCATGTAAAGTAGGAATAGGAGAAGTATTCAGAATAGAATCCATCCAAAAGAATGAAAAAAAAAATCTGTTTCCTGGATTGTGTAAATATTGTTTTTCACCCTCATGAAGTAATAGAATAGTCCTATTATAAAGTATTTACTGGTTTGGGAACACAGTTATACTGAGTCTGAGACTGATCAGGGATGACATAGAAGGAATGGTATATTTCTGTAGCATTTTAAGTCTAGAAAGAAGCAGATTTATATTCAGATCCATAGTTTTCAAAGTAAATTTCTGAAATAAGCACCTCAGTCTTTCCTTGATTAAAAAATAATATAAAAATTTATGTGTAGAAATGATAGAAAATAAGATGTTGGAATTTGTTTTACAATTTTATGTATTTATATATTTCAATTGTCATGTTAATTGACCAGCATTACATCTTTAGTATCTATTATCTTTCCATTAGTATCTTTTTTTGCATGTCTTCTGTAGATTTGATCTTTCCTTTAAATCTTATAATAATTTCATCCTGATTCCCTATAAATACTAATTTA
Organism: Condylura cristata; assembly: GCF_000260355.1. NCBI lineage: Eukaryota > Metazoa > Chordata > Mammalia > Eulipotyphla > Talpidae > Condylura > Condylura cristata. Next base: position 28,149,492 of record NW_004567102.1, read on the forward strand.
AAAGAATTCTTTATGTAGAGATTAAATTGATATATCTAGAACTTACATTCTGTTTTCATTCAAAAGCCTAAAGTATAATAATGCAGAAGCAAATGTTTGGAGCTCTTTTGGATGATAGGAACATCTAGGTCTCAAGTAAAGCCATTTCTTTTCTGTTTTATATTTTTCTTTTCATTTAGTTTTTGACCTCTATATGTGTGTGTGTGTGTGTGTGTGTGTGTGTGTGTGTGTGTTTCCATAACAGGCTTTTGAAAACATTTTTAAAGATTTATTTATTTATGCAGACATGAGCTAGGGTGTAGACCACTGTGGCCAGAGGATGAGAGGATTCATCAGAGACAGAGTGGAGAGCAGAACAGGTGAATTGACTGAAATACACTGCTGAGGGGAGCAGAGGGCAAGACAGGAGTAATCTGCTGTGCCATGTGGGTTAAATCCCTGGTGGGGGATTGAACTCATGCTGCAGTGTCTGTAGATAGCATCATAGTGCTGAGACTTAACCTCTTGCATCACCAAGAAAGCCCAGGACTCACTATGTTTTGAACATAATAGGTGCCTAAAAAATATTCTTGTTCTTAGTATGTACTCAGTATACAGATATAAACTGAAGTTAGACAATACTTTCTTACTAAAACTTAAAATTTTGTGCTGAAACATGTTGTATTTAGAACCAAAAATAGTTCTTACATTACGAGATAATGTAAGTACAGTGAAGGCAAGGCAAGCATTCAGTAAAATGTTCATACCAGATACATTTAGTCTCTATGTTACTAGGTACAGGTCACAATTCAAGATAAATTTAAGTAGTTTAGAAAAGTTTCTGAAATAGCCAGAAGTGATGATAATCTCTACAAGATCTCTCCCCCTGCATTCTCCCTTCTCCCCTCCCTCAGCTTTTATAAGTATTCCTATTTTTCTGTGCGCAAAGAACTTCCCACCCATACCATTCAAGGAGATAATTTCCTTTTTTTTTTCTTTTTAAATTGAGGTAACATTAGTTCACAACACTGTATATGATTTAGAGGTATAGGATCACACCCTTCAGATGCATGTTGTTATTCCACACCCACCACTAAGGTGCTGAACGTCCTTCACCAGTCCATAGAGCCCACTACCTAAGCTACCCATCCCCCATTAGCCTCAATTCTATCACCAAAACTAAAGGATACCCTACTGACCAGGAGGGAATATTTGCTCACCATACAGCTTTATTTTTTAAACTTAAAGGCTGATGCTGGTATTTCCGAAGGGCAGCACATGATAAATCCCAGACACAACTTGGTTGGTTTGCTCCAAGTAACACCCACTGGCTTGTTTCACTTTGATTCAGGAAAATCAGTGATGGCAGCTCCAATGATTGTGTAGCACGATGTGCATTTATTTAATCCTGAGAACCAGGTTTTGGCTGACTTGTTGTTAGGGAGACAAAATGAACTGAGATGGCAATTACCTTCTTAATTTGATTACATAGTCCAAGAAGATAAGACTTAAAAATTTCAAAGCCTTGGGACCTTCCTGGTGGCCCATGGGTTAAGTCACAGCACTGTAAAGCTATGGGCTGCCACTGCAGCACAGTTTGATATCCAGCCAGGGAACTGACCCACATGGTGCAGCAGACCTCTCCTTTTTCGCCTACTACTTGCCTCAGTAGTGTATTTCAGGCAGTCTGCCTGTTCTGTTCCATTCTATTTCATTCTGTCTCTGGTGGATCCTTTTATCCCTGGCACCTGTGTCCTGTACCCCCAGTTCTTCTCTATAAAAATAAATAAAATCTTAAAAAAAAAACCCAAAACATAGCAAATCCTAGGAATTACGTATAGATCCAACATACCATTACTGGATTGCAAATCAACTATCAACACACAAAATTGAATGAGCAGCCTTCTTTGTGTTTCACTTTTTATTATACTGATGGATACCACATCTTTTTCAGGTGATCCCCCACAATGCCCTCCCCCCCCCCATAACTGGTAATTACTACCATTATTATCTCTGTTGTGATATGGCAGTGCTCAGATAGCAACTATTCTCTTATAATCAGATGAACATATTATGTTTGGCTTTGTTTATGAGTGGGGGAAAAAGGTATTTTATGGAATTGTGGTTAGAAGCCTTTTAACAAAAGGATGCATGGTTTCTTGGAATTATAATTCCAGTTTTTGAGAAAAACAAAAGAAATTGTCTCACTTTAGAGTTGAAAATACTTTCAGCTTGCCTCCTATCCAAGATCTTATTAGATATTTTAAATACATTATCACATACTGAAGAGCTGTGTATCTGTACCCTAAATCATATACACTGATGTATAAAATTAATGTTGTAAACTAACATCATCTTAATTAAAAAACAATTAAAAATAAATAAGCACATTATCACATTGAATTCACAACCCTCTATTATTACTCTCATTTTACAGATGAGGAGAGTGAGGCCTAGGCAGAGTAAGATACTTTCTCAAGGCTATAAATTGGGAGTCAGAATTTAAATCAGTCTGATTCTTTGGCTTATGCTCTGAATTAGCACAATATTACACATTATTATTCAAGTAGGAAACAAAACCTTGCACTAACAACCTTTCAAATGCATTACATTAAGCAGTAAAGGAAAAAGTAACACTGGTTTTATATGTATATCTATCTATCTACCTATCTATCTACCTATCTATCTATCTATATGTACATATATATATATATATATATATACACAGACACACATGCATATATATACCCCCCACACACATACATAGATACACATTGATATATGTATGTGTAAGTATATATTTACAATTTTAAATAGAATCTGCACTACTCTTTGTTTTTCTGAAAATTTTCCTTGCCTTAATTGCTAGAAAACTAAAATATAAACCTGGCTTTTTCTCAAAATATATGTGTGATATTCCAATTAAGATATCTTTGAACCAATGTTTAATTTGTATGATCTTTTTATTAATGCACAAAGTTAAGTAATTATTTCTACCCCACTTTGGATGTATTCCATATTTGATCTGCTGCTGCTTTCAAGAAGCCATAGAATTTAATTCTTAATTAATTCCATTTTGACTCCATTTCATTTCAAAAACAAAAATAAATTAAATGCTTCTTTTATTCTATGTGAAAAGGCAGTAAAATGATGGAATTACCCAAAGTAACTTTTTTTGAAAATCAAAACTGGCAGGAAATTCTGTTTATAAAACTATGGGCGCCAACTTGAGACTTACGTATAAGGAGTTCAAACTTGTTTTGCTAATGCAGTGTCATTCAAAAATTCATTGAACCCCACAAAGTAAGCTGCAGTGAATATTTGTTTTGGAAATGACAATCAAGAATTTTCTATGTAGAATATTGGGATATAGGTTATATACCATGCAATTCACTCCTCTAAGACATAAAATTCAGTGAGTTTTAATATATTCAGAGTCCCCCATCACTATGTAATCTCAAAACATTTTTGTCATTCCAAAAATGACCCATATGTAGTCACTCTGACGTACTATCATCCAAACCATAGGCAGCCTCTAATCCATTGTCCATACATTTGCTGAGCATTAAATATATATGGTACTATATATTACATAATCTTTTGTTCCTGACTTACTTTATCTAGAATAATGTTTTCAACAATCACCAATGGTGTCACAGTATCAGCACTTATTCTTTCCTTTTTTACTGCTGAAATAACATTCCATTATATGTATAGACGACATTTTATTTATCCATTAATCAGTTGATAACCATTTGTATCATACAATCTTTTTTTGTATCTAGAATCTGAACAGTCACAGCTATGATAAAATATGAGGTAGGATCATTTGCTACAAGAATGACCTACAAGGGATTATGTTAAGTGAAATGAGTCAGACAAAAAAGATAAATTCCATATGATTTCACTCATATGTGAAATATAAGGAAATAAACCCAATGTGCAAACAAAAAAAAAACAAAAATAAACTCTCAGATAATGAGAATAGATGGGAAGAGCTGGTTGGGGGTGGGTCAAGTGTGTAAAAGGGGATCAACTTATGATGGATGGAAACCAGATTTTTCATGGTGACATTAGAGTGTAGAGCTATATGTATAAATGTATCTAATGTTATAAATCAATATTACCTTTATACAAATATATATTAATTAAAAACAAGAAAAGTAGAACAAGAATATATTCCATGCTAATTTCCAATTGGATGGTCATAACTTACACCCTTGCCTTCTCTCTGATATTAAACATAACTACAGTTTGTGGAAAAAAATCTTTAGAAAGAAAAACTCTGGCCTCCATTATTCAGGCAGTTGAGAACAAAAGAACTTTTTCTCACTTAAAATGCCTCAGTAAATTAATTTTGCTTATCCTCACTTTGTCTGACATTTGATAATATAAATTCATTGGTTGAAACAAACCAAAAAAATTCACATTAACAAAAATATAGGAGGAAATATCTCTTTCGTTACACATCAAATTAAATCTGAAATGATCAATGGGGTATTATGAAACTGAGAGTAGAAATTAGCATTATGTTTTTCTCATTGTCTTTGTTGGATTATTCCCAGATTACACAAAAGGAAACATAAATTTCAATTTATAGTGAATTTTGTAATCTGATACTTTAAGTGGGTGTTTAGCAAGTGGCAATAGAAGAAAGTGCACTAAACTGCAATTACTTATTGCAAATCACAAGCTGCTAGAAATAACGCTTACTAATTGTATACCAAAGAGCTTGAGTAAAACAGCATGCACTGGTGAGGGAAGCTTTGTTCATCCTGTTACTTGCTTCTGTAAACCACCTTGCACATTGAATGACCTGTGTAATCTCCCAGGACATACTCATAGATCCTACATGTTTGGGGAGTTTACAATAATAAGGAAATGAGAAGCAGGCAAGGGGGCTTACTGTGTGATAATGCTTGTCTGTCACTAAAGCTGTGAAGATAGTAACAAGGATGATAGGCAATAATAGTACAGCTGTTATTCATTCAGTACTTAATGTTTGCTAGGAACATTGCAACACATTTTGTTTTTTAATTTCATACCCCTCTGAGATAAGTTTTATTATCACCCTTTTACAGATGAGAAAAGTATGGCACTGAAGAGTGATTTCTCTTATCACAGTTAGTAATGGCGATGGAATTCAAACAAAGGCTGACTAATGTCCACCTTTTTTAACTAAACTAATCAAACATGGGTAATTAATATTTGACATCAAGACTATAGTTGTCACACCTCCAAAATATTGATGAGAATATTTTTTATGTGGTCTAAAAGATGTAGCATTGAATAAACCTGTTTCGTTTGCTTTGGTTTCTGGTCATCACCTCCAAATTTGCCCTTTTAAGTACATCCTTGTGATTTGCTGTCCCTCAGGCTATAATATTAGGCTCTTCAGAAGAAGATGTGATAGAGTTTTTTTTTTTAATTAATTTATTTATGCATGCTGGGGTCCAGGCCAACAGTGCAAAGGTGGTCAGAGGATTCACCAGAGACAGAGTGGAGAGCAGAGCAGGCCAACTGATGAAGTACACTGCTGAGGGAAGCTGTGGGTGGGTCAGGAGAGGTCTGCCTCACCATGTGAATTGCCTCTGGGGCGGTGACCAAACTCATGCTGAAGTGGCTTTAGCTTCTTAGTGTTGTGTTTTAACCCGCTGCGCTACCAGGGAGGGCCCATGATAGAGTTTTAATGAGCTCATCTTGTGGACTATTTCCTTTCAACATCTCCAGTGCCCATTTCTGACAAAAATCTAGAATTACCCCAAAATATTGTAATTTCCTCTTAAGGAATCTCTAGATGTTTGTCAAAACACTATGTGTTTACCTCAGACAGTGGAAGTTCTCTGTTGAGGGTAAACTAGGAAACTTCTGTACTTCTTCAGGGTTAAAATATTTTCTGGAGTGTTGGGAGCTAATCTGATTCTTCAAATCTGATCCAACTTGCAAAGTTGTGATATTGCTGTAGAATTCCACATAGCAATCCCATTAATGACACTGCTCTATTCTTCCTCTCCAGGATACTTTCAAAACATTTCCCTTTGGGTCACAGTTCTTGGCATATGACATTGTCTTTCCTCTATTCTGTTGATATATATATATATATATATATATATATATGTATATATATACATATA
>NW_004567102.1:28155704-28189389 GCF_000260355.1 Condylura cristata
TCCACAACTGTAAGAGAATAACTTTACGTTGCTTAAAGACTTTAAGTTCGTGAGTTTTTTATATAGGCCACAGGAAACTAATGGAATCACTATTAATATTACATATTCTAACAGATTACCATTAATCAGAATAGGATAATATAACATGACATTCTTTTATGTAGCAATGTAATCTTAGAAGGACATGTTGCCCAGACTTACTTGACCAAAGAACTTTTGTTTCCCGTAGCACTTCGTGAGAGTACACTCTACGCCATATACTTTACAAATGTTAAGTCAGAGAGATTCATTCTTGTATAGTCTACAGGTGTACTTTGATAGTCCCTAACATCCACGTTAAATACACAATGGTCACCAAAATGACAGAGTTTTGATATCTACATATCTATATATATCTATATAATACCAAAATACATGCAAATAAATGTGTGAATGAAACAGAAAAATGGATTTTTTTTTCCTTTCTGAAAGAGCATCTTTTGTACAGCACTTCAGGGTTCTTTAGGACCTCCAGGTGACTAAGTTGTTATAGTTCAAGTAAAAATACTTGAAGAATTTTGGTTATTCAAGTGTTGTATTAAGACATTAAACTCTTTTGCTTAATTTTCCAGTGGTCTAACTACAATTAATTTTGAGGTTTGCAATAAATGACAGACACAACCTGTGGAGTCCTCCATTTAGAGTATGAACTCTGGGCAACTATTCCCATCACTCTCCAACTGTGTGGTAATTTCTAACATCAGTCAGAACAGAGTGAGTTCAGGTGTGGGCAGGGAAGTCATGACTACTAGGCCTCAAGTTATGAGTCTAATTCCTTTGACCATCACACAAAGGGGAAAAAAAACACAGAAAATCCCTGACAGCTAAACCTATTTATAACTTTTCCAACAGTGTACAGTGATTCCTTTTTCTCCATATCTTCCTCAGTACTTGTTTATGTCTTTTGGACAATGTCTATTCTCATAGATGTGAGGTGATATCACATTGCTTTGCTTTACATTTCCTGAATAATAAGAGATGAACATCTTTTCATATGCATTTTGGCCATTTCTTCAGTTCCTCTACCCATTCTTTAATCAGGTTGCTTGTCTTGTTGTTGAGTTTATGAAGTTTTTATAGATATTGGATAATGATCCCTTGTCAAATGTATGATGTGGAAGCTTCTAAACATAGGATATCTTTTTATTTTGAGTAGTTTCTTTCATTTTTCATTCTTTCTAGTGCAATTGTAAATTTGATTGCTTTCCTGACTTCTTTTTCTGCTAGTTCATTATTTGCACATAGAAACACAACACACACACACACACTTTCTCTCTCTCTCTCTCTCTCTCTCTCTCTCTACACTATATATATACACTATACACACACACACACACACACACACACACACACACACATATACACGTAGTGGCCTACCACTTTACTGTATTCATTTATTATGTCTAGTGACTTTTTTACTTACGTCTTTAGACTATTCTATGCATATTATCATGTCATCTGCAAATAACTTTTCCTTTCCAATTTGAATAGCTTTTATATATTTTTTCTTTATATATTGCTCTTGCTAGGATTTCCTATGCTGTATTGAATATAGTAGTGAGAGCACACATCCTTATCTTGTTTCTGATCTTAGAGGTAAAGTTTTCAATGTTTTACCATCAAGTGTAATGTTGTTTATATTGAGGTACATTACTGCTATAATCATGGGTTTTTGAGGGTTTTATTGTAAATGGATGGTGAATATTGAAAAATGCTTATTTTGCATTTTTTGACATATATGATTTTCCCTACCTGTTGTTGATTGTTGATATATTGGTATCATCATCTATTAATTTGCACATAGTTGAACCATCATTACATCCTGGAATAAACAACACTTGATAATGCTATATGATACTTTTAATATACTGTTGAATTTGATTTGCTAGTATTTTTTTTGAGTACTTTTGCATCATTGTTCATAGAGATCTTGAACTATAGTATTCTTTAAAGTTTGGTAGAATTTACTAGTGAAACCATCTGGTCATGGACTTTGAGTATGCTTTTAATTACTGTTTTAATTTCTTACTCATGATTATTCTGTTCACATTTTCTGTTTCTTCCTGATTTACAGTAGAAATATTGTATGTTTTTGAGAATTTGTCCATTTCTTCTAGATTAAACAATTTGTCATCATGTGATGTTCACAATACTCTTTTTTTTTATTTTGAATTATGTCTTGTAACCTCTATTTTTTATGATTTTATTTATTAGAGTTTTCTCTTTTTTCAGAGTATGAATGAGATTTTTTTATTTTCCTTATCTTTTCTAAGAACCAGTTATTGGTTTTATTGGTTTTTGAATTGTCATTTAAATCTATATATTTTTTATTTCTGCTCTAATTTTTATTCTTTCCTTTTAGTGAATTTTGACTTAATTTTTTCTTCTTTTTCTAGTTGATTTTGTTATCAATTTAGATACCCTACTAGTGATTCTTCTTGCTTTTTGATGTAAGCCTGTATTACTATAAACTTTTTTTTAAGATTTATTTATTTTTGCATGCAGAACTAGAGTATAGGCAGAGGTACAGGGGCTGTGAGAGGATTCACCAGAGACAGAGTGGGGAGCAGAGCAGCAGATCAATGAAGTACACTGCTGAGGGAAGCAGCAGACTGATCAGGAGAGGTCTACCGTGCCACCCCGGAACACCTCCGGGGTGGGGGATCTAACTTTAGCTTCTTAGTGCTGTGCTTTAACTCACTGTGTCACCAGAGATGGTCTAAATTTACTCTTTATACTGCTTTACTGCATCCAAGAGGATCTGATTAATCATGTCTTCATTTTCATTTGTCTCCATTCATTATTTGATTTCGCATCTGATTTACTTTTTTAAAGATTTATTTATTTATGCATACAGAACTGGGGTACAGGCCAGAGGTTCAGGGGCAGCAAGAAGCTTCACCAAAGACAGAACAGGGACTAGAATAGACAGATTGTCGAAGAACACTGCTAAAGTGAGCAGTGGGAGAGACAGGAGAGGTCTGCCATGCTAAGTGGATCTCCTCCCTGGCAGACATAGAACTCGTCCTGAAGTGGCCTTGGTTAGCATCATAGTGCTATGCTTTAACCTGCTTATGCCACCAGAGAGGGTCCTCTGATTTACTTGTTAACCTCACAGTTGTTCAGTAGCCTTTCTTTATTTTTCACAAATTTGTAGCATTCCCTTTTTTGTTTTGTTTGAGTTCTGGTTTCACACCATTGTGATCCAAAATATGTTTGATATGATTTCACTCTTTATAAACTCAGTGAGACTTGTTTTGTTTCCCAACACATAGTCTTTCCTTGAGGATGGTTAGTGGGCACTTGAAAGGAATGTTTCTTCTGTTGTTTTTGGAGTGGAATATAAATATTTGTTAAGTCCAGTCATCTAATTTTTCATGATGGCCATTGTTTCTTTGATGGTTTTCTATTTAGATTACCTCTTATATCAAATTGTAAAGTAGATTCATTATATTTAGTGTTTTAGTTGAAAACAATAGCTTTTGATGTAACCTGATCTGCTGACTGGAAAATGGAAAACAAAACATCTTCTATTTTATTATTAAGAGATAAAGAGTTTAAGATTAAATTTGGAACCTGTGGATTCCAAACTTTAGTTGGAATAACTTTCCTACCCTGTTTATGGAAAAACAGTTTTTGTAGATTTATATATAGTCATATTCCAGATTTCATAAATGTAATTCCATCATTATCCTCATCATCATTGTTATATTTATGTTACTCTCCTTAAATTTGTGACATGCTTATAATTCTCTCTGCTTCAACTTGAACTGTTCTTTTGCCTTGTCTTTTCCACTAAATTGTTTCATAAATGCACAGCTCATATCTTATGAAGGATTGTACACAGAGCAGTAGTAACGTGACTTGTCATACAGGTTGAACAAAATTGACTTAAACAATGGAAAACATTGGTTTTATCAGTATCAATTATTAGGCATCTTGCTACAAAAAGACATAGTGGAACAGGCAAAGCCTGTTGATTTCAACATAAACAATGATGTGGTGTCAACATCCATCCTCTTAAACTCACATTGAACTCTAACATGGAAGAGCATATAACTTCTGGAATCTGTTGCCCAAAAAGTCTGTTTTAGATTTCTTAAGTTGAAAAAAATATGGATATATACATATTTTTGATGTTCTTCATTCTTTGATTCATAAAAGGATGCTATGTGTAGTATATATTAAATATATCTTAGTGTATTACATGAATTAAATATAAATGTGCTTCAAAGATAAAAAGAATGAAAATTAATATTTATTACTATTTTTTCTTTAGCAATAAATTAGCAATTGTTAAGTATCAGGTAATGATTCAAAAATATCCCCAAATCATTAGTTGTTTAATCATTGTATTTATTAGTTTAACATAATAACAGACAACAAATTGGCTTTACTTCTTAGCCAAGGTTCTTGAAATCTCAAGCTCAATTTATAGGTCTTAAGTTAAACAGGAGTTATAGTTTCAGGGCACTTATCATAATACTTAGAAATGAATCTCCTTTTCTCCTATCTTCCTGATTATATTGAATTGTGTTGATTATATGGTTCCTCTCTGTAGTCTCACTGATGAAGAGATTTCAAGTTAAAGTAGATTACAAGTTTTATATTTATAAAATTTGTTTAGAAATCAATTTATAAACCATATGATTTATGAAATATTTGTGAACAAGACTCCCAAAGTCTTTAGATCCAAATGAAAAAAGGTCTTGTATTGAGCAATTTGCCAGTTCGCATGGGGTGAGACCTGCTTTTCACAATTGCTCTGCAGTTGACCCTTTAGTCCTATTTTGAGTTACCAGATGAAAATAAGGTTTCCCTTCAAGTGGTGGTTGCTAAGGGCAACTGGTACTGACGCCAAAAGATGAATACTCTACCTCCTTAGTATAATGCCTACTTTGTGGGCTAAATAAAGAGCTAAATTGCAGAGAAAGAAGTCACATAAATGTGAAATATCAGGAAAGGGATTTAAACAGAAATATTAGAGTTGTGGAAATCAGAAAAAGAATCATTACCAGCACTTTCTTGGTAATTTCCTGGCATTTTGAATAGATACTCTTAGTCTCCTGGACACTGTATTTCAACCTATCATAACTAGAAAATTAGTATCTCTTGGTTGAGCAAGATTCTCTTTTGTAACATAAATGTGTCATTAGTTCTTAGTGGATTTTGAAAACTACAGTTGAGATTCTGATGGAGTTGCATAGGAAAGTAATTTGTATCTTTAAATATAAATAGTATGATCCAGAAAAACTGATTTATGATATTTGAAAAATTTGTAGTAGATAGGGTCAGTTATCTCTAAGTATAGCATTGTAATTGATTGTTTTATGCATATGTTGGTTTAATTGGGTAGGCTGCATAGCTTATATAATGTGTTTATAGGGTCATTCATGCTTTCTTTGACCAAGTTGTGCTGTTTTATTATCGCTATTGTTATGACTGCAAACAATCCTGAAGAAACAACTTCATTGTATCCTAGGCTTTGCTTTTCTTGAAGGGTGAATTCATTGCTTATTTATCGGCATCTGCTCTGTGCCAGGAGCCACACACTGATTTGGGAAATTGAACATAAAATCAAGTAATTATAGATTGATGTACTGCAAGCTATAATCGAGGCATAAACTAAATGTTAACAGAACACAGGAGAAGAATTATTTTCACTGAATAGTCAGATTTAACTATATATGTACATGTGAAGCATCGGCCTATAGAAGGGTCGATCCTTAGTTATCAAAGTTCATTCAACTCGTCTGTTTTTTCTTTACACATCTCTTTCCTTCTGAAAATAACTTGGATAAAAATGAGAAATCAACTGGAGCATCCTTCCTTCTACAGGAGGAATTCATATTCGTTCCCCTATAGAAGACTCTGTAAATGTATTCTATATAAGCATGAATGCTTTTGTCATTTTCAAAGATTATGGGCAAAGAGAAGAGAGAGCTCTATGAGCATGCTTCCCTTTCCATAATAGTTCTAACTTTGAAGGAGTCCTTCTATACTGTTAAGAATGTGTTTATCAGACTTCATGTCTTAAGTGTCTTAATATTGGAAAGATGATCAATACAGAAAATACAGGAGAAAGAAGGAGGTCTGGTGAGGCACTACTGTGGAGTGGTGCAAGTTTTATGACACAGCAATATTATAACAAAGGGTCACTCAAAACCAAGACAATAATCAGTTCTTAACATGTGACTGCAAAACTGAGGCAACCAGAATGGGAAGTTGATGGAGTGGATTTGGCATGGAAGGAGCACAATAGAAAATAGAGGACTATTGAACCATGGGTTGTAGCCAGGCTGTGAAGTTATATATTTGTAGGTTTGAATCTATAACCCCCAGACAAGGATGTAAATCTGCTTTACGTTAATAAACATAATTTAGTGGGGGGGAAGAGTTGAAACTGAGAAATATATACTGAAGAAAATCTTGTATGTATTATTAAGCAATCTGGACTTTGTCCCCCAGAGGATCCATCTAATTTTTCAATAAAAGAAGTGGGATCTTTTCATAAAAAGGATAATAATATAGTAGCAATATGAAGACTATATTTGATCTAAATTTTCAGGAAAGAGATTAAATTTGGAGATATAAATGTATGAGCTCCAAACTGATAGATATAATTAAAGCCATAATAGGAAGACCCAGGGAAAGCAGGTAAAATAACATAAGCAGAAAAGAAAGAAGGAATCCTTAGAAATATCCATGACTGGACATAAAAGGAGAAGGAACAAGAAAACAAAACTATCAAGGAGAAATTAGAAGAGAACCATGGAAGTGTGTTTAGGAGCCAAGCAAAAAACTTTTTAAGATAGAGGAGTTGATAAGGAATCCCAAATGCTGCCAAGAAGTTGAGTAGAATGAAAACTGAAAAAGAACCAACAGATTTAACAATTAGGACATTATCTGAACTTTAGTGCTATTTAGGTTTATTTCATTAAGTCATAAAGTCTTTTGTTAGGAAAAAAAAAAGTTAGTGATGGGTTAAAGGATTTTCTAGGAAGTGAAAGGGGGAGCTTAATAAATATCTCTCTGTGGAGAGAAAAAAAAAAAAAGCAAGGAAAATGAACTAATTATGGCAGTAGTGAAAACCCTAAGAATAGAATGAGGACTGATTATTACTGATAAAATCATACAAACCACCGTAGTCTAGACTACAGCTAAACTCAGATAGGTGGATAATTTAATTGATTAAATTGAATCTAAATAATAAGCATATAAACAGGGGTATTAAAACTAGTCAACTGCTGATTCAATTTGAAATGAAAGCACTTATGATTTAAGAGTTTTTCTTTCACCCTTTTCCAAACCTTTAGTTTTTTTTTTTTTTTTTTCACAATTGGCTCTCAATTTTGAAAGTAGAAGTGTTCCAGTAAAAAAAAAAGCAATACTACTAAAGATATTTTACTTTCTGAAAGAGCCAGAATTCCATGTTTCTCTTTTATATATTCTTTTTACTGACTTTTGGGAAATAGTGATTAACTTAAATTTTAGATTTGATTTCTTCATTTGGGATCATAAGTGTTAATATCTGCTGCTTCCACCTAACAAAAACTAGGATAGACCCACATGATCCCATCCTGTTTTAAATAGTAAGATCATTGAAAATGAGAAATTACACATTTTTGTTTGTGTAAAATATGGATTTTTTGGGGACCCTCCCTGGTGGCACAGCAGGTTAAAGCACAGCACTAAGAAGCTAAAGCCACTTCAGCATGAGTTTGATCCCTGCCCCAGAGGTGACCCACATAGTGCAGCAGACCTCTCCTGACCCACCCGCTGCTCCCCTCAGCAGTGTACTTCATCAATCTTCTTGCTCTGTTCCCCACTCTGTCTCTGGTGAATCACTCACCACCCCAGCATCTCTGGCCTGTATCCCAGTTCTGTATGCATAAATAAATTAAAAAATAAATAAATAGATAAATTCTTTTAAAAATATATGGATTTTTTTTCTGGTAACTTTTCTCTTCAATATAAGATATCTTTTCCATGAGAAATAGTACCCAGGAAACATCTGACCTCTGTGCCCCCTCTTTGGGCATGTACACTGTTGCATTTTGAAAGGCTTAGCATGGTGTCTGTAGCTGGACAGGTCTTGTCCTGCAGACAGACTAGCTGGACCACTAGTGGCTTTTGATATTTTAGTCTGCATACTTGGCAAAGTAACAGGTGTTTCCTTTCTTTGTCATTTCTGCTCTTTGGATTGAGAGATACAGGGGCATCATGGGGCAGTCAGGAGGAAATGCACTGACCCAAGAAGTATAGGGCTCTCATGTTGAATTGGACCCTTAGTAGCTCTGTAACTCACGATCAGCAAATGGAGTTCACTGTGTTTGAATTTCCTTGTTTATGAAATAAAGGCAGATTGCCATCCCGACTAGCTCCCAGAATAGCTAGTAAGGATACAAGGGGACAATACCTGGATAAATAATCTACAGAAGTATGCTGTTGTCATTACTTTAGAACTATACTTTTCTTACAGGGAGAGTACTATCTAGACTTTTTCTCATTTAAATGATTATTGCTGTCAAACAAAACACTGTGTGTCTGTATTTCAGAAAAGCCATATATTTCTACCTACACTTAATAATATGTTCATTTTCACTAGAAATTTTTAAGTCACATATGAGCACAGGCACTATAGATATTCTCATACTTTCCGACTAGATAAAATGGTATTGCATTTTGGCCTCATTTCTTTCACATTTTCTTACAAACAAACAAAGTTTACACAAACCATTGAAGCTCTACCTCCCACCCCTATCAATTCTTTCCCTCTCCCATAGTTGCCATTATCTTTAATTTGGTGTCCATACATTCCACATATGTGTATGTTTGCACTACATGTGAGTTTTTCTATAAGTCATATATATATATACATAGTACATAAAATTAAAGACAAAATTGTATATAAATTGTTTTATTTAAAAATACTATTGGGGTGGCCCTCCCTGGTGGCGCAGCAGGTTAAAGCACAGCCCTGAGAATCTAAAGCCGCTTCGGCATGAGTTTGATTCCTGCCTGCCCCGGAGGTGACCACATGGTGTGGCAGACCTCTCCTGACCCACCCGCTGCTCCACTCAGCAGTGTACTTCATCGATCTGCCTGTTCTGCTCCCCACTCTGTCTCTGGTGAAGTCTCTCACCGCCCCTGAGCCTCTGGCCTGTACCCCAGTTCTGTATGCACAAATAAATAAATCTTTAAAAAAAATACTATTGGGGTGATTTATATATATTATAAGTGTAGTGCTAGATTAATTTGAAAAGTGAGTTTAGGTTTTCCTATGGCTGGTAAGAGAATAAATCTATAAAAAAATTTACTGGAACAATTTGTAAATACTCAGTAAATTTGAGAGAATGTGTATTGTATGGCCCAGAAATTCTACTTCTATGTGAAACATCTAGAAAATGTCACAAATAGATAAAATAAAATGTATATGGTTTTTCATAGCATGAATTTCAGAATAAAAGTGTGGAAATAATCAAGTATCATTAGTGAAGTAGAGAAATGGAATATCAGGTAACACAGCATTTTAATAAAATTATTTGTAGAAATTTATGAAACTTAAAACATGTAAAAATAATACCTGAGAAAGTGACATTGTAAAGAAATTTAAATATTGGATACTTTATAAAGCAAGTTTTTTTTCTCTTGTACCATATCTCTTATATCACCATAATTTTTATATACTCTATTTCCATTTTAGACCCAATTTATTATGTTTACATGAGCTCTTTATAGGAGAAAAATAAGACATCATCAAAAGAAATCAGGTTAATAAACAGGCAAGATCTACTTTGCAATGTTATAAATGTTTTGTGAACCCTAAACTATTTTTAGCAGAAGTCCTCTAAATTATTGTTACTCAAGATTTCTCTGTTTTAAGAAAATCTAGTATATTAAAGCATGAGCTTAAAACCATATAGTAATTTGGGGATTTCCTAAACTAGAGGTACACCTGGCATACAGTAATAAATCCTTTTGTATAGGGGCACAGTTTCTTAAATGTGATTCAATATTTGAAATTGATATTTTCAATTCTTCTGGAATTCATTTATTGTACAATGAAGAAAGGTACCTTCATACTTTGAAAGTTAGTTATCTTAGCATTAAAAATGAGTAACATTGAATTATCATGTATTTTAGTAATTGTAGTGAAAAATTTTATTGAAGATGGGCATAACCAGGTTAGTTACTGCTCACTTTCCAGTGCCTTGCAATGGCAGTCAATTAGTGGATTAATCTTAATTCCCTTATCTTGCTTTATTTATCACTATGAAGTTTATGGAATATTCTAGCTCATTCTGATGAGATGGGATGCATTCAGGGTGGTATTACCCTAACTTCTATCTCATTCAGTAAAACCATTATCTATAAATTAGGGGTCGCTACAGTCAAAAGGGTTTGACTTTATGATTTCATTCTTCTCAAGAATCATTTAGTGAAATTTTCTCAGTGAAATGGTTGTTTCAGTATATTGATTCTGCAGCTCTGTTAAGATGGTTGTTTTTACCAGCCATTCATACTGTTCACTTATACCCTATATTTTGCCAATTATGCATTTCTAAGCACCATTTCAAACCTGGAGTAAGCAAGTAGGATGCAAGGAGAGATAAGAAGGGCTATGTAGAGTAGTTATAGAATCAAATACCTTGTGATGGGTCACAGCTGTGTTTTATTTCAGTGACTTCTACTGCTGAAATTTGGGATAAAAATTTGAGGTTTATTCCTGGGAGAATATTTTTCCCTAAGATATATGCAAAGAAGTCAGGTAAGGGCAGAAAAATAAACTATAATCCATGATGCATATCAGAATTAGAAATTTTAGGAGAAACTACCAAGGGTTAAAGGTTTGCTCTAATCTTGTTTGTAATAGAAAATTAACATATGACTGCTCAGGTTCAAACATATCTTGACTGAGGATGAGATTAGTGGCTAAATGCTGACATATAGAGATGCACAAATTGCTCCAGTGGTCAAAATGGAGTTAGGCAATTCTTTTATTTACATCAGCTGAGCGGTTCTTCTTTAACCTCTAAAATTAATAATTTAGGTCAAGGTTTTGTTTTGTTTTGTTTTTTAACTATAAGAGTTAGAATTCCTGCTTGGAGCTTATATCACTGAACTCAACAGAAAACTGTCAACTCCCACTTCTTTGCCAGTTATAAATTTTATAATTGGAAAAAAATGATGACTGTTGATCTCAAGAATTTATAATTGAGGTTTTTTTAAATTAAGAACCATACAACACATAATTTTTGTTCTTAGCCATTTGGTTTGATTTATGCTGCAGTAAAATAGCTAATTTGAACTTAAGCGAATTTGAAAATTTATTACACTAGACATCAGGTTAAACTCTCTTATACTTATTGCTATCACTGTTAAACTTATGTGAGAAAAATAGTTAACATTTATCCAACCTCCTTCTAGCATCATGCTTTCCTTGCATTATACCTTACTTTTTATGTAAATTAATTATTCCTTATATGTGCTTCTTTGTAAAATGATGACAATTACTAGGCCTATCTCAAAGACATTTGAAATCGATGAGATCATTTCTATAAAACAGAACAGCAGAGAGAGAGTGTGCACTCAATATATGTAAGACATTAAAATCAGATACTTTAATAATCAAGACAACCATATGCAAGAAGCATTATATATTATTTCAATTTTGAAATGTACAGGTAGTTCACACAGATGACAAAACTAAAACCCAAGTCCATTTGTTTTTTGGTTTCAGAATCCAATCTTTTAGCTGAATTCATAGAACTATGTGATTATTAACTTTTCCTGTGTTTAACATTTTCCAAATAATATGATTAATATTATTAATATATCCCATCCCTATCATCACTTTCCTAGCCCCACTCAGGCCCATTCATTTTTTTTTAAAGATTTAGTTATTGATCCATGCAAGAACTGGGGTACAGGCCAGAGGTGCGAGGGGGTTGGTGAGAAGATTCACTACAGACAGAGTAGGGAGCAGAACAGGCAAATTGACATAGTACACTGCTGAAGGGAGCAGTGGGCGGGTCAGAAGAGGTTTGCACACTATACAGGTCAGCTCCCTGGCCGGGAATCGAACTTACATTGCAGTGGCTGTGGACAGCTTCATAGTGCTGAACCCATTGTGCCACCAGGGAGGGGCCCCATCATTTTTTAAAAAAGATTTAGTTATTTATGCATACACAGCTGGGGTACAGGTCAGAGGTGAAGAGGCGGTGCAAGGATTCACCAGAGACAGAGTGAGGAGCAAAACAGGGCAACTGACGAAGTACACTACTGAGGGGAGCAGTGGGTGGGTCAGGAGAGGTCTGCAGCACCATGTGGGTCACCTCCGGGGCAGGGCTGGGATGGAACTTATGCTGAAGTGGCTTTAGCTTCTTAGTGCTGCGCTTTAACCCGCTGCTCCACCAGATAGTGCCCCCCCCATTCATTTTTTTAAAGGAAAATATCAAGTTTATGTGCAGTTTCTAGCTTAGAACACAATATCCGTTTCTGAGTTTATCAACTACAGTATCAATAGTTATATATGTCTCTGATAATTTTACTCATAATAGTAAAATAAAACAGTAAACAGCTAAAGCATACAGGCAGATAGAGGAAGTACACTGCTGATGGGAGCAGCGGGCCGGTCAGGAGCAGGTGGGAATCGAGCTCATGCGAAAGTGGCTTTAGCTTCTCAGTGCTGTGCTTTAACCCACTGCACCACCAGGGAGGGCCCCTACATGTGTTCTTAAAAAGAAAAGCAGAGGTATAGTTATAAACAGTCTCGTGGGAATCTTACATAAACTACAGCTCTATTATCTGCAAATGCTCCAGGCAGGTTTTCCATACTATCCATCACAATTGCTGGATTGCAAGGTGGAGAATGGGTGAGCTAACCCACCTCTTAGCTAAACCTCTATGGAGGGACTTCTAATAGAACTAACCAGCTAATGAAAACTAGTAATGTATTTAGGCTCACCCGACCTTGCAAATTTTAGACAAAGTGACATTTTCACTTTTCTATCATCTGACAACATAGCTGAGGATTAAGTTCCTTTGTTGTTTCAGTTCATTTTAGAAATACAGCAGCAGTAGTAACAGCAACAACAAAAACAACAATTGAATAAAAGTTGGGTCTAAGAAAATATAGTTATGTCTGCTTGATTACTACAATGGTATTATTTGTATGGTTAATCATAGAAAGATTGTTTATTTTCAGAAACATGTATTTACTTAATTTGCATACATAAATGCATAATTGCTGAAACCAATAGTGAAAAGTATGTTTTCATTAAAAAGAAACTTCTGTATTTTATTTTTTTATTTTTATTTTTTTAAAGATTATTTATTTGTACATACAGAACTGGGGTACAGGCCAGAGGTGCAGGGGTGGCGAGAGGCTTCACCAGAGATAGAGTAGGGAGCAGAACAGGCAGATCCACGAAGTACACTGCTGAGGGGAGCAGCGGGTGGGTCAGGAGAGGTCTGCCACGCCATGTGGTCACCTCCGGGGCAGGTGGGAATCGAACTCATGCGGAAGTGGCTTTAGCTTCTCAGTGCAGTGCTTTAACCCACTACGCCACCAGGGAGGGCCCTCTGTATTTTATTTTTTAAAAGCTGGGTCTTTAATACCAAAAACATGAGAGGAAATTTTGTAGTTAGCTATTTACTAAAATGCTCTGATAAATTTATTTTGGTACACTTTATAGAAGTCTCTTTGTACCAGTTCAAGACAAAAGGATATTTAATTAGAACTTTGCACTCATGAAAATTTTACAAGCAATCCAGAAAATCAGACACATTTTTTATGTTTATGTGCTTGTGCAAAGATTAAGTGAAACTCATATAATGTTTAATGCTTTTTTTAATCTCAATTTCAAACTTTCTAAAGCAAACTCCATTTAATTTAAACTCAAAAACAATTTTTACATTTTTTACTTTAGTACAACATATTGTAGATAAAATTTATACAAATAAAACTCAGTATAAGAATTAATGACATTTTGTAACTTTATAAACAGGCAGCATTATAAACATTGTATTTAAGAATTACTCATTTCATGCATATGTAGTAAAAAGTATCTTTAAATGGAGTTTATAAACCCTGATTTATATCACTGTGTTACTATTAAGATGCTCTTTATTATTATTAACCAAATTTTAACTTTTTCCCACATTTCATGCTACAGAATAATTCAAAACAAGTACAAATGTTACTGCCTTGACTGTGCTTCTTAAACTGTTTGAGAACACTCTTTTAGAGGAAAGCCAGTTTTCATTAAGTAATGCTTGTTCACTGAAGCACTTTTTCATGTGTGAGAGTTAATTTGAGCAAAGATAAAATACTAAAATATATATAGCACTGTGAAGCACTGCTTGAATGATAGATAAAAACAAGTGCAATCACCCATTCTTATGTCTTAGGGTAAGTGGGCATTCTTAAATTATTGACCAAGTTTAAAGAAATACAGGTTCTTTTTTTCTTCTTTTTAGCAAACAGGTAAGTTTTTGTAAGTGATGGAAATGCATTAAGTTCTTGGAATGTTCCATTAAATAGCTATGGTTCAAGGAGAGAAAGATATGTTTTTGAATTTCAAAGAACAAAAACTCTCTTTGTTTTATTCCATTCTCTGTGGAAATACTTTAAGACTGAGTTCCAGGACTATGTACAGCATCAGATAAGTTCAACTGTTGTTCTCCTCTACCCTGAGCATGAGCATGTGACTTACACAGAAACATTGACAGGCAAACATAGATTCTCATTGTCATGGAGTGTACTTTATTCTAAACTTTATTGCAATAGGAAAAAAAAAAGTGACTTTACAGTGGAATTCAACTTTACACTTTGTTTTTGGTAGATCCAAGTAAAAATGTGTTCATGTTATTGTTTCAAGTGTTAAGGTTTTTAATCCCCAATAAGTCTTGATTCCTTTTTAAAATACTGCACTAATCTTCTTCCTCCTCATCACCGCCACTATGACCACCTGTTTCTGTTCGGCACTCTCTGTCAGTCTCCTCACTGAATTGTTCCTCGTTCATGTTATCCTCAGCATAGCCACAAGAGTGGTCTATTCAGGGTTCAGATCTGTTGATGTCACAACACCCCAGCCCTGGCCCCCAAGAGCCCTACTGTGATCTTTCATGACCAGCAAACAGAGGAATAATCTGATCAGGACAGACACATTCCCAGTGCACACGCGTGGTCACCTCTCCATCCTTATCCCTCCTCAAAAGTCTCAAGGCCACTCCAGCAACCCCGAACCACTTTCAGTGCCTTGCCCTTCCTTTCCTCTGCCTTTGCCCAGGCTGCCCACTTATAATACCCTTCCTCAACTGAAATTTCTCCTTTTAGACTCTATACTAGTCACTTCCACCAGATGTGGTTGCCCTTGTATGTGAACTCATGTCCCTGGAGATATTTCATTTATTTCACTTCCATATTGTTTTGGAATTATTTCTTAAGTGGCTACCTTGCCTGTGAATTTATTTTAGGGGTATATGGACAATGTCATACCTACCCAGCAAAAACAGAAGGTTTGAAAATATCTAGTCGAACCATTTCTTTAAAAATATTTTATTTGGCTAGAACCAAAGTACACAGACAAATTCTGACAGAATATTGCAAAGAAGCCAGCTCAGTCTATAAGCTAACAAGTTCAGGTGTTTTAAATGTATGTCAGCATTTTTAAATGTTTCTTCATTTGGTTTGATTTTAAGCATTTTCCCATATATCTACTACTGTTTGTAATGTGTGCTTTAATTTTCAGCTAAATTGCAAGAGCATACATGGCCCTGCAAAGGAAGTAATTACCCAGGATGAGGATATTTGATATATTTGCTATTCATGTGAAATGTGTAAAACTACTCATTCTAAGAGATTTTTACTTAAAAAGAGGTTTTGAAATAAGGCAAATTCAAAATCTTACTTATGCCTACTTTCATTTATTTTATTTTAATTTATTTCTATTTTTTTTATTAAGGTAACATTGGTTATAACATCATAGATGATTCAGAGATGTAGGTTCACACTTCAGGTGCATGTTACCAAACCACACTCAAAGCACTCAGTATCCTTCATCAGAGTCTGTGGGGTCCCTTCCTCTCCTTGCCTCTCATACTCCTCCTCTGGCAGCCTTGATTCTGCATTCAGAATTCTAGGGTTAG
This sequence comes from Condylura cristata, assembly GCF_000260355.1. Classification (NCBI taxonomy): domain Eukaryota; kingdom Metazoa; phylum Chordata; class Mammalia; order Eulipotyphla; family Talpidae; genus Condylura; species Condylura cristata. The sequence goes on from NW_004567102.1 coordinate 28,171,899, forward strand.
TTCTGGTTAAGTTGTATCTGTTCTTTTGTTTTCTGTATATTCCACATATGTGAAATGACCCAGTACTTGTTTCTCTTTCTGACTTACTTCAGTTCCACACATGTTATTTCAAAAGGCAAGAGTTTGTATTTTCTTTAAAATGTTATGTAGTGGGCTCTCCCTGGTGACACAGTGTGTTAAAGCACTGCACTATGAAGCTCTGAGAAGCCACAGCAGCATGAGTTTGATCCCCAGCCAGAGAGCTGACCCATAAGGTGTGGCAGACCTCTCCTGCCTGCCTACTGCTCCCCTCAGCAGTGTATTTCAATAGATCTACCTCTTCTGTTCCCCACTCTCTCTCTGGTGAATCCTCTCACCCACCACACTTCTGGCCTGTATCCCAGCTCTGTAAGCATAAATAAATAAATCCTTAAAAAAAGTTAGATAGCATTTCACTATGATATATACTATTCCTTCTTAACCTACTCATCTGTCTTTTGGCATTTACGTTGTTTTCATAACTTGCCTATTTTAAATAGTGCTATGAGCATAGGAGTACACATAGCCCTTTGAATAAATGTTTTTGCATCTTTCCGAGAGATACCTAGGAGAGAGTTTGATGGATCATATTTTCAATATTAACATCCATACTGATTTTCATAGGGTCTGGACCAGTATGCATTCTTATCCACTGTATATAGGGGTCCTTCTTCTCTGTACCCTTGCCAATACTTTTTGTATCTAGTCTTTTTTATGTAGGCCTTTCTCATAGGTGTGAGATGAGAGCCTCATTGTGGTTTTGATTAACACTTTGTTAGTTATACGTGTGAGCATTCTTTCATGTGCCTGTTGACCATCTCTGTCTTCTTTAGAGAAGTAGCTATTTAGCTCTTTTCACCATTTATTGATTGAGTTTTTGTTTTCTTTTTGTTGAGTTATATGTAGTCTTTGGAGATATTTGATAGCCCTTTGTTGAGTGTATAACTACAAATATTTTCTCATATTCAATTGGGCAATAGTTTTATATTTTTCCATTGTGCAGAATCTTTTTAGTTTGATATAGTCCCATTGTTTATTTTTTACCTTTGTTTGCTTTGTTATTAGAATCAAACCCTCCTCCCCATAACATTTCTGATTCAATGTTGAACAGTGTTTTGCCTATTTTTCTTCTATATATTTTATGGCTTCAGGTGTTATTACATACAAGTCTTTTATCCACTTCTACTTAACTTTTGTGTACAATGTGAGGTAGTTTAAATTTTTACATATGGTTATGCAGTTTCCCAGCATCATTTACTGAAGAGAGTTTCTTTCCTCCATTTCATACTCTTGCATCCTTTGTTATGAATTAACTGACCATTTAAATGTGGGCTTATGTCTGGGTTCTCAATTGTAGTTCTTTAAACTCTGTATCTGTTTTTATTATGAAACCATATTTTTTTATGACTTTAGCTTAGTAGTATAACTTGAAGTCTGGTTGTTGACAGAAGAGAATATTTAGGGTCTTCTGTGTTCCATATGAACTGTAGAAATTTTGCTATAGGTCTTTGAAAAATGCCACTGAAATCTTGATAAGTTTTTCATTTAATATGTATGTTGCTTTGAGTAAGATGGCTATTTTAACCATGTTAATTTTTCTAATACATAATCCAGGGATATATTTCCATTCCTTTGGGTTTTCCATTTCTTTTAACAATATCTTATTGTTACACTATTCCTTCACTTCCTTTGTTATGTTAGTTCCTAGGTATTTAATTGTCTTTAATGTTATTATAAATATGATTCATTTTTTTTCTCTTCTAAGTTCCTTGTTTGCATATAGGGACCAAAAGATATTTATGTTGATTTAGTACCTGCCACTTCACTGTACTGATAGTAATAGTGTTTTTGTTGGTGTTTATAAGATGTTCTATGTATATTATATTATCTGCAAGTACTGATAGCTTTACTTAGTTTTAGTGCCTGCTTTTCAATACCAATATTTTGTATCACAATTTTTGTTTGCCTTAAAAATTATTGACAAATCATAATTTTCTATGATTTCATTTCTATGCAAATGAAAGTGAATCCTACCTTAGTTCTCTCTGATTACTCATAACTGTATATAAGTAAGGTGTTAACTGTGGCTTATTAATTTTATACTCTATAATACTTTCTACTCTATCCTAGAGTTAAACTTAACATTTTAAATTTCTTTTTATTATCATAACTTGGGAAGTTCATTTTCTATTTTCTTCTGATTTAAATGTATGCAACATAAGTCTTCAGAAAAACATTTCTGTATTTATGGAGTGATAGTGGAGTCATGTTAAATTTATTCTTAAAAAACACTGCTTTCTAATGCAAATGAAGGCCAAACCATAATATTTGAAAATCCATTTTTGTATTTGCATATTCTTTATGTCCTTATAAATTGCATTGTTTCTCACTTCTCAGAGATTACCCTAGTAGAATCCTGTAGAGCTATACATGTATGAGGTGCTCAACAAATTATTTTAGGCAAGTAGCAATGAATTTCTTACTATGATATATTTAAAATGTTGCAAAAAAAATCACATGTAAACTAATATGTGCCCAGTAGCAGCTTTATAATTTGAAGTGACTCTTATTAATAAAAGGGGGGCATAAATGTGATTTAAGACTTTCCATATGTCTTATTCTTATATTTTAAAATCTCTTATTTCTCGCTGTATATGAATACTGCATATAGCCCAAGGTGTTAATTGTGTTTTTCTGAAAAATAGTTGTTAGTAATGGAAAAGTTATTTCCATTCATTTAAAATGTAAAATTTCATCTTTGCTTGGAATTACTTTTTCCATAATTAGCTAGTATTTAATCTTTGTGTATCTCCAGTTTACCAATCTAATCTAATTTTTGTGTGTGTGTTGGCATTAGTCTGTAAAACATACCATCTTTTTTTCTTTTTCCACTTTCCTTCCTCTGCTCCATTAAGTTTATTCTATTTAAAAGATGACCACAATACTATAATGTTATGTATGCTATCCATAGAGAGGTTGTTACACTGGGAGATATTTTTATGACCCTTCAATTCAGGAACAGGGAGACATGTCATCATTTGCACAGTAGTTTAGCACTGCTTTCAAATTATTTCTGATTCTATTCTTTCTTGGTGTTTTACTCCAAATAAACTGATGTAGTCAGTGTTTCTCCAATTATTTCTGTTCTTTTTTTCTTTCACCTTTGCTCAATCTATTTCTTCTACTTGATGTACCTTATTCTGTTTTTTGATGCCAAATCCCATACACTTTCATCCCCTTAGCTACATAGGTGGTAACTTTCTTAGTACTTGCAACAGGGGGATTCAGAAAATCACTGCTTACTGACTTTGCTTTAGATGGTTAAATTGTAAGAACAGATAGCCTGAATCATCAGAACTCACGGCAGGCCTATCAATCATTACTAGAGTTAAACAACAGTAGCTAAAGCTAGAATATGTCTTGATATGAATACATATTTACTACTTTTGTCAGTTTGAGAAGTATGAATAGACAAACTTCCCCAATGTCATGATCACTGAGTTGGTGCTGATAGAATAAAAGCACTACAAGTTTTTCCTTAGTTGAAAGTAGGTACAGGTTGAAATGTTGAAGTGTTTTTAATTGCACAGCTTATTAATAAAATATACCTAGAGATTTTAGTAAGATAGAGTTGATTAACTTTTAGATAAAGCAGTCAATAAAATAAATAAAAATTTGTAATAATTCCTCCTCCTATATAATTGTAGGGTCCCTTGAAAAAATTAAAAGGAGGGGATTTCCAAAGCAATTATCAGCCTTAATTTTTAACATTAGAAAGAGCTGACAGGTTTTATACCTTAATTACTTCAATTTGAAAGCTAATTTGTTATATTTTTACAATGTTGTCAGGCTCAAATTCCCTAAATAAATGATCAATATAAGACATATAAGAATTTAAAAAATTATTCTTTCGGCCCTCCCTGGTGGCGCAGCGGGTTAAAGCACAGCACTGAGAAGCTAAAGCCGCTTCCGCATGAGTTCGATTCCCGCCTGCCCCGGAGGCGACCACATGGCGTGGCAGACCTCTCCTGACCCGCCCGCTGCTCCCCTCAGCAGTGTACTTCGTCTATCTGCCTGTTCTGTTCCCCACTCTGTCTCTGGTGAAGCCTCTCGCCGCCCCTGAGCCTCTGGCCTGTACCCCAGTTCTGTATGCACAAATAAATAAATAAATCTTAAAAAAAAAAAAATTCTTTCTAGTGCTGTTGTCTTACTAGAAATAAGTAAGATTTGTGTATGTGTGTGTGTGAACACACACAACAAATAATAAATAAACAAAATAATAAATAGCTACCTAAATATTAAAATGAGGTATTATATTTGCATAAATTATTTTACAATAGCTGACAAATATTTACCTCATAAAGAGCTTGATTATTTTACCTTGGAATTTTGGTTAAATGTGGTAACAAAAAGGAGACATATTAAGCATTATAAAATTAGATTTCATTAATATTCCAAAGCATAGCTATATTTTCATTTTTTAGAATGAATTAGTGGGTCATTCAGGAAAAAAACACCTTATTAGCCTATAAATCTGGCTATTATTCTATTTTCTTTTTTAAAAAGTAGAAACATTAAAATTCTCTGAGTGCAAGCTAAAATAAAAAGTCATTTTATACATGCATTGAGAGATCCTGATGAGTTTAATATTTTATAAAGTATCTTGTCATAATTGAATTTTAAAAGGTGTCTGTTTTAAGATTGAAATCAAAACAAATTTAATTCACTTATTAGGCACTTATTGGTACTTATCTTTGGCAAACAGGGAGGGAAAGCTCGGGATGCAGCATAACTACTATTCCTCAGAGATTGGCATTATTCCACAGTGTAAACAGACCTGTAAGAAAACACATAAAATAGAATAATATATTATATAAATGTGTGTATATGGAATATAGTGAATACACAAAGATAATGACTTTATTTTGTACCTATTATATAATCTATGTTTTTGTAGGTACATATCTTTGCCATTGTAAAAATATGAGAACATACATTAATGTATATATACACATGTATACATGCCTATATTTAAATACACAATCTGGTGTCTAGTTCATAAATATTAAGTATGACCATTTGCTTCATAGTCTTCCCATTCCCAAATCATATCTTGTATTTGATTAAATAAATGAGTAAGCACATAAATTCCATTAAGCAAGAGACTTTAGTTAACTCCTATTGCAGCACTGTAAGTTGGTATCACAATGTCCTTGAAATCATCAGGTGCCTTCCTGATTTATCTAAATTAAAACCATGGCACATTTTAACCACAATGAGAATATGACTATTGCAAGTGTTCATAAAAAAGAAAAGTATAGAGTCAGCTCTTCCTGCCCGCTTGTGTACATTCAAGTGTACATTCTTCTCCTGTCTCTTTCTAATAAACTTACTCTTTGAATATATAAAAAAAGAAAAGTATAGAATAGATTTCTATAGTAAACCTCACCATTAGTATTTTATGGTCAACTTCATCTGTCCCTTTCTTGTCAAAAGAACAATACTTAAAAACACACGAACGGCCCTCCCTGGTGGCGCAGCGGGTTAAAACACAGCACTAAGAAACTAAAGCCACTTCCTCATGAGTTCGATCCCTGCCTGCCCTGGAGGTGACCACATGGCGTGGCAGACCTCTCCTGACCCGCTCGCTGCTCCCCTCAGCAGTGTACTTCGTCGATCTGCCTGTTCTGCTCCTGACTCTGTCTCTGGTGAATCCTCTCACCCTCCGCATCTCTGGCTTGTACCCCAGTTCTATATGAATAAATAAATAAATCTTTAAAAAAAAAAAACACACGAACATAATCATTCTACCTGTATTATACCTAAGATACTCTTAGGGAAAACATTAACTTGATTGCTTCTTGGTTTTTAGGAACAGATGTCTGACTAACATGGGCATACAAACTGTGAGTGTGTGTGCATGTTTGTATATCTATTTAGATAAGTGTGCAACCAGAGTTCCAATTTAAAATGGCAACTGCAACTTCATAAATGGCTTGAGTCCAAAACCATTTTTTAAATTGTGTCACTTTTATTCAGAGTTCACACCTCTTGAGGTCATTCTTTTTAATCATCTTTTTTACTATCCATGAAAATTTCCATTTAAAAATGTGTAATTCTGTTTCTCACAAGAATTGCCAGTCACACTAGAAAACTGGTGTTCCTGTTGTTAACTATCAAGGCAGAAGAACTAGTTAAATTAACACAAGAGTATCCGTTTGTCTTGATAATACAAGTGTTCCACATATGAGCGTTCTTCCTGCAGGTCTTACCCTGCTTCTGTGGGTTTGTGTTTGCTTTAGGTTTTGTTTAATGACATTATACTTTATGTCTGTGTTCAGTAGGGAATAAAGTTTGCATTTGCCAACTTACGTGAAATAATATTGAAATCCATTAAAAAAGAGCATTCCTTAAGGTAAATTATAGTTAAGATAAAATACTTAAGGGTGTTTGGCTTATTTCATGATCCTTGAATGTCTTGTAATTTAAATTATACATTAATTTGATAATAGTTAATTTAGAACCAAATACAAGATACTTACCAATTATAACTTTTGTTTTTATTTTTAATAATTTTTATATGCACACATTTAGTTGTTCAACTGTAGTAAAACTTCTTAATAAAATCTGAAGCAAAAATATTTTTCCCACTAGTTGTCTATAACATGTGGACACTTGTGCAGTATTCCAGAACTGACAGTCAGACATTTACTCCCTCATTAGCACAATCAAAAGTCTGGCCTTTTACCCCTAATGAGCTCTCAAACTATAGCTATTTTTATGATTCAGACTTCCCCTCTCTTTATTTTTTATCAGTTTTAAAGATGCATTGACCATCCCATCATCTGCTCATCCAGAAAAACTTCTCATCCAGATTTTTATGCCACTTTTGAGGAAAATCATATCACCTCTTCATATTCTAGCTACAAGTTTAAAAATCCTACTTCCTGCTTAGCCACACCCTCTGTTCCCCTCCATTTACTCCCTACCATATTTCCAAACTAACTGCCTTCTGTATGGTGCTAAAGAATTCTCTTCACCCTATTTATTAATTGTTTTCTCACACTCACTTCACCTTATTCTACTATATGACTTTGCAAATATATTCCCCATAATGTGCAAAATGTAATTTCTTCTTAGTTTTTTGCTCTGCAAAGTCTATCCAATCTTCAGAGATCATTCCAAGTTGTGCCTTCCTGGGTGTCCCTCTTGGGCTTCCTACTCTGGACATGCTCAAAATCACTGAAATATTTATTAGTAATACAAGATATACATAGAACTCAGTGATGTAGATCTTCTGCTGTACTTCAGTGACACAGTCTCTGTAATATGGACTTAATTTTTTTTTTAAAGGAGCCATGTCTTATGCTTTTCTTGTTCCCCACATGGAAACAGAGACACATGAGGTATTCAGTAAATACTTGTCTTTTGAGTCGATTGAAAAGGTCAATTTAGGTAGTTTTGGGTCCCTCTGGGGACATTTAGCAAAATCTGAAGACATTGTTGGCTGTCAAAGTTGGAAGGGAGTTTCTGCTAACACCTAGTGAATATAGTAGGGACCACGTAGCTATCTTTATTTTTCCTAACTTTACTATTTGATCTTTGCTATACAACAATTTTTATGTTTTCTTTTTCATAATGTTTCCTATAATAAGTTTTTTGTTTTGTCTATATCAATTTTAATCATAACCAGGTGGCAACATAGTCACAGATCTTTATTTTAAAATTAGCTCACATTAACACATATGTATTAAGATGAGAAGTTGAAGGGAGTTGAGGTAGAAAAACATCTGAAATGCTTTTATATGTTCTTAAAGACATGGAATTATTTGGAACTTTACCCCATTACAAAGAGAAAAATTTATATTTGACTAATATTTATTTATTGTGTATTATGTAAATATTCATATATAAGTGTATATTTATTTTTAAACTAGTATTTTTTGAAACTTCCTCTAGATAAGAGACATATCCAAATGATAAGAGGGAATGTTCTCTTTTGGCTCATGTACTTTTCAACAAATAATCAGATTCCTACCATAATATTTTGGAGTAAAAACACTATATATGTAAAATATTTTATAAATATTTTATGCTCTCTATAAAATATATATATACAAATTTTACATATATAGTCTTTATTAAACTACACCTATTTTTTACAAATTCCAAACAAATATGTTTTCTAAATATAATATTGACCAACTCCTTTGAAGATCCTTTACAACTGGCATAGAGAATATATTCACTTAAAAATCATTTAGTTTGGAGTAGGAGTTATTATAAATGTGTACTCTTATTGCTAAGTTGTTCAGACACTTATTTCAGTCCATAAAAAACATCCAAATAATTTTGCCTTGGAATCTCATTCATTGGTGAATGATCCAGATAAATTATCTGGCATTATGCTTGGTCCTTGGAAAGGAAATATTTCTAGAAATATAAATAATGTTATTCTCTTTCTCCTGTGATTTTCATAGCACTGTGTTGGCAGTTTTATGGCCCCTAGCAGAGATTTGGCCCAGAAAAGACATGTTTAAACTGAGGGTGCACCCTTGATAAATCAGAATGAACTGTGAAGTAGCTAGAAATGCCACATACTTCATGTTCTACAGATTATTTCAAGATGTTTTCTACCAGTTTTCACAACTTTTGCTTTTATTTTTTTATTCATTCATTCAACAAGTATTTATTAAGAACATAGTATTTGCAGGCCACTAGTTTTTTTTTTTTAAAGATTTATTTATTCATACAGAACTGGGGTACAGGCCAGAGATGCGGAGGGTGAGAGGATTCACCAGAGACAGAGTGGGGAGCAGAACAGGCAGATCGACGAAGTACACTGCTGAGGGAGCAGCGGGCGAGTCAGGAGAGGTCTGCCGTGTCATGTGGGACTCCTCTGGGGCAGGTGGGGATCAAACTCATGTGAAAGTGGTTTAATCTTCTCAGTGCTGTGCTTTAACCCGCTGCACCACCAGGGAGGGCCACCACTAGTTTTATGTGCCTAGTCACTGGTGAGCATAAAAGGCATTTATTTTTGTATGACAAAAGGCATTATTTCTGCATGACAGAAATTACAATCTGATAGGACAAACAGATAAGAATCAAATTAACCATACAGATAAACAATCACTTATTCACTAAAGAAAACACTGAGTGCTTAACATTTTCATCTGTTCTAGACTTGGAGAACTCAGTACTTGCACCTAGGAATTTATATTTTACGGTGAATATAGCTATTATTATGGCAGCCTGTAAAAATAAGTTAAGTAAGGACATAGAAGTTTTGGAGATTGGGATAATGTACTTAGAGACTTAGCGGTCAAGGACAATTTCTCTAGAGAATGAAATCTGAACATGGACCTGAGCAAAGAGAAGGAAACATTCATCAAGTATCTGGCATATTAAAAGATCAGTGTGGGACTTGAGTGAATGAAGGAGTGGTAAGTGATAAGATAAGAGAGACAAGAAAGGGCCAGAACTATACATGACAGGCAGTTTTGATTATTAGTGTGTAAGCTGCTTTGTAAAAAATACAAGTTGTTAAAAGAATAGATAACTGGCCCTTCCTGGTGGCGTAACGGGTTAGGATGCAGCACTGCAAACTCCCCACAGCTGCTTCAGTGTGAGCTTGGTCACCAGCCCTGGAGGTGATCCACATGGGAGTGATCCACATGGCGCAGCAGACCTCTCCTGTCTCACTTGCTGCTCCCCTCAAGAATGTACTTCATCATCAGCCTGTTCTGCTCCCTGTTCTGCCTCTGGTGAATCCTCTCACCACCCCTGCACCTCTGGCCTGTACCCCAGTTCTGTATGCATAAACAAATAAGTCTTAAAACAAAAACAAAAACAAAACCCAGATAACTGGGATCCTAACCTAACTTGGGGCATCAAGGAGAAGCTTCCACTGAGGACTGATTTGGGGTTCCCAAAATTCACATGGGAGCCCTAACTCCTTCTCTGGCTGTTGTTTTAGACAGAGCCTTTAAAGAGGTTATTAAAGTTAAACGAGGTCAGAAGAGTGGGGTCCTAATCCAATAGGATTAGTATCTTTATTAAAAGAGGAGGAGAAACCAAGAATTCATGCATGCAGAGAAAAAGCCATGTGAAGACACTGCAAGAAGATGATCAGGCACATGTAAGCCAAGGAAGAGGCATCAGGAGAGGCACTTTGGTTCGGACACATGTCCTTCAGAACTGTGAGACAGTAAATTTGCATTTGTTTAAGTCACTCAGTCTTTGGTGTTTTATTATATTAATGGATGCAACAACAGACTAATACAGTTTTCCATACGCCAGTGACCTATGGGCTGAAGACCAATGGATGAATAGAAATTAACCACTTGAAGTGGCTGAAGCCCTGAGAATCAAGATGAGAGCCTTACATGAAGAGAAGAAAGTGGTTAAGGGAAGCCAAATCTACAAGATCTGGTAGACTCTATTAAGCACTTTGACTTTTTCTTAAAGGAATTGACATGCCCATTTGCATTTTAAACACAATCTGGCTTAAGAAAAATTGAAGCAGGGAAGAAGTGTGCAGGCAGCCCCACTCACAAGTTTCCAGAGAGATGAATAGCCTGGACCAGGATGATTGCAATGAAAATATAGAGAAGTGGATTGCTATTTACTAATAAAGTTGACAGCACTAGAATTACTCTCCTACATGTCAGAATTTTGCAAATGGAAGGAAGTAGACTTCTTGAAGTGAAGACACTGAATTTTATCTTCAAACCTGACCAGTTCCATTTTGGATGTGTTGAATTTGAGCTGCTTCTAAAATATCTAAGTGGAAAAATAATTAAGTAGATGAACTTGGAGTCCAGAGAACAGATGGATGCTGAAAATATCATATTGAAGATCACTGGTTTACAGACAGTAATTGAAACCTGCTACAGTTTAGAGTCCCTATAGAGAGGGAGTTTATTTGTTTTGTCCACTGGTGTATCCCAGTTTCACTAAACAGTGCTGATAATTTGGACTACACTCAATTATTTGTCAAATGAATGAATGGATGTGTGGGTGGACAGATGTATTTCATAGGGAAAGAGTTTAACATGAAAAGATAAACAGGTCTACAATGAAACTTTGAAATTACCAACACTTACAGTCTGTGTAGAAGAGGAAAACAGCAAAGGAACAGTGGGAGAGAAGTAGAAAAGCAGTACACATACATGAATTTGCCAAAGCCCATCCTGTTCCCAGAATTGTCAGTTTCCCTGAAGCATCTTCTTTTTTTTTTTAAATTTTTTTAAAGATTTTATTTTATTTATGCATACAGAGCTAGGGTACAGGCCAGAGGTGCAGGGGCAGTGAGAGGATTCACTGGACAAAGAGTGGGGAGCAGACAGGCAGATCGCTGCTGAGGGGAGCAGCAGGTGGGTCAGGAGAGGTCTGCCACGCCATGTGGTCACCTCCGGGGCAGGTGGGAATAGAACTCATGCAGAAGTGGCTTTAGCTCTCAGTGCTGTGCTTTAATCCGCTGCGCCACCAGCGAGGGCCCCTGAAGCGTCTTCTTTTATTATTATTATTTTTTTTCTCATAAACTTCATTTGTTCATCTGTTATGGCACTTTGGTGAACTGGGGAATAGATTCTGAACACCTTAGAGACATGTTCCTGGTGAATCCATTTTTTCATTAAGGATTCTTATTACTAAATCTTAATTTCTACCTAATTACCCATGCAAGATTTCAAGTTCATACCAAAGAATGTATTTTTAAGGAGTTAGTAGATTCCTTCTAGTGAATGCTGTAAAGTACTAGCCTGATATAGTGCTGTAGTGACTGCTGTGTTCTCTTAGTCAAAAATTTCTGACTCTGAGTTTTGTTGTAGCTCATGAAGGAGCTTTTTGTAGCCCTTTTGCAGCTCATTCCAACTCTGAACAATCTTCAGCATTCAAAATAAAAATGGATTCTCCATTAAACTGGAAAAATATCATCACATCCTATGCAATGTAATTAAACATTTTGCTTTCCCTTCTTCCTCTGATGTAGTTCTGGAGTAGTTATTTGTATACTTTGTATCTAATATTGGACAGTACAAAAGGACATAAACATTTCTTTATCATAAATATAGTTAGTGATAACCTTGAGTATTATTTGATAGCCACTGTACTTTCACTAATGGCCAGCAGATTCAGAACTTTATTATCAACTGACTCATGTCAGAACTTCATCATATACAGGCTAAATTTCTATTGATTTCTAAATGATAGGTGCTAATGTCAAGGCAGTGCAGTAATAGCAAAAACTTGATTTCCCTTGAATATCCTGAGGGTCACATTCACGGGCACCAGGGAGTCTGGGTAATAAACCTGTTGAATTTTTGCCATCATATTTAGAGTAAACAAATTAATGCTAGGAACCATTTTCTAGTAGGAGATAATAAAGGAAATGGCAAACAAAAATAAATGTTACAAAGAGGAAAAATACAATCTCAGTGAGCAGATTAAGTGCTTTTATAAATTACCTGGAACTTTTTAAATGGAGGCAAGAGTCTTAAAATTATACAATTTAGCTAAATAGCATAGTATTTGTTCCTGTCATTAAATAGTTGTCTTTCTGTCGGGGCCAAATTCGATATTTAAATATGTTTCACTATGAAGAAGATAATTGTCAATTTGTCTACTAGTGACTATATCTTTAATTGGACTGAAGTAAGTGAGAATGATTCATCTCTTATGAGGCCGATTTCAGGCAGGTCATTGCAGGGTGGGTGTGGAGGATTAACTGCAGTCCCTGTACCTACCGGTGAGATCATTGAAGAACATACTTGGTGTTTGTAGCACACAGCCTGATCAGTTTCTGGGTGTGTTCAAAGTACTACCAAGTTCCCCTGGCCTGTCCTAAATCCCCAGGCCAAATTCCTTGGGACACTGGCTTTCACCTTGCAAGCTTTGGCAGTTAATCACAGTAACAGTCTTGTGCGCTGAGGGCTCACCACTTGCAGTAACTGCCCTTTGATTATTGCAGACATTCTTGGTACAGAGGCAAAGATAAGATCCTGAAGTACATAGTGAAAAGAGGAATAAGAGGAAGCCAAATATAAATATTGCTGAAATCAACTCCTGCTTTTACTTAATACTAATAGTTCTTGGTCCCTCCCCAAAATGCAGGAATTTGTTCTTTTTAATAAAAATATTGTATACTTAATGTGCATAATGTGATATATCAAGCCAATATACATCTTACATTTGTTCTGTGTATTCATGAGTGGTGAGATTCCTGAGATCTACTATTTAATAAATTTCTAATATATAGAATGATTATAGCCAGCATACTGTTCATTGTATCTCTACAATTTAGTAATCTGGTTTTACTGCTTCCTTTGAAATATGGCTGTATCTGAAAAAAAGAAAACTATGAGATGACACAAAATAGCTTTAAAAATGGCATTTGGTTTTGTGCTATGACTTAATAATGAGATAAAAATTCTAATGATATTCTCATGTTCACTTCTTTCAAAGGATGATTATTTCACAACACCTGAATATTGTAGTATAGTTTCAATTAATCATGTGTCTTGAGAAGTCATATCTAAATATAATTATTCATATAGCTCTGGTAAAACCATTAACAGTGGGTAGTCCTGCTTTAGTGACTTCTGCATGGGTTTTCATTGTTAATCTCAACAGATTTACTTTCTACAAACTTATCCAGGGTACAACATTTTGTAAATACTTGATCTATAACCACAGGACTGAGTTTATATTCATGTTTTCATGACATGAAGAGCCTACATCTATTTGGTTCACCAGGCTGTGGTTGTCCTAGGACCAGGGTATGGTCGGTGTTCATTTACTGTTTGCCGAGTAGATATCAGATGCCAGACATGCATCTTGTCACGTTTAGGTTCTTAGACACTTGAAAGAGCTCTTCAATTTTAGTGAGATAAGAATGAAACATTGTGTTTTAACAAAAATAATCTTTATAGAACAGATTTTAGAGATACTTATTCATACAGTGACACATAAACTGCTTGTTCCACTTCAGCCACCACTTCCCCATTGCTCAAAGGAGCAATTTAAATTCATGTATGCTTTCGATCAGCACAATGTTTTTTAAACACCTATTACTTGCTAAAGGGTGTTCCAAAGATGGGGAAAATAGCTATAAACAAAAAAGAGCTCCCATAGAGTGTTCCGTTTAGTGAAAAGAATGGTAATGATTCTTGAAGATATTGTAATTTATTTATAAGCACTATTTCTAATTATTGACAAACTGTGAATAATGGTCCTATGAAAGCAGGATTTCACTAGCATAATTTGATCTGCTTCAGAAATTCTGTCACAGACAAGAATGTCAGTTATCCAGGTCAAGCAAATCTTCACATTTTGGATACCTAACAGCTAGTCTTCCTTCACCAGTATTGTACATGGTGTGTTGAAGAATGGCTGATCTCCTTGAATATCCCAGGAGTTACCAAATAATGTGTATGGGATGATGTTCTTGTATGACACATGCTTTTAGAAAATACCATATGTAAGGTGTCAGAATAGGAACATTTATTTCTAGTACAGTCTTTAAGAAATGCTACAGGTTTCAGGACTCAGTCTTAGCCACATATTTAAAGGTGACAAACACAGAATCACCTAAGCTATTAATTTAAAATTCCTGTCTTTCAGGTTGGCTGCCTTTAGATATTTTGACACCCACCTAAGCCACCAAACTTTAAAATATAGATGAATAATTTTGTTTATGTGTTCATAAAGGAGTTTTGTAGCACTGAAGAAGTGTTTTTAAATTTTTCTGTTTTTAAATGCCATTTGTTTAGTAGTTTATTCACTCAGCTTTTACAGTAGTAGCAGCAGTAGTTGGAATCCTGCCCGGAGTCTTCCCTTCCATGACCTCACATGACTCTCCTCACAGTCAGATGTCAGCTGCCAGTCATTAGCCATAAATCTCTGAATGACTGTGCTTCATAGTGCACCTCTTCTACCTCAGCAGCCACACACACCATACGCAGTGCCTCCTGCATTGAGCACCCTTATTTTTTCTCAAATTATTTTGATGAAAGTTGTGAAAAGTCCTTTCTTCCTTGCTTTGTATTAATGAAAACTTCCTTAGTTGCCTTTCCTGCGAAACTGAGGTTGTCCAGGTAGCCAGCATTTACTTTTTTTCAAGCTCCTTTTGATATTCACAAACCTGTAATAGAATTCCTTAGAACTGATGAACTGATCGCTAAGAGAGTTTGAATAGTTAGTTATGTTACAAATGTAGGCTTCATCCTTTCCTGGCCTACTGCGCTTGCCAGTTTTCCATCAGCAGTTGGTGGCATTAAGCAGCTGCTGCCTTATCTTTATCTTGTTCTTCATTTGGAGATTCAGGAGCTATGCCAGGTCTTGAGAATCTTCCCTTCTGCTCCCTCTTATGGTCTTATTTGAAATCTTTTCACAGATTTGGGGTGTACCCAGACAATTAAGGACAATTGGGACCTTCAATATAGGTCCCAATTCAGGCCTACTTTTGTGTGTGCTTGTATTTTATCAGTTGCTCTTTTAGTATCAAAATATAAAAATCCTCTAACTCTGTTTCCTAAAAATAGCTCCTGGGCCTTCCCTGGTGGTGCAGCGGGTTAAAGCACAGCACTAAGAAGCTTAAGCCACTTCCGCATGAGTTCGATCCCCGCCTGCCCTGGAGGAGATCCACATGGTACAGCAGACCTCTCCTGACCTTCCTGCTGCTCCCCTCAACACTGTACTTCACCCATCTGCCTGTTCTGCTCCCCCTCTGTCCCTGTTGAATCCTCTCACCCTCCGCATCTCTGGCCTGTACCCCAGAATAAATAAATAAATCTTTAAAAAAAAAATAGAAATAGTTCAAACAAGGGCCCTCCCTGGTGGCACAACTGGTTGAAGTGCAGCACTGCGAAACTAGCTGCAGCTGCCTCAGCATAAGTTCAATCCCCGGCCCCAGAGGTGACCCACACAACACAGCAGACTTCTCCTGCCTTGCCCGCTGCTCCCCTCAGCAGTGTACTTCATCGATCTGCCTGTTTTGTTCCCCAGTCTGTCTTCGGTGAATCCTATTAACCACCCCTGCACCTCTGGGCTATACCCCAGCTCTGCTCCGTATGCATAAATGAATTTTAAAAATTAGTTCAAATATGGATTTCAGTTGTCTTCAGTGTGAAAAAAATAAATATTACTGGGATCAGAGTCGAAGTTATTTGTTCAGCATTTACTCATTCATTCATTCAACAACTACTTATTGAGCATCGATTGCATGTTTGGATCTGCAGAGCATACAAAGATGAACAAAACACAGTTGTATTCCCTTGAAGTCTACTGTATAGATGGTAAAGTTATAATCTTTCTTTGAACCAGTAGTAGTAGTCTGAACACCCACTCAGATTTTAAACTCCTTCTATGGTATCAGTAGGTGTTCTGATGGGAAGTGTTCTCTTTCTTCACTCAAAGAAGTATTTTGAGAGACTAATAATCTCCTTTCTGTAAAGGTGAAAGCACTTTGAGATGACAACAGGCAGAGAAGATATTAGCCATCCCTGCCATTCCTTGTTACCTGCTGTTTGTAAAGATAACTCCACTCTTAGAAGCCATTTTCTCATGGATTCTTCTGAGTGCATCCCCAACCTGTTAAGTAATGATAAAACATTTTTAATTAACTGAAGCTCAGCTGTATGCCAGCAATATTTCATTTAAACTCTATACAAGTTAAACACTTGGGTATTAAATGCCAAAGCCAGGTCTGTGTGACTCAAAGCCATGCACTTGTATAGTAACATGCATGTGAATGTGTGAGCCTGTACCTTGGAAACATAGACAGTGTTTTAAACCAGCGTTACATCAATGGATAAATAAAAACATAACCATGGCATCCTTCTTCAAGGTTCTTTGTGAAGGTGGCATATTTTCTTCGCACTAGTGTCCAGGTGGGCACTTATGAGAACTCTCATAGGTTCCTCTCTGGTTCTCCCTGTAACTCCCTTGATCCCTAGAACAACTCTTCAGGACCTGGACAACATAGTGTTGTTCTCAGCACCATCTCCAGAAGCTCTCAGGCTGACAGTTATTCTGTAGCTCTCTCAAGACACATCCTGTAAGGAATGACCTCAACTTAGACTTTCCTGGCTTCATACCATAGAGTCAGAGTCTGTCACCATTGTCCCAGACTAAGTAGACTCTCATGTTCCTTTTAATCCCCATTCACCTTCTATCTGATATGTAAACTAACTTTGGTGATGACTCAGTAAAGTTAAGTCATTATTAGAGACATGATCCAAAGCCAAAGATCAAGCACCCCAGTCATTTCATTTGACCTCTGGAGGGTCTTTTGTCCCTTACTAAGGTGCTTCAACCTTGTCTTTTTTTTTTTTTTTTTTAAAGATTTATTTATTTATGCATACAGAACTGGGGTACAGGCCAGAGGCTCAGGGGTGGAGAGAGGCTTCACCAGAGACAGAGTGGGAACAGAACAGGCAGATTGACAAGTACACTGCTGAGGGGAGCAGCGGGC
>NW_004567102.1:28189489-28403431 GCF_000260355.1 Condylura cristata
GGTCACCTCCGGGGCAGGCGGGAATCGAACTCATGTGGAAGCGGCTTCAGATTCTCAGTGCTGTGCTTTAACCCACTGCGCCACCAGGGAGGGCCCTCAACCTTGTCTTTTTGAGTTATTATGTCAGCTTTTTATAGTTTTACTATCTTCTCTATTGCTTTTTACTGCTGTAAGTGTACAGATCACTTAACCTTCTGGTGGGTTTATTGCTTTTAATCTACCATGGACTGCATACTTTTTCATATTTCATATTTTAGATGTAAAATAAAAGATGATAGGACTCCCAAGAAAGCGTTCTTCTGCATTCACTTTAACTTTCTGAGTTTAATGAATTAATTGTTGCCTGTTTGAGGAAGTGTTAGTCTACTTCTTTAATTCCTTTGGGTCTCAACTCTGTCATGTCATTTATGTTGCTGCATGCATAGATAAGTGAGTGATAAGGCACAATTTCTCTTTCTTTGTTCTCATAGATTCTAGGGAGATTGAGCATGTAGTTTTATGTAATTTCTGAGGTAGTCGTTTTTCAAACTAATATGTAGAAGTACTTTTCTACTAATATGTAGAAGTACTTCAAGAAAGCCATAGTCAAACCACTGTGTATTTTGATTTTGATGTGCTTCATAATTGCTAGTTATAAAGCTTCTAGAAAGCCAGGCAAAAAAGATCTCAAAGTTATTTTGTCCATTTTTTTTTTTTTTCAGATTGGAAATATGTAGACCATGGAGATTAAGAGATTTGTTTAAACTCCCAGAGATGGTGGGCTTAGTAACCAGTTACACCTCAAAATTGGGTTATTACTCTTTATTGTCTCCTTTCAATGTTCTCCTTCTTAAAAATAATGCAGTATGGCCCTCCCTGGTGGCGCAGCGGGTTAAAGCACAGCACTGAGAAGCTAAAGCCACTTCCGCATGAGTTCGATTCCCGCCTGCCCCGGAGGAGACCACATGGCGTGGCAGACCTCTCCTGACCCGCCCGCTGCTCCTCTCAGCAGTGTACTTCATTGATCTGCCTGTTCTGCTCCCCACTCTGTCTCTGGTGAAGCCTCTCGCCGCCCCTGCACCTCTGGCCTGTACCCCAGTTCTGTATGCATAAATAAATAAATCTTTAAAAAATAATAATAATAATAATGCAGTATATCTATTAGGTGTTACAGATTTTCTATTACAGATTTTCTATTTAAATTTACAAGTAGAACAGTTAATCTTCTAAATTAGCATCCTGCAGAGGACAGTGCAGCAAAGAAAGAAGCATATAAATATAGGGAAAAATATAGACAAAAAAAATGACCAAATACAAGTTCTATCATTTTCTAGCTGTTGATACTGAACAAGCTGTTTAATCCCTACAAACTTCAATTTTCTCAACCATAAAATGAAGATTGTAATACTTGCCGAGGAGGGCCGTGACTGAGAGGATTAAGTGAATTGATCCTATACAGTCCTTTGAACAGTGCCTAGTCCATACTAAGTGTCCATTAAGTGAGATGCTCAGTAATTTTCAGCTAGTTTTTCCATTTGTGAGAAACAGGTCACTTTTTTTTCCTTTATGCTTAATTATTACTTATTGTTGTGCTTCTATTATCTTAGGCTTTTGGTAAACCTTGCAAACAATTAGTTGGTAAATCAACTAAAAACTAGAAAATTTTATTTTCATGGTTAGTGTGTGTTTTAATTCTAATCTGATTCCCTGCATAGAGTGTAGATGGGGGTGAATGTCATTTAAAGGCAAAGTTCACATTCCTCAAAGTGATTTTAGATCACCTGTTTCAGAATCACCTGTCAGCTTTTTTTTTTTTTAATAACTGGTGGGTAGGCCAGAGGTGCAGGGAGAGAGCAGGTGATTTGAGAGGATTTACCAGAGAACGGTGATTTGAGAGGATTTACCAGAGAACGGTGGAGAACAGAACAGGCAGATTTACTAAAATGCACTGCTAAGGGAACAGTGGGCAAGTCATGAGATTTTCTGAGACAAATGTGGGTTAGCTCCCTGGAAGGGAATTGAATTCATGTTGCAGAGTTAGTACATAAAGAGAGAAGCAACTGGCTGCTGTAGTAACAGGAAGGGTTCTTGAACCAAGGAAGGCACACAGCCTCTACTAGCTGAAAAAGGAAAGGAAACTAAAGGATCCATCTCTATTAATACTTGACTTTACTCAGTGAGACTGACTGGACTTTTGACTACTAGAACTCTTAAGAGAGTGGATTTGTGTTGTTTTCAGCCAGTAAGTTTATGATAAATTTTTACAGCATTAATAGAAAGCTAATACCTTTGTTTTCTCAAAGTACTCATCTTTGGAGACCATTGGCTCCTCTCTTAGGCTCATCTCTGAGCTCACTTTCCACCTACCAGGCATATTCTTCCTTTATTCTTCTGTCAATGGATTCAACAAATTTTTCTGAGCTCTGAAGAAATCCTGTCTCTTGTGGTTTTCCTTGTCCTTCCCAGTCAAGAACAACTTTCCCTTCTCTGAAGTTCTAAGGTATTCAGGACCTGTGCCACTTATTGTGTAATGCATATATGATATTTAAGAATCTGTCCAGGATTGGTTAAGCACAGAATCTCTCAAATCAGCATGTCTGGGTTTAAATCCTCATTTTATCACAACTGCCTTGGTGAATATTCTTAAAGTCTCAGGTCTCAGTGCCTTCAATTGTATCAACTTCACAGAATTGTGAAATTCAGAAATGCCCCTGTTGGGGACCAACCCCAACAAGCTGTCAGAGAGCATGGGCTTTAGGTGGGAAGGCATTGGAGTGCAGAGATTCCAAGAATGGGGTAGGGGAGTGGGCACAAGGAATACATGGGAGTCAGAGCTGGATGCAAGTTTTCCTGCCCATCTTTTTTAAGAGGTCTTTACTTATACTGTTTAGCAAGTAGTTAATTACAATAATGCATAATATAAGTTAATAAGAAATCAACATAAAAGTTCTCACGGAAGAGGGGAGCAATGCATCCTCTTCCTGACACTTTATGGCACACTATACTATACATCTTTGTGATAACTTTCATGTATACGGATGTTTAACTATGACTTCAAAGAATAAGGGATCTGGGAAAGGATAAGCTGTTAGCAAAGGATTTAGGGGTCCTGGGGAAGGAATAAATTGTGTTAGCAGAGTCATCAGTGATTGTCTAAAGAGAAGCTAATGGCTAACAAGGTTAGCAGAGAGTAGTTAGTGTTTGTTTTAGGAAAAGGTTAATCAAGACTAACAGAGAGTAGTTAGTGATAGTTTAAGAAAAGGGTAAATTAGGAGGAAGTCACATAGTCATGCATTAAGCAAAACCTGTGTCAATAATGTTAAGAAATTGTCCATGAGTCTTTATGCCCTGGGAGTTTTTTGTTGTTGTTGTTTGTTTGTATTTTGTTTTGTTTTTGTTTTAAGATTTATTTATTTATTCTGTATGCACAACTGGGGTACAGACCAGATGTGAAGGGGTGATGAGAAGATTCACCAGAGACAGAGCGGGGAGCAGAACAGGCAGATTGATGAAGTACACTGCTGAGGGGAGCAGCGGGCGGGTCAGGAGAGGTCTGCCGTGCCATCTGGTCACCTCCAGGGCAGGCGGGGATCGAACTCATGCGGAAGTGGCTTTAGCTTCTTAGTGCAGTGCTTTAACCCACTGCGCCACCAGGGAGGGCCTTCCCTGGGAATTTTATCAGAGGTTTGCTTTTTGTTTCAAAAAACTAAGGAAGCTTTCCAGGTGTCTTCATGCTCTGGGGGTCTTATCTCTCCAAGGGCTTGCCTTTTGTCTCAGGAGACAGAGAAATTTCCTGCCCAGGGGCAGCACCTGCTTGCCTAGGCCAGGCAGCCGCCTTATGATGCTAAGGTAATCCAGTTGTAAACTGATGGTTGCTCAGAATATTTTTATATTATAATTATACAGAAAAAGGAGGTCGTAACATAAGCTAGCAGTGGAAATTCTGATTTTTCAGCATTTTTCCCTTCCATCTGGAACTTTTCAGTCAACAGAAGTTGCATAGCTTGTGTCATGCCCCTCTTAAAGGTGTACTGGCATGGCAGCTGAGTCAGAGAAAGGACTCCCTTGCATGAATTGTCATTTAGCATATATGATTATTGTCTTGAAAAGCTATTCAACAACATGGTTTAAATTTTATTGTGTTCATGGTTTTGTTTACCTGTTAACTCCATGAAAGTACCTATAACACCAATTTATCATAACAGTAACAATTGTTTATCAATATAAACAATAATAGTGAAGTGACATAATAGAAGAAGCATGGAATTTTGGCAGTGTTTCAGTTCTAGCTTCATGCAAACTGGCTGTCTGAAAATATGATTAAGTTTCTTCACCTGTAAAATGGGAAAAATAATGTTAAGAGTTCAGTACATGTTAACTTTTGTTAACAGTAATTGGTACTTAATTCTTTTTTACTTGCTCTTTTTCTATAAGTCTTGATATACCTGTTATATGTGGCAGTAATATGAGAAACAATGGAAGGGAAATTGGGTACATATCTAATATGTAAGGACATGCCTACCTATCATATATTAAGTCCCACGGGCTTTTAGGACTCATAGTTGGTTGAAACTATAAAGTGTTCAGGAAACACATGATTATATATATATATAAAGTCTGCCTGTTTTCTTCCCTTCCTCCTGCCCTTCCTTCATGTCGTCTCCGGGAGTTGTATGAATAGTTTGTATTTTAAGTACTTTGAAGACATTAGATTTGGGAACCATTTTGGAAAAAAAAAAATGTGTTTGAATGCATTGCCATTCATCATTACCTTCCCTTTACAACCCTATATGCTATTTTAGTGCAGATGAGAGATTTCCTATCCCAGCTAATTTGAATTCATTTTTCAAATGAAAGTTCATGAGCTACTATTCTAAAATTAAGGTCTATTACATCTTCTGCACTTCCTTTGTCTGCTGATGTTGTAATATGATTTTTTAGGTAATTGAGTTTCTTTTGACATAATTTCTTATTTAAAAAGTCAGGGTTTTTTGGCAAGTATTTTATATCTAAACATGATTATATATTTTATGTAGATATTCTCTCCCTAGTTGCACTCTAATTGTTTTAGAATACTTAGAATTGCTCATTTTTATTTAAGTCATATAAAACAGCTCCATTTACCAAGGAAATATGATATTAAAATAGCTGGGGAAATTGGGAATTAAAACTACTTCTGTCATTAGGAGCAAGATGAGAAAACTAAATGAATTTCTGTGAAGAAAAAGAATTTACTAAACAGATGCCTGAGAACTCACCACTTGTCAGATTTTATTTTTAAATCAATAAAAGGTGACCTCTTCTTTTTCCTTTGCCCTCTTTTATTTAAAGAATGACTTAATTTTGTAAGTAATTAGCTTACCTAAAATGCAAGTAAGTATGAGACAGTCTATCCTTTGTCTTTTCTTTCTAGAATACAAAAACAATAATCACAGTGGTTGTAGTCTCCCTCCTGGTAACTTTGCCCAGCAGCCCAGTGCCGTGGGAAATTGTCCATTTTGCTCAAAAGAGACGTTCTGACTTTAAGATTCTTTCTCTTTCTCTCTCACTGCCTAAGAATTTAAACTGAGACAGGGAGACTTCTGACAAAGTGAAAATGTTTGTTTCATTGTGAGATTTATGTCCCCATGTTCCTCTTGGCCACCACACATGAGTCCATGGCTCAGCAGTGAGAGGCAGTGCTGAATGAAATCCATACTACTTTGTAGAACTGCTAGAATGCAGTTTTACTCATAAATAAACAACAGTTTATGCTTTTGCAAAATGTCTGTCTGTTCCTTCTAATTGTGTCTCTCTAAGTTGAAAAAAGAGACATTGAAATAAACTACCAAATTGCCCTCAATGGAATTTCTAGTATTACTCCGTTTAGCAGTTAGAGAGGACCTCTTTACCTACAGTCTTACTAACAGTGTGTTAGCAAACTTTTGGAAATTGGCTAATTTCCTAAGTGAAATATGAAGTTGAATTTCTTTTTTTGTTATAAAAGAGGAAGAACTCATTTCATCTATTTAAGAGCTGTTTTGCATTTTTTTTAAGGTGTATTAACTATTCTTAGACCAGGACCATGTTCCATGGGGTTGTTAGTTTTTGTTTTTTTTCCCTTCATAAACTAATGTGTAAGTGAGTATATTATAGAAGTTGTGTGTAGAACAAGCTCCTTTTTAGGTTGGATTTAATTTAATTATTGAGACTTGCTGGGTAGTAGAGTTTTAGGTAGTAGAGTTATTCATTCTTCATTACATTTTTCTAGAATTTTCCTGAAGGATCTTGTTCATTTATTTTTCTATATAAAAATAAATTTTCTTGCAATTTCTTATTTTGATCTTGGAAACAAATGACTTCATTTTTGATTGCCATTATAGTTATAAGTTGATTTTGATAAGACGAATGTTTTCATGCTGAGTTTGCCTGTTCAAGAATACAGTATGCATTTCTGCTATTTTGGGTTGTGTTTTGTGTTCTCTAGAAGCATTTTAAAATTACTCTTCATGTGGCTCTTACATATTTCTCATTAAGTGGTTTTCTCTCTGAATCTACTTATGGCCTAGCATATGTGATGCTAAGAAAGAAGGATTTAGTAGCCTTGTTAAATCCTGACTCTCTATCCAGATTCCTGATGGATTAGAAGAAACAGACCCACAATGTAGTGAGAAGGCAGATGAAAGATTTAAGTGAAAGTGAAGGGACAGGTGGTAAGGTATGGCATGTTGAGTGCTAACAAGCTGTTGTCATCCTATCCAACAAAAACCAAGTTTGGCACAAATAGCATGGGCAAAGCACAAGGTATATAGAAAGAACAAGGAAGAACAGAAAAGTTGTCATTCAAAAGTAGAAAAGTAATGGCTCTAAGAATTCTTATCAATTAGGCATGCATATAATAGATCTTGCTTGTAAGAGCAACTTTAAGACAAAGGTTTATTTTTCTCCCTGTACCTGAGTTATGTGTGTTGACACATTAGTGTGGTAATTCCATAAACACCAGTAATCCAGGATGCTTATTTCTTGCCCTACTACTATCCTAAATTTGCCTCCTGGTTCAAGATATTGACCACAGCTCTCACCATCTTCACATTTTAGGCATGAGAACAGGCAAAAAATATGTGTCTCCAAACTCCAAGAAGATAGTCTTTTCCTGTCACTAATAACATGGAGCTCCTCTCCTGAACAAAAGACTATGCTTCCAAGATAGCCTCTTCCCACTACCGAGGGCATGGAGCATATGGAAGCCAGGCACTTTCAGAAGCCACACCTTTTGTCACTGCATCCTACCCTTACCTGTATAAGAATATAAACATGCTGTTACTAAGGGAAAAGAGGAGAATTTCAAGGAGATAATTTCTGATGCTGTATCTTTCATTTTCTGCCCAAAGCTTATAGAGAAGGAAGAAAGACAATACAAGGAAATAATAGCATGAATAAAGCGAGTACAGTTTGATTATTTTTCACTTTTAAGTTCACTTGGAACAACATCTTAGGCAAAATGTGAGAAGAATAACATTCTTTGATTTGATTTTTCAACTCAAAAATGTTTTGAAAAGGAATTGAACCTCATATTTTTTTTTCTTTAGCATTGAGAAACCTCAATAAGGAGTTAAAATATAACCTCCAAATGGTATGGTTGGTATAGCAACCACCAAGACGGCTAAGAAATAGTGTCTGCCTTTGTATTCATAGGGCTTCCGAAAGTATAGATGATAGTTTTGATACAGGACAATAAAGGATTCTAAACTTGGCCAAGGACAGTGCCCAAGTAGTTTATCGTTCACTATCTAGGTTCTTCACCTGAGCATACACTTGCAACTCTCAGGTTCAGAGAACAACAATAATGGGATTATTAATTATAGACTTTGGATGATAGAGCTGTGCCCTTTACTTCCATCACTTGTAACAAATGCACTGTTCTGTTGCTGGATGTGGATAGAAGGGAATGCCACACGTGTGAGAGCAAGCAGAGAGGATTTCGGGGAGCTGTACTTTCTAAAGTTCAATTTTGCTTTAAAGCAAAATCTTCCCTAAAATATAAATTCTATTTAAAATTTTTTTAAAAAGACAATTAATAGTTAATGAGAATTGTGAAAAGGGGGATAATTGTGAGAAATTAGAGAAATAAATTCTCCATTGTGTAGCTCCATAGAGTAACTGCTGAAAATGTCTGACAGTAATGTTCCATATGAAGTACTCAAGCCACATTTTTTTGATGTTTTATAAAACAAAAGAGATAAACTTAAATTTTGTCAGTTCCCTTTCTGTCCACTAACTTGCTTATTTGGTTTTACTCTGCTTAGTCCCTGTTGCTTCTGAACTTTCATAACAGAAACTCTGAGCTTGCTGCTTCACTAAACTCCATTTTAAAACCTATTCTTTCTTAAAAGTGATAATATAGACACCATTTTTACAAACACAACATTTAAAAGAAATCACAGTCCCCTAAATAATTTGTTTCTCTATCAGAGAAGGCAGCAGAACTACAGATGGTATGTTCAGTGAGCCGAGAACTTTGGGCTGAGAACCTGTTAATTCTCACAGCAGCTCTTCTTTTACTGTTTTATGGTCCTAGGAATTAATGTCATTCAGAGTCTGTTTCATCTGCTATAAATCTGTAAAATGAGAAAATAAAACTAACTCTTATATTTTAAGAAAATTTATAGCACAATAAGATTAGGCTGTTGTATTAGTTATCTATTTCAATGTAACAACTACAAATTTAGCAGCTCAAAACAGCATTAATATATTGTAGTATTTTTTTAGGTCAGGAGTCTAGGCTCACAGCTTATCCCTGTTCCCTGCTCAGGGTTTTGCCAGATTGAAATTTAAAAAAAAAAAAACTGAAGTAGTTGCCATAGAAATAATTTTCCAAGTTTTTAATATAGCAATCCTCTACTATAGTAAGCCTTCTCAATAAAATTGATGTCTTCCCTGAACATAGCAGCCTCTGTAGAAAGCCAGTCTAGTTTTTCCATTCCTCAATTCAAACATATTTATTGAGAAACTTTTAGTTACCTGTTCAAAACACTGAGTACCTGATCTCAGAGAATGAGTGATCTACTATTAAAGAGTTTAGAAGAGTCAAGGGAGACCAAGCCCGAATCATTTTAACTGAAGGATAGAAACTCAGAATAGTGACCAGGAGCAGTTTGTTATGAGAGAAAGTTCTCTACTAGTTAGAAACCGGAAATTCTCTGCAAATGATGTTTTGGGAGACTATTTCAGAGATTATCTCAGTTAATAAGAGCTGTTACAAGACTGAAAGCCTAGAGTTTCTCAGTGAAAGAACAAACAGTGTTTTGTGACAGTGTTTGTAGTTAGAAAACACAGCCATGCTACACAGTCCATAAGGGAGAAAAAATTTTGAGTAGAGGATAGGAGTGGGAAAAGACTTTCTAAGAATAGTAATACAAATGGAAGGAAAGATTACAGGAAATTATGAGAGAATTGTATTCCTAAAGCTTTACCAAACTGCTGATGTCAAGTGATATTTGAACTCCTGGTAAAAATCTAGAGATTTTTGCTGCTAAGTTCTTCAATTCTTATTTCTTTATCTAATTCTTTCCCCTTCCCTCTGTGATTTGGTTGATAATAAAATTTAGCATCTTTTGAGAGAGAAAACTAGAAATTACTTTAGAACTTGATGATTGTGGAGGTCATATTTCAGGGTTTGTAATACAATGAAAAATTTTCATATAGCATCCATCAGAAATGAATGTGATAAGAGCCCTCTCTCTCTCTCTTTCTCTCTCTCTCTCTGTTTTGCTAGAGTACTTAAAAATATTAGAGTAAACCTGGCCACTTATAGAATAGGGAAGAGTCTCTAGTAAGAGTTCATATAAAGCCATTAATATGCTTGTCCTTTCCCTGGGGATAGGAGATAAGTGTTGAATGTTCAGAAAAAAATAAATTGGCAATCAGCTGAATCTTAGTTGTATTGAGCTTGGATGTAAGATTGCCTAGTAAATGGATTCTCAAAAGGAGTTCATGGTTAAGTTATCAAATGTCACATGAGATCACACACATCTTTCCTTTCTATAGTCTTTATAATGAATAACCAAGAAGACTTTCGTTTGATTGGAAATATAATCACATTCATCCACCAGACTGTAAGAAAGAGTCCTAAGGGTGAATGAGTCTCAGTATCTCAACTGAGGAAGTTACAGCTCAAATGTCTCTTAGGGCTTTACTTCTCAAACTTATATGAATCTATGAATCTTTGAGGAATCAACTACAATGCAGGTTCTGCTGTACAAGGCTAGAGAAGTAGAAGTAAGAATTTGCATTCTAAGAAGTTTCCAAGTGATAGCAATGCTTGTAATCTATAAACTTAACTCGAAGTGGCAAAAAAAAAAAAAAAAATGGAGCATTATAATAGTGAAAACAGGCCTCAGAACTGTAATTATAATTTTGTACTATAGTTTCCAAATAACTGAAAATGGCCTGTCCTATGCAGCTCAAATAGGAATTAAAGAACTTTTCAGGAAGACTTACACATCTTCAAAAAACAAAAACAAATACCTTCGAGGAAGTAAGTCTTAGGCTATATGAGAATATCCTACAGGATATGTCAGGAAAGAACAGGAAAAGTTTATGGTTACTAGAAAGTCTGGAGGTTAGGATCTTCTGTTTTAAGTTTAATACAGTTGGCTATAGCATACCACCACACTCATACCCTCCACCCTACTTCTATCCCACCCCTCATTCTCTGACATTCAGCCCCATACTTGCTCCTGACACTCAACTACTTTCATATGATAGGGAAGCAACTGAAGGTTCGTAGCTTGTAGATGAATTTTAAATTTGGTTGTTAAAATAAGCGAAAGTAATTTAATGGGGTTAGGAAGAATGGTAGGGTATCTGTTTAAGGATGAAATATTGGAGAAAGCTGCTTAGAAGATAGCTCTAGTATCCTTCATTGTAATACATTATTGGAATATGTAATGTAGTGCAATTCAAAATATCATGAAGGAGTTTGTATTTCTTTTAAACATAATGCAGAAAAACTTTCCTTGTATAATAGATGCCTTTGTAATATAATATGGGGTATAGTTTTCAAAGTTTATAAAGGTTGCAAAAGTTCTGTTTGATCTGCTCACACATACAAATGTGATGTTCCCTGCTCTTCTTTCTACTGCTATTTATATCAGTAAATTTATATCTACAGGAGATCAAATTTCTTCTCAGTATTTGATATAAATAACCACTGGTCTCTAAGTATGACCTGTTCAAGATTTTCAGTTAGTTCTTGGACTGCTATCTGGTTATTTATGTTCATGATTAGGCAGTGATATGCTTTTGTTGCTAATATAAATTAATACTTTTAATATAGAATGCAGTAAGTGGTACGACTGACTCAGTGATTTAATTGAAACTCTTAATTTTTTTTTTGAAACTCTAATATTTTAAACAAGCAGCAGTGGTAGTCTTTTGAGGCCATGCCCTTGAGTTTTTCTAAGCAAGTTCAGTGAAGTCCATGCAGTAAAGCACATAATAACCACACTACAGTATAGCTGTTTGATTTGTCCCAAGTCTGCTATGATTCTTTCTCATACTGAGGGATTGTAGGCTTGCTTGTTTTCATGCCCTTTATGCTATAACTAAAAGAAACCTGAAATATTCCTTTGAAAAAAGGATTAGTCAACAAAAACTGGACTATAAAATTCTCTTTTTCTGTAAATCTATTTTAATTCAATTAAAAAACTAGTGAGGGATAGATACCAAATAAATGAATGAATGAAATGAATGAAGTAATTATCTCTTTTTAGAGTTTAAAGCAACCAGCAATGTTTTTAACTTAGGATTAGGTTGTAAAGTCTGTTCTGACTACTGCACAAAATTCTTTGAAAAACCTTTTATTATTTTGCAGTTTTTAAGGTACCTTAATCTGAAATGCACTCTTCATCTACAATAATGTAGCAGTCATTAAATATTTAGTAGATTTAAAGATCAAAATATAGAAATGAATAAAAAGTATAACAGTACACATAAAAGATTAATAAACAAATAAGTTAATTTTTCCCTGCTGGTAATGCATTCAAAATATCTAGTGAAATTGTTCAAAATATAAATAATTAATTTTACTATTCTCATTATTTTAGTCATTGGTTGTTATTTACTCATGATATATTTTAATTTCTTTCATTATAATTTAATCTTACTTTACATATTGTATTATCATTTGAATTTTTAAATGCAGTTATAGTAAGTACAATCCAATTTTATTTTATTTTTAATTGTAAAAACTTAATTGATAAGTTTCCAGGTAGTGAACAAACTAATATTATGCACAATAAACCCTTTGTAGGCACAGATTTTGCCCTTGTTATTAATATTATGCTTAAATTCACTTTGTATCTATTGCAAACAACTTATAAAGGAAAGAATGCTGGCCCTGGACTTGGATTCTGGTTGGTTTGTATTCTTACCAAATTTGTAACACCAAGCCTTAGTTTTTTTCTCTTTGGTGAAAAGGTGATGCGGATCTAAATCCTGCCTATCTTATGAGGTATTAACAGAAGTTAAAATAAAGTATTGGGTGCAATGACTTTTTGTATTTGTATTGATCATGATAAGCTAGATTTTGCTGCAAAAACAAAAGAAAGAAAGCTTCACATTTCAATGGCTTCAAAAGCAGTGTATTCTGTATCATGCTTGTTTATAGAACCTTGATCATTGAGACCCTTGGTAATGTGTCATGCTAACATTTGCTCCATAATCATCAGATGAGGGGGAGGATGGTGCCGAATCACGTTCAGACACCTAAAACTTTGTCTTAGAAATGATATACCAGGGCCCTCCCTACTGGCAAAATGGGTGAGGACTCAGCACTGCAAGCTAGCCACAGCTGGCCCTGGAGGTGATCCATATGGCACAGCAGACCTCTCCTGCCTTCCCTGCTGCTCCCCTCAGCAGTGTACTTTGTCGATCTGCCTTTCTGTTCCCCACTCTGTCTCTGGTAAAGCCTCTCACCGCCCCTATACCTCTGGCCTGTGTCCCAGTTAAAAAAAAAAAAGAAAGAAAAAAAGAAATGATATACCAAATTCTGTCCACATTTTCCTGGCCAAGGTAAGTCAAATGGTCACACAGAATGTGCAAGCAAGTGAGGAACTATAATGCTTCATTACTCTAGAAGGACAGGGAAGCTGGCATTGTTGTCACTGTGATGAGTTCTTATGTTAGAGCTTGTTAGGTATATTTTTATATTATAGTTTGGGGGTTACATTTTCATTCCTCTATATGTACTCATGTTCTACTTATCCTCCCCTAGCCACCCATGCCAATATTCTATCCCTGTCCCTGCCCCAGTTCTTCTGGTAAGTAGATACTAGAGTAAAACATTAAAGAATATCGTCTTCCTAATAACATTTATTTTGCTTTATCTTGTTGTGGTGTTATTGAAAACCCTGCAATGAAAGAAGGTTTGTAAATTATGTCTATTCTTTTTTTTTTTTAAGATTTATTTATTTATTTATTTATACAGAGCTGGGGTACAAGCCAGAGATACGGAGGGTGAGAGGCTTCACCAGAGACAGAGTGGGGAGCAGAACAGGCAGATCGATGAAGTGCACTGCTGTGGGGAGCAGCGGGCGAGTCAGGAGAGGTCTGCTGCACCATGTGGATCTCCTCCAGGGCAGGCGGGGATTGAACTCATGTGGAAGTAGCTTTTGATTCTTAGTGCTGTGCTTTAACCCACTGCGCCACCAGGGAGGGCCCAGAAATTGTCTATTTCTACATATGTAGTTGCTCCTTAAAACTGAGATCATTTGGAAAACTATTGGCTTCTTCATACTTCTTTTGTCACGTGTAGTAATTTAATGCCTTGACTTGGGCTCTCCAGACATAGCAATTCATTATGCTATCATATCAACAACAGATTAAATGTTTAAATCAAGTGAATGTGTATAATTATCACAATCCTCACAGTTTCTAGAAACCACCCCAATTTGTCATTCTATAATGGCAGCAGTCTAGGCCAGGATCTGTTAGGGGACTTGCCTAAATTTCCTTTTCCTAAATTTTAGCCTATGTTTATAGGAATATTTCAACCATGCTCTCTTTAAAATGAATATGTATTTTAATTTGGAATTAATGTAACTGTGGGACAGAAATTAGAGTGCCACCAAGATGCTAGCCATAGTGATTTCTCAATCCTTGTTTTTTAAAGATTTATATATTTATGTGTACAAGATCTGGAGTGTAGGCCAGAGATGCAGGGTGTGAGAGGATTGACCAGAGACAGAGTGGGGAGCAGAATAGGCAGATTCAGTGTAGTACACTGCTGAAGGGAGTGGCGGGCAAGACAGGAGAAGTCTGCTGCTCCATGTGGGTCACCTCCCTGGCCAGGGATTGAATTTTTGTTGCACTGGCTGAGAATAGCTTCATAGTGTGCCTCTTTACCCTTGAGCCACCAGGAGGTCCCCAGCCCTCCTTTTAAAAAAAGAAATGTTTTGTTGTTTGTTTACATTTTTGCTAGTATTGGAAATATAAGACCTCTTTCTTCAGGTGTAGCCTTTGTAGGATACCTACCACCAAAGCACCAGAGTCCTCCAATATAGTGTATCATGCTTCCTCCCTACAATCTCACTCTTTCCTTCCCCCTCCCACTCTGAGGTGCCTCAGTTCTGTGGTCTTCTTAAGGGAGATGGTTGTATTAGTTTTCAATACCTGTCATAATAAATTTCTACAAATTGGCTTAAACAACAGCAGTTTATTCTCCTGCAGTTCTAGAGGCCAAAAAAATCTGAAATCAACAGGTCAGAATGTCATATTTTCTTACAATTTAACAGAGGATTCTTCCTTGGATCTTTGCAGTTTTCTGGTGACTCCTAGGAATTCTTAACATCCACTCACCTGTAGTTGCCATAACTCCAACGTCTGTATTTGTCTCTGTCATGACATAGCTGCTTTCCTTCTGTCTCTCCTCTCTGTCTCTGCTTCCAAATTTCTCTCTTTATAAAGACACCAGTCACTGGATTTAACCTAGTGTGCCTTCACCTTACTATGTTATATCCGTACAGATTATTTCCAAATAAGGTCGCTTTCACAGGTACCAAAGTTAAGGACCTGGATATAATTTTTGAAGAGAATATAATTCAATCCATAACAGTGCCATTACTGAAACTTTTCCATAATTCTCTAGCATACTCATTATAAAATCCCATGGAATGTATCTGGTTGCAGCCTGAAATTACACTGCAAATGCCAAGATTATTTACCTTGCTTCTGATTGCCACTTGTTTAAAATTCTACATCATTGTTTGCTTGCCCTAAGACCTAATTCCTTGATAGCAGCTCTTCTTTTTTTACCTGATTTTCTCATTGGGACCTGTCAAAGTTTTATCATTATTCTAAAAATCTTGAGAAACAGTTCAGATGAACCAGAGTAGACATGAGTGATCAAGGGTGAGTCACTATTTACCCCTGCCTTTGTCTGGGAACTGCTGACAGATACTAATGGTAGCTGTCATTAAACTAAAATTTGAAGCAATGGTAAAAGAAAACAAGGTTTGCCATGCTTTTAATGAAGATACTTAGAATTTTTTTTTCCCTCTTGCTTTTTAGCAACATTAGGTGCACTTAGTTAAATGCTTTTTAAAAATAAAGAAGAATCTTGGAGCATCATTTTTTTTTTAAAGTAAAATTGATATAATTTTGGGTACAGGAATAAGGAAAAAGTTAGAAATTCCCATTTAGGAAAATAAATTGAAACGCAAAGTATTCAATAATAACTTGGGACCCAACAGTATTCTTCAATATATAATACATTACTATGTTTAATATATACCATACTTTATATGTACTAATGTAGCAGTCACCCAAATAATGAAACTGCTTGGTTCTATCCATCAGAACCTCAAAGTTTTTTAAATGTAGTAAAATAATTGTTTTATTGTTGTCTAAACCTGGCTTAAAGAAGTTAAAGGCAGGGATTTTGAGATCTAAGTGTTATTTTATAATTCTAATATTTCTCTGTCTCACATTTAGGGTCCCCACCTGAGATAGAAAAAGTACATCTTTATTTTACTAATTCTAACTGATATTTGAGACTTCCTACAATTATGAATATAAATAACAAACAACAGTAATATTGACATCAGTAGAAATCAGATATTTTTTTGACATAACATGGATTTATATCATAATTTGACACCTACAATGTGATCACAACCAAAACTCTAGTTTTCATCTTTCATCATATAATTGTTATAATTTACCCATTTTTCTTAAATCCCAACTTCCTTATCCTCTGATAACCATCAATCTCATCCCAGTGTGTATGTTTTTTTCTTTTTTTTTTTTATATTCCACATATGAGTGAAATAATATGGTATTTGTTTTTCTCCATCTGACTTGTTTCATTTAGTATAGTACTCTCTAGAGTCATCCATGTTGCTGCAAATGTTAAGATTTCATTGTTTAATGATTAAGTAGCATTCCATTGTGTGCATATAACAAATCTTTATCAATTCATCCATTGGTGGATACATTTTGTTTTCAGATATTGGCAATTCTAAAGCTGCAGTGAACACAGGGGTACATATACCTCTTTAACAGTGTTTTCACATTCTTTAGTAAATACCGAAAAATGAAATAGCTGGATCATGTAACAGTTCTACTTTAATTTGAAGACTGTATATATTGTTTTCCATTGTGTCTGTGCCAATTTTTATTCCCATTATTGATGTAGAAGGATTCCACATTCTCTTGAACATTTGTATCATTTTCATAGGTGCAAGGCGATATATAGTGATTTTCATTTTCCTGATAATTATCGATGTGAACATGTTTCTTTCCATGTCATCTCTCTTTTTTGGGAATAGGTCTGTTTAGATCCTCTGTCCATTTTTTAAATTAGGTTGTTTAGTTTTGTTGTTGTTGTTGAGTTTATATGATTTCTTCATATTGTTTGGCTATTAGCCCTTTGTTAATATATTTGACTTGGAATTATTTTTTCCCACTTAGCAAGTTGCCTTTTTGATAATAGTTTACTTCACTATGTGGAAGTTTTATATTTGATATCCTATTTATTTACACTTGAGTCAAGCCCACAAAAACACTCCTAAGGCCAATGTCATAGAGTTTATTGCCTTTGTTGCTTTTTGTTATTATATGATTTTGGTTCTCACACTCAAATCTTTAATCTGTTTTGAGTTAACTTTCATGTATAGTGTTAGATAGTAGTCTAGTTTTATTCTTTGAAATGTGTCTATCTAGTTTTTCCAGCACCA
Organism: Condylura cristata; assembly: GCF_000260355.1. Lineage (NCBI taxonomy): Eukaryota > Metazoa > Chordata > Mammalia > Eulipotyphla > Talpidae > Condylura > Condylura cristata. Next base: position 28,206,685 of record NW_004567102.1, read on the forward strand.
TTTTTAAAGAAACTATTCTATCTTTTTCTCCATTGTCTATTCTTATTTCTTTTGTTGAAAAATCATTGCCACAAAGTATGAATTTAAGAAATCAAAGACTATTTTTAAATAAGTTCAGTTATAGAAAGTACTGTAAATATTATTTATACTAATCACTAGCTCAAAATTATTTTAGCTATTAGGCCTGCTACTAAATCTTGTTATTTAGTGAACTAATAAAAAATTAAATATTTAGCATTTTTCAATGTAATTTTTAAATTTTACACGTTAAAAAAATGATTCCACATCTTGAAACTGCTAAAATGACCCATCACACAAAATATACTAAGAATTTCTGTGCTGAGTTCAGTACCCTCTGATTTACAGCAGCAGGCTAAAGACAAGTTCAAATGTTACTATTAAATACTACAACTTTATTTCCTTGAAATTCATTTATTCATTACCTGAATGATAATTTTTATCAGAATGCCATGGTACCTAATATTTGACAAAAAAAAAAAAAAGGATACAGGATCATAAAAAAAGTATAAGATATAATTCCTGTCTCCAGTGTCATTAGCATCCAGTTTAGTTATATAATACACGAGTTGCATTTCAATGGAACTTAGATTTCACATCACTATTTTCTTAGAAAATTCCTACAAAAGAAAATCCTCAGTCTTCCCCATTATTTAATATACACATTTTTAAAAAGCATAGAATGGCTTATTAGAAATAAAGTAGGTTGGAAGACTTCAGAAAAGTGAACACGAAAGAGAGGGTGGGACTGATGGTCAACCTAAAGTTTTCTATGAACAATGATACTTGATTTTAATAAATTTACTTCTTGCTAAACATAAATACTTGTAAAAACTCAGGAAACAGAGATGGATCAAGCTGAGGTAGACACAATCTGGCTTTCATATTATCTGGTTGGTCATAACCTGCATGCCAAGGGACTGTCTATAGGAGCCTTGATACTCAAAATGCCTTTCCTAGGCCACAACTTGCTTTACTCTAACTCTTCACAATGTTAATGATAAGATAGGGGCCCTCCCTCGTTGAACAACTGGTTAAAGCGTAGCACTGTGAAGCTATCGGCCGCTGAAACACAAGTATGATCCCCCAGCCAGGGAGGTGACCCACATGGTGTGGCAGAACGCTCCTGTCTGCTCCCTTCAGCAGTGTCTTATCAGTCAATCTGCCTGTTCTGCTTCCTACTCTGTCTCTAGTGAACTCTCTCACCTCCCACACCTCTGACTTGTACCAGTCTTTTTTAAAAATGATCAGATAGATCCATATTTGATCACATAGAATAACCTTGCAGTTAAGAAAAGTTAAGAGTTGTGACTTTCAATCGAATGGACTTTTTAAAGTTTACTATGGCTATATGAAAAACCATTTCAGCTTAAAAATCAAAAAAAAAAAACCTCATTACTTTAAATCAGTCAATTTATCAAATTATCATTCTGGTAGCTCTTTACAAAGAGAAACTTGAGGTCTGCTCCCATCACTGAATCAGAATCTGCATTTATTAAGATCCTCTGTGATTTGAATGTACATCAAACTTTGAGAAGCAGTGATGACTTTTAAGTTCAGCCATCATAAGGAAGACTTGATTTTTAAGCCTTGCTCTTCCATGATTTAAAGAGGTTTTATGTGTTATTTGTACTTACATCAAGGGATATGAAACCTATACTAAAAAAATTAATAATTATTTAATTATTCTGGGTGAAAATATAATTAAATCAGGCAGTTGTTCCTAAAGAATTTATAAGCAGATATTCATAATGGAGAGCACATAATATTTGGAAAATGAGCTTCAGTAGACAGCATTGTTGGAGAGCTCAGTGAATATCAGTCTTAAATGTTGAGAAGAAGCAAGAAGGCCCAAGTACTACATTAAGAAAATCATAAGGATGTGGTGTGCCAGGAAAAACTAGTGTTTTTCCTGCACCGGCTTGACATGTTCACACATGAATGTATTTCATTCAGAAAAAGCAGAGACTCTAGAATGGCAGCCTAATTTTATGAGAAACAGATGTGTCATGGTTCACCCACTCCCTGACCACCTGTGGTTTGCCCATGACTCAAATTTCTTGAATAAAGGGAGTTAACTATTGGATCTTGAACAAATCCTAAGTTACATATTTACTTTCTTCCTTTTCATATTTCTCTTTACTGCTCATTGACATGACAGAAACTTACAATTCAGAAAAATTTGAATAACTTACAAAATCTTTTAATTTTAAAGCAATCCTTCCTCTGTTATCTAGATTGAGATTCTGTTAAAAGTTCAAACAGAATACCAACTTATCCAGCCAATTAGAAAGAGAATTTTGTATATAGTTTACTGTAACCTGATAAGTAGGTGTTTTTAACTAACGGATTATTTTTTTAGTTGTGGGTAGGAATCAGAGGATGATTCTGATCCAAAAATAAACTTTAAATGCCATTGGTCAGTCACTTAATCCTCAGCTACCCCTTTTCATGGAATAATGTGGGTAAATTAAAACCATTAATATTCTGTAAGCTTCAGTACCTGCTGTTAAAACTCATTCTGAACCACTTCCTCCAAGAGCCCACAAGCAGCCAAAAGGAAGGATTTGAACTTCATTATATTTTATTTCTCCTGCTAGTATGCTCTTCTTTCCATTCCACAGAAAATGAGCAGGGAAATGGGCCAAACATAGGTAGGTGGATGGAAAAATACAAGGTACAAATAGCCCACATAGGGAATAATCATGCCTTCAACAGTCACTGACTATTTTTTTTTAAATGTTTTTATTTCCATTTATGAAATTAACTCAGAGTTGTTTTGACATACCATTGAGACATTTGGTTTTTCTTTTCATAGAATATTTTTGTTTCTTCAGAAAGCATTGTCTAATTTAAAACAAACATAAATTAATGTAGCCAAAGAAATAATCACCATTCATGAGTAAAGCTATATTTACAATGAATTTAAAGTAGTATGTACTGTTGATTTAAATGATTTACAGGTGAAACATATGTTATCGTGCACTGGCTTCAAGAAAAATTACCCTCCAATGTGAAAACAATTTTAAAGTCTATAATTACTTCTTTGTAATTTAAATTGAAATATACATATTGTGAAAGTTAAATTCCATAAAGTCTTTGCCTGTACATCTTGTTATTAAAATGATATCCAAAATAGAACACAGAAAATTTTATATACTTTTACTTAACAGGGAAACTTAAGTCAAAGAAGCAAATAACCTAACCACAATATGAGTCACTGGCACTCCTCGTAATGCAGCTCCCAAATGCTTTTCCTAAAAGTATGTTTTGTGAGTTCAAAAGCCTTGTCTCATGGCTTTTGAAATATTCATGGAAATATGTGCTCAATGAAGTGATATGATTAACTACTAGTTACTAAGTAATAAAGATTTACCAGAGACTAATTTCAATGTCATTTTAAGATTCAGATCTCAAAAAAAGAAAATGTGCCGTCAACATGGTAGGTCTTAAATTCAGCTCTACTTGAGGTATATGCAGGTTAGATAAACCTCAATGAATTATCAATGTACCTTGGACTTATTATTTTTATAAATACTGAAACAAGATGATAGTAATATGGGCCATGGACTTAAAGAACTTAATGAGCTTATTTTTAACAATTGAAATGAGTTTTCGTATAGCTACAGTATACTTTCAAAGTCCATTTAGATTAAAAGGTCACAACTCTTTTTTATTTAAAGATTTATTTATTTTATGCATACAGAACTGGGGTACAGGCCAAAGTTGCAGGGGTGATAAGAGAATTCACCAGAGTCAGAGTGAGGAGCATAACAGGCAGATTGACAGAGTACACTGCTGAGGGGGGCAGCGGGAGAGGTCTTCCGTGCCATGTGGATCACCTCCCTGGCAGGGATCTAGCTGGTGCCGAAGCAGCTGCAGTCAACTTCGTAGTGGTGTGCTTTAACTAATTGCACCACCAGGGAGGGCCCAAAAAAATAAAGTCACAACTCAACATTTTAGATTGTAAAATTACTCTGTGTGATCAAATATGCTTCTATGGTTCTATAGTAACACTCTGAATTTTAAGGAAAAAATTCTTTGAATTAAAAATAAATAATAAAAGAGTGTGATTCATTGGTCAGCCTCATGATGATTTTTGAGTCTTCTACGCAAAGCTACAACGATTCTGAGAGTAATCTGTTTAACATAAATCCCTGTACTTGATTATAGAATCCTAAAAGAGAACTTTCCTGTTCAATCCTTCCATTTCCATCCTTTCAATGTGTATTTAGTGAGTTTCATCAATTTATGTTCTTTAAAAATATTCATTTTCAGGGCATGCCAAATGACCAAAGACATTTCACATTTTTTGCAGGGATAAAGCTGGTAATGGGATGTAAAAAAAAAGGCTAGTATATAGTTCCTATCATTGAGAAGGCTACCATTTGACTCAATAGAAAAGCATTTTCAAACCCCAATTTTTTTTAAAGATTTATTTATTTATGCATACAGAACTGGGGTACAGGCCAGAGTTACAGGGGCAGCGAGAGGCTTCACCAGAGACAGAGTGGGGAACAGAACAGGCAAATCGACGAAGTTCACTGCTGAGGGGAGCAGCGGGCGGGTCAGGAGAGGTCTGCCACGCCATGTGGTCTCCTCCGGGGCAGGTGAGAATCGAACTCATGAGGAAGCGGCTTTAGATTCTCAGTGCTGTGCTTTAACCCGCTGCGCCACCAGGGAGGGTCAAACCCAAATTTAATATAAAAAGCATTCTCCAAAGTAGAGAGCAGGGGAGGTAAAGGAGAGGCATAGAAGGAGATAAGAAATAGAATTTAAAGCTAACTCTTTGAAACTGGCTATAGAACTACAAGATCTAGAGTTGGGAGGAGTTGGGGGGAAGGGTGGGAACAAAAAAGAACTGGAGCCCATGGACTATGGTTGGTGGACTATGGGTGATTTGGTGTCGAGTACTCTACAGTGTAAAAGTTGTTGGGGAGAATTCTACCCAATTCTGTTACCATAGTAAAACTAAAAATTATTTTTTAAAAAAGAAGAAAAATATCATTTGAACTTAATTTTAAGGGATAGGCAATATTTTTGAAAAGAAATGTGGAAAGATAATTCCAAGAAGAGGGTACACTTCAAGTCAAAGCATGGATTCAAAAAAGGACAGGGATGCATTTATGTAATGAACCATCTGGCATGCTTTGTGCTTAGGTTAGATAAAGTATAGAAATTGTAGATGAAAATATATGTTGAAGCCAGGTTTAAGGACACTTAAACGATGATGGAGTTGAGACTATTGTTTAACAAATAGAGGACCAGGAAAGGAAATTTCGTGCATTTTTTCTGTCCTCAGATCACACTCATATTGGTTATTACTTGGAGAAATGTAATGAAAATATACACATTAAGAATACAAATAAGCTGTAAAAATAAACTGTTATAAAAAAATACAAGTAAGCAAATAGTTTGAACCACTTAAAATTGGAAGTAAAAAAAAAAAGTCAAATATCAGTTTCATATAGTCCACACTAATCAAATGATCCTTGAATCAGAAATGTGTATTTTTCCTTTGAAGAGTTGTATTAAAAAAAATTCGTAATATGTAACATAGTTGATACTGGAAGAGGAATCACTGTGACTTAGTACAAAAAACAGTGGGTTGATTTTTGAACACCTGTGCTACACTGTAAATTTTTGAACACCTACTCTGACCTAAGTACATGTAAGACACACTCTATATATCTCTATTTATTGTCACTAGACTACTTTTAAGAATAAATAATGATCAGAGTACTTGCATATATTACCCCAAGTCAGTAGGAAATACATGTACAACTTTGTTTTTTGTTTGTCTGGAGTTTGGGTTGTGTGTGTTTTATGTTTATTCTGCACACTGGGTTAAGTTATTTCTGCAGCATGACCTGTAATCTAGTAGAACATTGTTGAGTACCTATCCTCACCAAGAAACAGAATTAGAGGCTGGGTGAACAGTGATCACTAAGAAAATCATTGTCCTTTTTCTTATGGAGCTTATATTTGAGTGAGGAGACATAGAACTAACACTTACCTCAAATTAATTGCTCCCCTACAATCAACCTACAAGATGGAATACTGGTGAGTTTAGAGTGGATAAGAGGAGGAGTTGATCTCAGAGTGCCAGAATGGCCTTAGGCATTTAAGCTATTATTTAAAAAAGAAAAAAAGCAGTTAACAGATAGAAATGAGAGGATTTCAGGTACAAGTAGAATTGGATTTTTAAGTGTTAAATTTAAATATTTTTATAATGTACATACACATAATTTTTTCTCTGATGTATACCTGAGACTTACATAATATTACTTATGTAAATAATTTTTTAAAGACAGCAAAACAAAAAGCAAACAAAAATAGATTTTTTTCAAGTTCATGGTCTTTAAATAATAAATATATCTCACGATAAATGAGCTGAAAGTACAAAGAAGGGTAATCAAGAAAATACTGGTTTCACTGATATGGGCACAAGTGTGTGAAGAACTTCCTTTAACTTCCTTGCACAGTAGGTCTGTGGACTTCTTGCCTCACCCCAGCAGCAGCCTCTGCGTGATTCTGCATCTGTGGGGAATTTCCGGACCCCGTGCTGTCCCTCTCATGAACACCCGGATGGAGGCCTGTGGATAAGAGTTTATTAGCAAGTTGGGACTACCCTGTGTCTGGAATCCTACCTGTTATTAGTTCACATTTGTCCTTTATAAATTCATTAGAATTTTAGTTAGTTTTTTCTTACCCTTTTGTAGGGAGACCCCCTGTTTCTCCCACGTTTGTTTAAATTTCCATACCAAAAAGAAAAGAAAAGAAAAGAAAAGAAAAGAAAAGAAAAGAAAAGAAAAGAAAAGAAAAGAAAAGAAAAGAAAAGGAAAGAAAAGAGACATTTTGCACATCCCTTCTGAAGGAGCTTGTCTTTGGAGCTCAGTTTACTTGATTGCCTTGCCTTGCATTCATCTTCTGCCTTTTGTGTTTTGCTAGAGAGGATCAAGTCTGATTTCTATATCCATATACCTACTAGCCAAATGGGTTTCCCCTTTTCACCTCTTAAACAAATGCAAGCATTAACTATTTTGGGACATGAAGTGGGTGAAAATATTTTGGAATTTCATTTTATATATGTATTTTAGAATGTAGGCTGAATTGCCCAGTGATATCTTACATCATGTTAGTTGCTAATAATTCATAACATTATAAAGTTTATTATTTTAGAGATGTTTTATTATGACCCCAGGTGTATACATAAAGGCATTAGAATAATTTCCCCAAAAGCAGTAACTGAAAGTGCTGTAAATTCCATGGCTTAAGGTAGGTTAGTAGGTGTTAGGCAGTGATGAATGGCATGTAATGAGATTAACTTTGTGATCAGCCTAAATTCTCATTTATAAACATTGTACTTGTTAGTGCAAGTTTTATATATAAGATTAATGGCTGACTGATCTAGGAAACACACTTATTAATCTCAATTCATATCTTGTTAAATAATTTAAATATACTTTTTTTTTAAAAGATTTATTTATTTGTGCATACAGAACTGGGGTACAGGCCAGAGGTGCAGGGGTGGCGAGAGGCTTCACCAGAGACAGAGGGGGCAGCAGAACAGGCAGATGAATGAAGTACACTGCTGAGGGGAGCTGCGGGCAGGTCAGGAGATGTCTGCCACGCCATGTGGTCACCTCTGACGCAGGCGGGAATCGAACTCATGAGGAAGTGGCTTTCGATTCTTAGTGCCGTGCTTTAACCCGCTGTGCCACCAGGGGGGGCCTAAATATACATTCTTAAGAAGAGTAAATTAAATGCATTTAAATCTGTTTTTAAGTTCCTTTGAATCTAGACTATATACAAAAGACAAAACTTTATATTATTAGCTCAGAATTACTTATATGTTACTAAATCAGAATAAAGGGCAGCCCTTGCATAATGAAAGTCACCTTACAGATGTATAGAATGTAATACAGCAATTCAAATATAAAGAATGGTGTTATGATCTTAAAATTATTTCATCTTCATTTATGCTAGAATGAAATTTAAGATATTTTTATGAATGAATGAAAGAAATTATTTGGCCTTAGTATAGCACTGAAATTAAATTTTTCTTGTAGCACCCCTGTGAGGCCTTACAGAATGTGAATCAAATTGAGTTGTAGTAGTAACAAGTGAGGAAGCCTAGTTATCCAAGCAAGGTGCCCTAGAAAAATCCTGTTCACATAGCACTGCCTATTATTGTACATTTAGGCATATTAATAGGAAACTACATACATCCTCTATGTACAGATCTTATTGAACTTTGCAGGGTTTTCTACTATGGGAAAATGAATACAGTTGGGAAATCAACATTTTGTTTAAATCCATTTCCAAGAAATGAAGAAATTTAACAGTTAATTATGAATTTACAGACCATATCAATAAGTTCTTTTTGGAGTTTGAGAAACTTAGTATTTGAGTCAGAGTAAGTCAAGAAATAGTTATTTGCCAGACTCACACCAGCTTCTTCAGTGTCTACAATGACCCTGTCTCTGCTCTCAGATGGCAACCAGTCTGGTCTGGTAAGGGAAGGAGGCAAATTCAACACAAGTACCAGAAAACAAAGCCACCAGTGAAACAACTGAAAGGGGCAGATACAGACTCAGGTTGTCCAGAGCCAGAGGTTTCCTCATAGCCAAGAGCAAGAGAACTGGAGAATGGAGATAATCGTGATTGCTGGCATTTCACTGCAGGAAGAAAATGGAATTCCACATGCAATTCACCTATGTCTTCTTAGATCTCATCTCTCCCATCTCCCATCAGTAATATTCTTTCTTCTTGTTCTATTTTAGAACTTAGTATTTAGTTTTTTGGAGTATTTTATTTTTCAGGATGCTTGAAACCTTTTTATTAGAAAGTTTTAGTAATGTGTGTGAAAAAGCATAACTTCACCAAATCTGTAGATACAGATAACATAGGGAAGATTCAAAAGAACAAGTATAAATTTTCTTTGTATTTTCAACAGTTATATAAACACAGAGAGCTCAGGTTAGACCAGAATTCAAGATAGAATAGAGAACTATAGCTTGAAATGAGAGTCAGGACAGAAAGAGAAGCCTTTTATTACCAGCTGCCAAACAGAAACATTGTGAAAAGATGTACAAAGTGAGTAAAGGAATAGAAAAGAGATTTAAAGCAATTGCAATATATGTTCAGTACTATAATCTTTGAATATAATCACTTATTTAGATTGTGCACTTGTGTTGCATATTTATTTGTTAATATTTCCACTGGTTTATGGTTATAAAAAGTAAGGTATACCTCTGCAAAGAGGAGACATATCAGAGATCAGTCCTCTCCAGAATTCTTACTGACTTGATCGTTCCAAAGATACAATGAAAGTAATAAAAATATGTTGGGAAGAAGTGGTTATTAACATCACCCTGAATGGAGAGAAACTTCAACATAAATAATCAGAGAAATACTACTGAAACTAGAGGATTAGAAAATGGGGGAAGGATGCATTTGACTTTCAAGAACCCTCTATTAGATAAAACTTGTGAAAGCCAAAAGAAAGTCAAAAGCACCACATGATGCTTCTTAGTACAGATGAACCTGGCTCTCCATCACAGAGCCCCTACTGAACAGCAATCAGAACTGCAAAAAAACCTTAAACCTTTGGAGATAAATGACCCTCTCATTGAGATCTCTCTCTGGGAGTATGAAGAGATGAGTTCTAAATCCAAAAGCAGATCTATAAATCTTGGAGCTGTATATCTGAGGTCAAAAATTCAGGTATTAGCATTTCCTTTTATCCAACTCTTTCTGTCTCTATGATGCCCCAGTCACAAGCAAAAGGGAAAAACAAAAAACAAACAAACAAACAAAAAAAACCCTATTATGGTAGAAGAGTCATCCATTCATTTAACCTTGCTTAAGGTTAAAAGAGGAGCATATCTCAACTCAGTTTCATATAATAATAGCCCGCCTCGTTTCATTTTTACTTAGCCTCTCCATAGAATGATGACCAAGCAGCTGTGTATTTTAGAGTATTTTTTTCCTAGTGGAAGCTTTGCCTTGTACATAAATGGAAAGTCATTTCCTCTGGGTAGGAAGGCATGACTCGCAGCTTACCTGACCCTTTCTTTCTCAAAATCTGGTTTGGACAAATATTAAAACCACTGGTCATCATGCTAATGATCCACTCCTTTAGAGGTAACTTAGAGATAACTCCTTCCTAGCAGGGGAACTATTAGCTAAAACTAGTAGTATATTTGACAGTATTAAATACTGATAAGTAAACTTTGTAATTTTACAGTCAAATAAAAGAACTAAAATAAAAAACACAAAAGTAAAGGGACACAGCTTCTCATACGCATTATAGTCGGTTTTCAAATAGAAGTCCATGTGAGCCTTAAAAAGTATGAATGGAAAAAAAGGGAACAAAGTAGATAAAATGTGCAAATAAGACAACTCTTATTACAAGGGTGAAGGGTCAGGGAGAAGTATAGTGACACCAGCAGAGCAGACTGAAATGCCCAGCAGCCCTCTCTCAGAAGGACACGGAACTCCTGTGAAGGAGTTTAACTAGAGATGCTGACTTTCTCTTCACAGTGAAGGTGTACCATTGGACTTGGTCTATGCTGGGTGACTTTTATTAACAAACCAAGTCCAGTAATTCACGTAGTACCAAGAAAGCCTCGTGTTTTAGATTTTGTTTTAAAGAGAGTGTAGAATGGCCTCTTTGGTACTTTGAAGAGCAATTGGCGCTAATTAAAAAGACAGGCTTGTCAGCACCTGAGCAATGTGGAAAAAGAGAGCCTGTGACTTGGCTTTTGATTTTGAGCTGCACCCAAATTAAAGCTGAATACAATACTTTTTTCAGTACTCTGTGTGTGTGTGTGTGTGTGTGGCGTATGTCTGTGGGGTGAGAGGGTTCATAATCATACATACCACATGAGCTTTGGAATAAAAGTGAAAGACATTCTTAGTTGCTTTCAAATTCTCTAAAAATAGCTACACATCTCTGCCAAAACTAATATAGACAGGATTCCCATGGAAACCCTCTGGGCTAAAATGGGTGGGTATTATTTTTCACCAGTTATTGGTTGAATGAGTGCTGCCCATTTGCACACCATCCCTCTTCATAATGTAGAACTGCATTTATTGTCAAAAGTGACAAACTAAACCCTAAAGACACCTGCTTATCTGCTCTACTGATCTAAAATGAAGAATAATTCAGCAGTAACTGTACTTGGAGATTTTTCATAAGGGAAGGTTAACAGAAGAAGGCAGATATACTGCTTTGCTTCACATTGTGTGCTTGTGCTTTCAGTCTTCATAATTCCTAGCTTGAATTCCATGGTCATGGCCAGATTTTATTTCATTATTTGCCTCATATTTTTATCTGTGTTGATAATCATACTCCCTGACCTTTTCCTATGGGGGCTGCCTGTTGTTGAAGGTATCCATTAATTCTGAGGAAATTAAAGAATATAAGGTAAAGCTAAATTATATAAAAGTATAATTTAATGTAAACTTGAAATTTAACATTGTGAAGTTAGCTCTTGTTTTCTTCATTTTCAGATGGAAAATATAAGTTTAAAAAATTAGTAAGAGCCAAGAATAATCAATTCATTTTTCTTCTTTCTCTGGGATTTATAATATGTTTGGGAAAAGAACTTCAACAAAATAGCTATAGTCACTCTCATTTTACATATTCTGAGATAAGAATAACTTAAGTATTTACAAGACTATAAAAAGTTTGGGTACAGTAAAATTGTAGTTATTTTCCACCTAAATTTCAATAGATTAAAAATTATGACTAATTTAATGACGGATAATCATGTAACAAATTCTAGGATTCATCTTTCATTTCACTTTCCCTCTTTAAAGCTCTTTCTAATGATGTTTTCTAAGTCAAATCACAAATAATTAACATATGTACATGGTTCTTAATAACTTATCAAAACATTCCCATATAAATCATATTAACCAGCTACAAGTGTAAACTTTTAGAAGGTTATAAAGTTTTACTTTGTTTTATAATTCTTCTTGTATTATTAAACAATAAGCAAAATTTTCATGTCATTTTATTATGTGGTCCTCACTTGATCTATACTTCCAAAAGTACCTTTGTGGTAACACTATATGTGTCTTTTCTTGCTTAGTATTTGTAGCTTTAAATAAGGAGTGGGGAAGAGATGCAATAACGAAAATATTATAGCCTACGTATCCCCAGGTTTATCATGGAGTTAAATTGAGGGAATTCTTATTCCCAATAATAACAGTAACAGTTGGAAGAAAACTTTCGATAAGCAGAAGTCACCATGATTCCTGGATGATGCCTGAGGTCTCCAAAGCCAGGTGCTTACAGTCCTGGTTTCCTCCCCCATCACCAGAACTTAGAAGCTTGTACTGAGGAATCTGTGGGTTCCACACCATCCACCTCCTCATCATCAGGACTGAATTAAGGATTTACCTTTCTTAAAAATTACATTAAGTATTTTGGGGGAAATAGAAAATAGGAAATAAAAATAAAATTGTTTCCTTTTTTTTGAATCTTCCCATATTTAAAAGTTTTAAGGCATGGTTTTACTGTTCTGACAAAGCATAAGTGGGGAGAAGGGGAAGCACTATGTCAGCAGCATAGGTCTGTGTTTGAAACAGTCTTTTTTTTTTTTAAGATATGTTTATTCATGCACATAAGCCAGAGTTGCCAAGGGGTGAGAGGACTCGCCAGAGACAGTGTGGAACAGAACAGGTGGATCTACTGAAATACACTGCCAAGGGTAACAGCGGGCAAGACAGGAGATGTCTGCCACGCCATGTGGGTCACCTCCCTGGCTAGGAATCGAACTCATGCTGCAATGGCTGCCAACAGCTTCATGGTGCTGAGACTTAACCCCTAGGGCCACCAGGGAGGCACCTGGTTTTAAAATAGTCTTGCCACTAACTAGCTGGGTGACCTTCAGATGTTTTTCTTTTTTTAGTATCATTTTAGTTTGGACCCTCCACATCTTTTAATAGAGAATAATATATTTAATGACATGATGTCAGATCATTTATCATTTTAATCAACATTAGTTTTCACAGACGTCAAATAATGCTTGGCAAAAAACCATTCTGAAAATATCAGGAATAAGCGGAGTGTAGTATGTGTGTGTGTGAAAATATGAACAACAATGTAATATGATTGTAAATTATGAGAAAGTTAATTTAGATTATTATTCAAAATTGGGCAGTATTTCCCAGGTGTTAAAATTAATAGAACTTAATTGCCCAAATAAGAAGATGGCAATGTGTTATGATTAAATGAATAAGTAATACTACACATTCTCTGAATGTGCAATATTTAGTACTGTGTCTAAGACCCAAGTTTCTTAAGCATGTATATTACATTCATTCATCTTGGTTAGATTTTCTTTCTATACTTCTAAATAGGCCTATTATTTGAATCTGATTAAAACATCCAATCCCATCTTTCTGAGGTATAAAAATAATTAGTATTAAACTATTTCTGTAACACTTAGCATAAACACTCATCAACATGCAAAAACTCTACACAACTATACTGATAAGCTGTTTTTCTAAATCAGATCAGTTTTTATATGACAATAAATAGTTCCATAAATGGAAGATTTTAGTTATCTATGAACTGTAAACAGTCTAATATATCACTTACTTATAATAAATATAAAAATTTTCCTAAATATAAAGATATATCTTCTAGTTTATTTTTTTATAAAGTGCTAATACCCTGGCCCCTATATGTCACTTCCACAGAACACAAAACAATACTAGTAAATTTAGATTAACTATTTTTTTGAACAGGCATAATAGCCCTACAGGCAGGCTATGTTAGTCTTAAAGAAATGAGATATTATAAACAATATGTGAGTAAGCATTTGAAAAATAGTGTGGGTTTTAAAATTACAAGAACCTATTTTTCATCTTTCTCCCACACATAGTCATCTCTTGTCATATTCTTTTCCGAAAGTTTGCAAATTTCCAGTGTTTCTCAGTAAATCTTCCTTAACTAAACACAGTATGGCAATTATAAGTCACACTTTGTGCCCTTTAATCTCTGGTGTCAAGATTCTTCATATCTGAATGCTTTAAATATTAATTTTTGCTATTCTAATAGTTTAGTGCCAGGACAAATTATGTTGTGAGAGGAAAGGTGTTCATTTCAGGTCAGAGGCTCCTGTTGTACTTTATATCATAAAAGGGAAGCCTCAGATAGTTCTTTTTCTGAATTCCATATTATTCTAGTTAAAGTTTGGTAAGTAAGAGAACATAAAGAGGAGAAAGGTAGATGGAGGTATATCTTTAATGTTCTACATTTCCAAGTAGATTATTAAGAGATACTCACCATTGGTTGTAGAAAAAAGCAATATATTGAGTAAGAAAAAAAAAGGAAAAATCTGAGCTGAATTCTGGCTATACACTTGCAGTATTTTTTTTTTAATATTCTTGGGAAAGTCATTTACTTCTTTACATTTTATTCTGTATCTCAAAATACACCACTCACAAATGTAAGTAGGGTTGGGGACAGATCAAATGTTGTTTTTATATAATGATCCTGCATACTTTAAGTTACAATACAACTATGAGGCCTTATAATCCTCTTTCTATTAACTACCTAAAATAGTAAAAGAAAAATCTAAATATGTTATTAGAAAAGCTGCATCTGTGAAGGTCATACTCAGGACATGAAGCACATGTGAATAAGTGACTTCTTGTCATGAGGAAACAGTACTGGGAAAGGTGGAAATGTGGACTATGATACTACGGACTATGGTGGAAGATTATTGGTGCTTTGGTGGTGGATGCAGTATATAGCAACATATATTTCCAAATGTATGAACATATATAACTAGAGTATATAGTGTTATAAATCAGTGCTACCTCAATAAACTTAAAAAGATACCAACAGATGGGCAGAACATACCTCTGATACCACAAGAAGTCTTGATAGTATCATATAATTGTATTGTATGTACTGTGTTTTATTTTGATTGAATTATATGATGAATTTCTACTGGAGGATTTAATCAGGGGAGTAGCTGGATTTGATTAGCATATATAAAATGTAATGCTATCCTCTCTATGGATACTAGACTGTATGAGGCAAAAGTGGAAGCTGGAAAACCCATTAAGAGATTATTGAATTCTTAGGCAAGAGACCATAGTGACATGAACTAGGATATTAGTAGTAAGCACACTCATTCTTTCCTTCCTGAAATATTTATTTATTTATGGCCCTCTATGTGCCAAATCCTATTCCAGGCATTGGGCATCCAGCAAGAATAAAACACATAGAAACTGTCCTCATGTAGTTTATATTCATGTAGTTATATAATGATGAGTGGTGAGACCACTTTTAGATAAACTGGTTAGGGAAGACCTTTGACCAAGCTTAAATGAACTGAGGAAGCCTTGCTATTGCAATAATTTGGAGAAAGAGGGACATGACAGAAGAATATCAGGAAGACACTAAGAGGGAAGTGTTCTTGGAGAGTTACAACACCACCATATTACTGGAGCACATTGGATGAAAGGCAAGTGGCAAGAGTTGAATTCTAGATGCTACTTAGGGCAAGATCACTCAGAGTTAGGTGGACTATGGTTAAATCTTTGAAAACTGGTTTTAAATTTTGAAAGAGGCCTTGAAAGATTTTGGAGAGAGATTCTAAATTTCAGAATAACTGGCTATGTGATGAAAAGATGGTGGAATGGAACGATAGAGTGGAAGCAGAGGGATCTATTTCAAGATTATTACCTTACATAAACCAGGCAAGAAATGATGGTGGCTGGGCCTACCTTGGTAACAGTATAAATGATAAGTGGTCATATTATTCTAATAATTAAAAGCTGGAGTCTGCAGGAATTTTTGTTAGCACATTAGATACTGAGTGTGAAAATTAGCCAAGAAAATGCCAAGGCTTTTATCCTGAATTAAATGATTAGAGGTACCAGATGCTGGAGAGGGCAGTGGAAAAGTATGCAGTATCTTTAATGTTGGGGAAGGGCTAAGGACTAAGTGTTTGCTTTCAGACATGTTAAGATTGAGATGCCTATTAAATATCTCAATGGAATTATCTAGTAGGCAATTATGTGTGCAATACTAGATGAAACTAGATATATAAAATACATAGGGAAAAAAATGAACCTTGATTAGGGAGTAGGATCCTTTACCCAACATAATTGGAAAGAAGCAGATAAAGTTGGTCCAAATGAGTGACTTCAATTATTACATCATAATCTACTTCATAAGGTTTTTGAGCTTCTTTATTGGTGTGTTGTTTAAAAAAAAATATCTCTCTCTGAAGTTTAAGTCATAAATCCCAATTCTTTGTTCCTTTTCATCATATCTTTACCTAGGAGCACCCACCTGGTCTACATTTAAAAACAGCTCATTATCTGCTTCCCTGTTAGAGCTGCCTATTAGACTTTAGACAACATGTCTTTAGGGGGAGGAGGACAGGAAAGCAATTCATCATATGAAATAGAATCTCTCCCTAAATAGCCAGTTTCCCTATCCAAATAGGGAGTTTTGTACTCCTCAAATACTCTTCTTTACCCCAAGTACTGTTCTTACTTCCCACTCATGTAGTGACCAGAATAAAACAGAATAAGATCATTTAATTTAAGTGGAAATATTATGACATGGCAACACACAGTAGAGAACAGAAACATGTATTTCCAGTTCTGATCATCTTTTCAAAAGTGATTTTGGAATTTGAAAGTAAGATGCAAATATAATCAATGATATAATGTTTAATAATGTGTACATAATAAAGCATTTAAGATAACAGTTGTGTTTGAGGTCATTTGAAAGAATCATGAAGTATCAAAATAGATCTCAGTATTATCAGATGCAAAATCATAGGTATATCACAAATTGAAAAAGGTGTTTGTATTTTTCCATCCTTAAAATCATCTGGAAGGATTTTTTGGCCCTCCCTGGTGGCGCAGCGGGTTAAAGCGCAGCACTGAGAATCTGGAGCCACTTCCGCATGAGTTCGATTCCCGCCTGCCTCCTGCCCCGGAGGAGACCACATGGCGAGCCAGACCTCTTCTGGCGCGCCCACTGCTTCCCTCAGCAGTGTACTTCATCATTCTGCCTGTTCTGCTCCCCACTCTGTCTCTGGTGAAGCCTCTCACCGCCCCTGAGCCTCTGGCCTGTACCCCAGTTCTGTATGAATAAATAAATAAATCTTTAAAAAAAAAATCATCTGGAAGGATTTTTAAAGAAAAATCTTAATGCCCATGCTTCACCTCCTATTAGATAAATCAGAATCTCTGGAAGGTAATAATGGCATGAATTTTTTCAACAGCTCTCTCAGTGATTCTATGTACAACCAAAGTTAAGAACCATTGGTCTGGTCATGCAGAATGTCTTGTGGAAATGCACAGAACTATATCATGAACTAGGGTTACTGTCATTATAAACTGTCTACTACTAACATATAGAAGGAAATGAAGCCTACTAATGCAATTCTATACCTTCAGAAACTTTTTCTTTATCTCTTTATCTGAAAATAGTATGTAGAGAGGACAGGAATTTGGTTTGTTTCAAGGTGGGGATAATGAGTTAAAAGTGCAAGAGCAGTGAGGCAAAGTACTCAACAGCTGTTAATTTGACTCAAGTGGAAAGTCAGCCAAACTATTTAAGAACTATTTTTAGGAATTGCGCTGACAGGTGACACCTTCTATCACACTCCCCTGGAGAGGGCTTACCTAGATATGAGTTATAAAGTCACATTCAATAAGGGAAACAATTATGTAAATCATTAAACACACAACAGCATAGAAGTCCTCTTGCTGGTTGAGAAAGCTTAGAATGGTGGCTTAAAATGGATTTCAGTGATCACTTAACTGAAATTTTTATTTCAGGAGGAATAAATTCCAGAAAATTCTAAATCTAGTTAATTAGGTGAAATTATAGTTATTTTAGTTGAATTCATTCTATCATCAATAACCCAACAATAGAAGCAGAAGGGAAAGGAAAGAGGCAGACAGATAGGTAGTCTATAACAGTTTTCAAGGTGACTCATAGACATAACCTCAGAAGACATATGTGATTTCTCACCTACTCTTCTGCTTTTATGATAAATATTAAAGCGTCAGAATATGATTATGAAGTTTCCATCACTTCATGTCTAAAGAACAAGAGTGACAAGTAGATTTACTCTGGTGATTTGAAAAGAATAAAATATAATTAAACTATTATAATCTACAAAAGAGTCTGTTTAGGATATTTTAAACAGTAAAATGACCTAAATTGGTTCTAAATTAAAAACATCCAATGTGAAATCAATCATTATTTAAAGTAAACAACAAACAAACAAAAACAACAGATATCCACATATGTAGGCCAGTTTAATTTCTGCACCTTTAGGATGTTCTTTTTCCTGTGGATTTAGATATTACAATTCTTTGTCTCTTACGAGGCATTTCGTACTTGTGTGTAAATATCATAGGATAAACTGAAATACTAAGGTAGATACTTTAGGACTCTTTAGTAGACAATCATAAATTAGTAATATTAGCCCCCCAAGGAGTTTTGTGCCTATAATTAGCAATATTGTATTGTGATATAATTACTGAGAGGGTAGGAATCAAGTGTTCTCACCTTGATCAAAATATTTTAAATAAATGTTCAACTTAAAAAAAAAAGCCTTCATTCATCTTTGCATTCACAAACTTTTATTGTTTACTAAAATGCCAGACCCTATATCGTACATTCAGATACATAAATAGATATTAAATCCTCTCAACCTTCAATGGATTTTTTGTCTAAAAGTGTGAGATGGAAGGGGGGTTAAAATCAAAGAAAGGTAGTAAGAAACACATCTAGAAAAGGAGAAAGGAGTGGCCACTCCCCAAAAAAGGTGATTAGCAAGGGAAGTGTGAGAGAAATCTCTGTGGCATAGTGAGGAAGGGGCGCTTGATGGAAGGACTTGACAAAAATAGATCTCAAAAGGTGAGTAGTCATTCATGGGTCAGTCAAGATGGACAAAAATTCATTAATTGTAACTCAAGAAAATATCAACTAATATTCTTTCTCTTGAATTAAACTTACTTTTTGAATGAAAGAATTGAAGAAGGGAATGGTTAGCTGATTAAGAACCAAGGTTGTTTTCAGTAAATTAAAATTGGCTGCTAATGTTAATGTGATTTATAATTAGGAAACTTTTTCCAGACTTCATTAAAACAGTACTTCTGTGACTTTGATAACAGATTTATTTAATAGTCCCTGTGAGCTGAGAAGCTGAAAAGGCAAGTAAGGGAGGGGTTGTATGGGCAGGATATTTATAGATAAGGAACAAGGACATTAAAAATCACTGATTTATTGATTGTAAAAAAAAAATCGAGGGTTGGAATCTATTTTCCGGGGAGATAATCTATAATTTAAAAAATTCTAAAATAATTCATAATTCCAAGTGGGTTAAGATTTTTGCCTTAAAATAAGTACTTAATGCACATATCTTATTTTACATACTATGTTATCCTTTTAATAATTCAGTATTCTAATTATTCTGAATTTGTGAAAAACATTATTGTAGGTGTTGGTGAAGATATGGGAAAAAAGGACCCTTATACATTGTTTTCAGAAATGTAGACTGGTCTGCTCCTATTGAAAATAATATGGAGGTTTCTCAAAATACTAAAAATAGATCTATCATATGATCCAAAAATCTCACGCCTACCCAGAGAATACAAAATTTAAAAGTATATGTGCATTCCTGTGTTCATTTTGACACTATTTACAATAACCAGTTATGAATTGCAGATGAGTGGATTATGATGTGGAATATATATATAATGGAATATGACCCACTTGTATAAAATATAGATGAATTCTTTTCATTTTCAAAAACATGGATGGAACTGGTGGGAATAATGCTCTATGAAATAAGTCAGAACAATAAAGACAATTACTGGATGAGTGCACTCAAATGCAGACTAAAAGGAGAACCAAAACAAGGAAACAGACAAAAACAAACCAAACAAACCCTGGAAATCTTGCTGCAGTTTTGAGGCAACCAGAGGAGTAGGGGAAAGATGGGGGTGAAGAGTGGAGGGGTGGAGGGGGCCCAATGGATGACAGTAGAGGACTCTGGGTGCAGTGGCACTATGGATGTACAGAGTAAGCCTATATATCTGAATCAGGTATGGTGATGTATACCACCATAACCTCAGCAGCAACAAAAAATAACAATGAAAACTTCTTTTTCAATATAGCACTATGAAATTGGACCCTAACTTAATGGAATAGATGCCTTGAGATATTTTATCTTTGAAATACCGAACTTTAAAAAAAATTATTTTAGAATATTCACCACAGAAAATATATCATACATATAATTGCAATGGAGGCCTGAATTTGTAATCAGCCATTGCAATAGTCTATCTTATTGTACAGTGCAATGAAGAAACTCATAATAAAAAATAATTGATAAATTTTACAAAGTGGATACCATTTGTGCTTATAACATTTGTGCACAGTTTGATATAAGTTAAATACATTTCTACATTAAGCAGTGCACTCATTCTTTATCCTGGTAAAATAATGTAAATGAGCTTCACAGACGTGAAAATAGCTTCAGGGAAGAAGACATTAGTATTTTGACCATATTAATGTATATTAACTTTACAAAATGGCCATCCATTACCTGGTTCCCTCCACTGGTTATTAGAATTATATAAAAGATAATGCAAGGAAGGTTTTGTGTATCTCACAGTCATGCTAACTCAAAATTCCACTAAATCCTATCAGATATAATGAAAGAAACCAGACACAAATGCATACACAAGATATGATTCCATGTATATGAAATTCAAAAACAGGTAAAACTCAGTGTTGAGAGAATTGAGGATCATGGTTCCTGTGGGGTAAAAGGATATATAACTGGAAGGGATAAGTATGGGAACTACTGGAGAGACAATAGTTTTCTGTTTCTTCAACTAGTCCTGGTGTAACAGGTTTGCTCAGTCTGTGAGAATTGACTTCTACATTAAAATGCAGTCTACAGTATTTTTAAGGCCATTGAAGCCACTGTGCATGGGCTTCAATCAGTTGAAAAGAATTAGATTAGCATCTTGAAGCTGATGCATCTTGGCTCCCTGCCCCCTGGTCTGCTTCATGTTTATTGTGTTCTCCTTTTACTTTTTTTTTAAAGATTTATTTATTTATTCATACAGAACTGGGGTACAGGCCAGAGATACAGAGGGTGAGAGGATTCACCAGGGACAGAGTGGGGAGCAGAACAGGCAGAACGACAAAGTACACTGCTGAGGGGAGCAGCGGGAGTGTCAAGAGAGGTCTGCCACACCATGTGGATCACCTCCAGGGCAGGCGAGGATCGAACTCCTGCGGAAGTGGCTTAAGCTTCTTAGTGCTGTGCTTTAACCTGCTGTGCCACCGGGGAGGGCCCTTACATTTTTTTTTTTAAATATATATTTGATATTTTGAAAATAACCCATAATCCATAACTCCATAAAGATAAGTGATTGGAAACATTTGTAAATAATGGAGAAGAGACAAATCTCCCCTGCAGAAGAATTCAAATAATTTGTGCAGATACTCTGCCTTCAGGAGATGGGGCATTACCTCCATCCCTTAAGCACAGGCTGAGCACAATAGCTTCCATCCGGTTTGGAATAGAAAAAAATAATACTGGTTTGGTGTCATTTCTAGGGTCAGTGTCAACATCTAATTCAAAATTGAGGCAACCGGTGGGGGTGGGGGGTAGGTTGAGATAAGGGAGGAAAGGAACTAAAGGAACATGGTGGAGAATTATTGGGGCATTGGTGGTAGGAAAAATGTGAAAACATGCAATTATAGAGAATTTGAACCTATGACCACCAAAGCAGATACAATATAAATATACTTTACCTTAATAAGCCTATTTTGGAAATAAATAAATAATAATAAAACATTGAATAGCATTTTGATGCTCATTGAGCAGAGAAAGTAGAATTAAACATGGTACAAAAAATAAAAGTAAGTTTATAGAACCTGACAAACACTACTTTCACCAAGTGATAAAGGTCAGTATCATCACTGACAATTCATATTAACAGTATGTACACATAAGATGATGTAATAAGAATAACGCTTTACCTTTTTGGCCTTCCTTCCAAAATACATAACCCTTTCTATTCATGAAAAAAACAGCAAAATGCCCACATTGAGGGGTATTTCACAAAATAGTTGAACAGTACTTCTCTAAATTGTCAGTCATCAAAAACCAAGAAAATTTGAGAAATTGATAATCAAGAAGAGCTTACAGTATATCATATAAAAGTAATGTGATATCCTAGGTAGAATTCTGGAACAGAAAAAGGATGCGGGGTTGGGGGAGGAATGGAAACTAAGGAAATCTAAATAAACTGTGGACTTTAATCAATAATAATGCATCAATATTGATTCATTAATCATAGAAATATACTAATGTATGATGTCCACAGTAGGTAAACAGTGCAGGATGTACTGGAACTCTGTAGTAATTTAGCAACTTTTCTGTAAATATTAAATTATTCTAAAAGAAGTTTATTTAAAATAAAAAAATACCCATATAGTAAGCATTGGGTTAAAAGTAAACTAGGAAGCATTATTTACAGAATCAAGTTATTAATAATACAAAAATACAAGAACAGGAAACAATGACTAGTTTCATAACTCAGTCTCCAGTTCTAATGTGGTAATTATTCTTTTCCTCCTCTACAAGTTTGAATGCATTTCTAATGATTAAGCTTTATGAATGTGAATTACTTTTATTTATTTCAACACATTAGGGTAAGAGCTTTATGCCCTATAACTTAGTGATCTTTTAAGTTTAGCCCTTTATATATTAAATTTCATGCAGAAGAACTGAGTGGTGAAATAGAGAATGTTTTTGTTAGTAATTACAGACTATTAAAAATAAATTTTCACTCCATTACACTCATTCAACAAATATAATGGAAGTATCATAGAATGTTGGAACTGAAAGGGACATTTAAGAGATTAGTTCAGCTCCCTAACTTTATATGAAATAACTGAGTGCCAGAAAGTTTAGGACTTGCCCAGGGTCATAATAAATTGTGAAGAGCTAGAATTCACTTATTCAGTTGAACAGCATTTACAGTATCTTTATTATATTTCAAGCACTCTGATAAGTGCCTGAGTTATAAAAATGAGTGAGACTATCCTTCAGGAGGCAGGCAAATGAATGAATAAATACCTACCATATGGTCACAAGCCAGTAATCATGAGTGCAGGGTGACATGAAAATTCAAGAACAGATCACAGTCACAGTGACGTATTACCTGAACCTTTGGAAAATGGGAAGGGTTTATATAGGTGAGGGTGGCCAGGAGCAGATATTCTAAGTAAAAGCTGATCATCTAAGTATAAAACAGAAGAGGTGAAATAATGTATTGTATAGAGGAAAGTCCATGCTGTCTATTGTTACAAAATAGTGCAGCCAGGAGGGTTAAACTGCATGTATTGTATTATGAAGAGGGGTTTGCATCGTATAGTGAACTGAGTCTTTATACTGTAAGAAATGGAAGGATATTGAAAGGTTCTAAATTTAAGTTAGGTCATCTGATAGTTTCGTGGAGTATAGATCTGGGAAGGGCAAGATTAATTGCTGGAAACTGTCAAACAGATTAATGTACTACTTACAAGATAAATGCAAAAGGGCATATTTAGGAAGGTGGTGGGATGTATGGAGAGAAGAAGGTGTATTCAGAATATTAAAGAGAGATGATTGGTGATTTCCCTGGATGAGATAGGACAAATGGAGTGGATAGATGAGTGTGATGGTCAAGCCTCTCTAGCTGGTCCCCGAGGAAGTCCTTACAACTAAAATCTCAAAGGACATACATGAACCCTGGTTTCCATTTAGTCATTTTATCCACCTCCATTTTGTCCACCTCCCAGAAAAACAGCCTTGATGTCAGCAAATGAATCAATTTTGGATAAGCATCAAAGAAAAATAATAATCAAAAGAAAAAAAAAACCAATCCTCTTTTCCTAAAACAAGTTATCTTCTTGCCTTGTATTCACCTTATCAAGACAAACCATCAAGTTGATTCTTTATAGAATCAGAATTTGTTTCCAAAGCTTATGTTTTCAATCCTAGGCTATAGAAGCCCACTCTGAACTTCATATGTACCCCAAAGGGACACCACCTTGAATCCCTACCCTGATGCTATGCATTTTGAACTTTGGTGACTTTGTTGGATTGCACTGCCTAGAAAGAAAGAAAGAATATAGGAAGAGGACCAGCAAGCTAAATTTAAAGAGCCTTTAGAATTAGAGAAATTCAAATTCCAGGATAATCAAATCTGAACTCTGGAAAAGACATACCAATTTGAGAGTCCTGGCATATGTTAAGAAAAAAAAAAAAACATAAAAGTGGATGTCATTTCTCAAGGACTCCCTCTAAGATAAAAAGAGCAGTGGAAAGAATAGCCAAAGTGGTAAGTCATAAGGTCACCAGCATGTGGGATAGAAAAAAAGGTCATCAGTGTAAAGTTCAATGAAGTAAGTCAGAAATCTGCCAGGGAAACTGGAAGGGATTGTTTCCCAGAATCTAGTGACCAGTAAGTGGTGTGTTGTACACAGAAAATCCACTAAACATAGTACCTAAAAATATCCACTGACTTGCCAGTGAGGAGGACACAGATGACTATGAGATTGATTTCATTGTGTTGAATTGTGGTGAGATGGGTTAATGAGATGACCAAGCCAAGACTGTCTTTATAAATTGTGTTTTGAAGGTTTAAATGAATTAAAAATGAAAGGAAAGAAAACATCTAGGGGCAGAGCTGAGTGGCTTTTTAGTTGTTGACTATTTTGTTTGATTTGAGGTATTTAGCATATTTGTAGGTTATAAGATACCCACTGCAAAGGCCAGTGTTGGTGAAGGAGCCATGAGAAGATAGAGTCCTGTAGGGAACAGGAGAAGCCAGGGAGAAGAATACACCGATGGAAGCTTGATAGTTCTTCCCTGGGAGAGAGGATAACAACATAAATGAATATATAGATTTGTGCATGTGTGTGTGCGTGCGTGTGTATATTCCTGAGAGGGTGGTGGGCAGCAGAGAGATGAAGCTGATGATGTTTGAACACGTTTTTATTTACTTATTTATTCATTTCCTCTCTACTAAGAGGTAGACTCATTTATTAAGAATGAGGAAGTTAAGTAGTAACCTAGGACAGCAGTGAAAGTTTGGATGAAGACTAGGGAGTGTTGGCAAGGGAATTACTAAGGATAAAAATAAAAAGATTAAACTAAGGCTATTAAGAGTAAGAGACTTAAATTTTTGACAGCAACAATCTGCAAGCTTGTATGACCTTTTTCATTTATGCTCAGCTAACAGAACTTTTAAAAGCATTTATTAATTGTTCTTTAATACATTCTTGGCATTATACACTGTAACCATTACTCAACCCCAGTAGGTAGTTTATTACCCCAATTTACAAGTTAAGTAACTTCTCCAAGTTTGAACAGCTGGTAAAAAAGCAGAACACAGGTCTGCCCAACTCCAACCACATGTTGTTAACCAATATGCTGCATTTCCTTCCATGGACTTAGAGCTTTAGTAATCAAAAACACATCTTGCCTAGCCTCAGGGAACTCGTAATCCACAAAGGAAGATAGGTCGGAAAATAAGTACAAGCACATGTGAGGGATTGATATGCTCAAAGAGGACCCCATCACTAACTGGGCCTCAGGAAAGTCTTTTTGGGGAGTTGACCCTTGGCCACTAAGCAGACCTGAGTCAATAGTTTCCAGGAGCCAGGGGTGACCCAGACTTAAGATTGAATGTGCAAAACTACAAGGCATGAGAAAGCATCATGTTTGCTCAATGTTCTCAGAACATAGGGTGGCCATTGGGTGTGGGGGTGGTAGCTTTGGGAGAGACATGATAGTAGGCACATTGTAACTATAATAAAATGATGTGTGAGGTTTTAAGGAATAGACAAACATGGTTCCAGTTTTAGTTCAGTAATAGGCAAGATGGATTATACATCAAGGACACTAATTTATAAAAATTGCAAGTGGGCACTATTTATATTATTTATATGGATTCAATCATTTCATCATCATAGAACCCTTCAGGGAACTGTAAATATTCTCAGTTCATTGGTGAGGAAACTAAGGCACTGGTAGGTTGAGTAATTTGCCTAAGGCCCCAAGACTAAGCTGGCAGAGACAGAATTTGAATACAGTCAGACTGGGTAAGGCAAAGATCATGTCAGGTGGCCTTGATAATGGATGCTGAGAACTGGGCCTAAGGCAATAACAGTGGAGTCAAAGAAGAAATCAGTCCCAGTTTGCTAGCACTGAAATCAGTGTCCTATGCACTGTTTTATTATTTTTCATAGTTTTTTCTGTTTTTATCTAACCATAGATTGTAATTATACCTCTAAGGAGTTGAGTTGTATTCCATTCCAAATTTACATCTATACAGAACTTTAGAATGTGGTCTAATTTTGGTAAAAGGATCTTTGCATAAGTAATTAATTGTTAAAATAAAGTCATAATGAGTTAGTGACCAGCTTAATGTGGACCCTAAATTCAATGAAATGTGTCCTTATGAGAAGAGGAAAGGACACACAGAGAAAAATGTGAAGGCAGGAACAGACTGGAGTGAGGCATCTAAAAACCAGGGAAGACCCAGGATTGTTAGAACCCACCAGAAGCTAGGCAGAGGCAAAGAATTTTGTCCACAGACTCTTCAGAAGAAGCATGACCTTACTAATACCCTTAGTTTTGACCACATTATGCTCTTATCCAGTACCAAAAAAATCAAGAACTATTTGAAAAGTGATGATAAGTGACTCAAGCTGTATGAATGAATAAGATAAAACTCATTTATCATGTTTCCACAACATAAAATTGTAGAATTTTCGAGCTAGCCAGATTGAATTGACACATAACACCTGTGTAACAAAATGGAGTTAAATCATTTTAATTTTTACCAATACCATGACATTGCCTTAATTTAATCATTTATCTTTTCTCCTACAAACCATTTTCTTGTTGACATGTCACTTATATCTGTTACCTGTTTCATAAATGGTCTGAAATGTGTTCTGTTTGCCATTCATTTATCACAGAGAAAGGCTAGACACAATTTATTTGTGGTTTTCTGGGTCCGGTTACTCAGTCTCATCAGTCACAATGATACCCACACACATACTGTTTCCCCCCACCCCATTCATACAAACTGACATGTAATCTGATACCAGAGGGAGATTTGGTGACTTGAGGAGTTTGCTCAGGTTCTTCTCCACACCAACTGCCCTGAGCCCAGACTATGCAATGCATGTCATGATTTCCCACGAGCAACAGTACTATAAATTGTGTGTGCATATAGGGACAATTTCTTAAGAAACAACTACACTGTTATAAAACATGTGCTGTTTTCCTTTTAAAATTTACTTGCCAGTTTTTATGCCTGTTGCTTTGATGAATAATTAGGAAACAGGATTGTTTCTTAGGGTCAGTGATGAGATGATGAGAATGCTTTTGACACTCAAGTTTCTGCTGAACTATCTCCTCAGAGAAGACCCTCACCTCTCTATGTCATCTGATCTACCAGTTCATTGTGACACTTATGGAATTGTGTTGCTTACTAATTTTTTCAATGATCTATTTTCTGTCTGTTTAGGTTACTCATTGCATTATCTACAAAACCTAGAACTAATAGGTTGATAATAAACATCTTGCTAATAGCCAGATGTTTGTCCAGTGAGTGAATCCAGTTATCCTGAGGACCTGGAGAGAAGCTGTAGCTAGTTGAAGACAGAGATTCTCTAGTAGAAGAGTAGAAACAGGGACTCTGCTCAGGACCTGGGACAGAATCTTGGGAAATGTTGAAAAGGGTTGACTGTGGTGGGGGGGATCATTATGAGGACAGGACAAAACAGGCATGGGTCAGGACAAGGGTAATTCTTAAAGTTGTGTCTGAGATATGCCTACTCCTTGCCTATAAAATGTGACAAGTATATCAAATTCTCAAAAAAAAGGGGGGGGTAATAGAAATTCCAGGCACCATTTTCAGGGGCTTTACCACAATAACAGGTTTTTTTAAATTCTGTGTTTATCTATATACTCCATGGAATACGACATTATAATAGAGCAATGGTATTTGATATAGTAACATGCTGGGAAAAATGTGGACATTGAAATATGCAAAACACATTCAAGCAAAATATTAAATAAAGCTACCTGATTCTGGGATATGCCTTTCCTGCTCTCACTACATCTGTTCCACGTGGCTTTATATAGGAAACAAGAGGATTATTTCACCCAAAAAAAATCCTAACTATTTATTGCCAGATGAAGAAATTGTAGAAGGAAAGCAGAGATACCCCTATGGTGAAAGACAAGTGGAGAAGTGTAGCTATATCAACATAACCCAGTGTCACCTAGTTACATTTTAAAGTTCTGAATAAACAGCTCAAGGGAAAAAAAGACATTTTCCTTTTCTCAGTTAATAGGTCTCTGTGCTATTGCCTGGGCATCTTTTCAATTTTTCTGTGTTGGTTTGGCTGTTTTTGTATTAAAGGCTTCTTTTTCTTATCAGTGGGGAAGAATGATTTTCTAACTAGAGCCTTTGCTGGGTGACAAGGCTTCTGTGAGTTTACCACAGAACACAAAAGCCCATGTCACCCAAAATTAACTGAAATGTGTCCTTGAGGGCTCACAGGCTCACCAAAGAGGGGAAAAGAAGAAAATAGGGTCTGCCACCACTGCTTTCCCATCTCTACATCTCTGGTGGCAATTTCTGTCTCTGAGCAGGTAGAGAAAACATCCTTCCAGAATAATCATGACCATCGAAAGCAATTGACCAATACCAAAGTTTTTTAGGCTTTCTTTGCTTTAATGCTCTAGCTTGTAAATGTTCCTGTTCTTACACCACTGAAAGGAATACCACAATATCCCATAGGCAGCTTTCTCTCCCCAGAGGTCACATGCTCCCTGAGTCTCCCAGGCAATTTGTGTTTGTCTGGTCTGAGGCACACATATTGACAACTAAAGTTGGAGGCACACTGAAGCTGTAATTGTGACTAGAAAAATGGACAAGCCTAAAGTGTTCATAAAGAAACTGGAGACGATAAAATTTATATGTTTTTCTGATTTCTCTTCCTTGTTTACCTCTGATTAATTCACATCCAAGCTTAACCATCACTCCCTCTTTGGAGTCCACAACTCCTCTTCCTTCTTGGATGAATGTATCACAGCTAATGTGTGCCTTTATCAAGAGAAACATTCTTTCCCTCAACAATCACTTGTAACCTGTCATCATATTCTAATCTCTCACAAAAGCACTGAGTTTGGAGTAGTTCAACCCCTAAGCAGCACTGCCCAGTAGAATATAATACTAGCTCCATAGGTAATTACAAATTTTCTGTTACCATATTACCAAAAAAAAAAGAGGTAAAATTAATTTTGATATTTTATTTAAACCAACATATCCATATCCAAATTATTGTTTTAAATTATATTTGTTATTATCACATCAATATTAAAATAATACCAAAATAATATTGACATGATAATCATTATTACAAATAATGATTCATAAAATTACTAGTAAGATATTTTACTTTTTCACACTAACTCTTTAAAACCCAGTGTTTATTTTATGCTTACAACACATCTCAATTTAGATGAGCCATATTTCAGGTGATCAATAGCCACACGTGGCAAATGGCTGTCTTATTAGGTGGCACAGCTCTAGAGCTTAAGGAGCTTAAATAATGATTATGATAAAACCCATTAATTAGGTCTAATAAATGTCTATATACAGAGCTCATGGCACAAAGTAATGAGGGAAGCAGTCTCATCTGAGGAAAGCCAGCTGCTCCTCTAGTCAGTTCCTACAAAGTAGGCATTTATCTTCGTGACTTTACCATTGCCCTGAGTCTAGATCGCAGCCTCATCGATTTAGAAACACTTGATTTATTTGAAGTCCTAAAGTTGATTTACTTCAGAATCTTGGCTCCTGGTGACAGAATTCTGAAAGTGATATATAAGAACTAGCATCCTGGCCCATTTGCAATGAAACATGTCCTCATAACTCATTTCTCCCAGCAATAATTATCTTTTTTCCTGTTGTTCATATGAATACACTTTAAAATTTTGCTATTTTAGAACTTAGTATTTAGTTTTTCTATTTTATTGTAGGTTTCAGGGTGCTTGAGACATTTTTATTAGAAGTTTTTAGAAATGTGTGTGAAAAAGTATAACTTTACCAAATCTGTAGCTATAAATAACACAGGGAAGGTTCAAGGGAACCTTCAAAAATGTGCCTGAAGATCTGTTCATTTATATCATCAGAGTTTGGCACCCTGGCCTTCAAGACAAATTTAACCTCCTACCTGTTTTTTACAGCCATGAGCTACTAAGAATAGTTTTTACACTTTTACATACTTGAAAGGAAATCAAAAGAAGAATATAATTTATGACATATGAAAATGTATGAAATTCACATATCAGTGTCTATAAATAAATTTTCACTGGAAAAGAGCCATATTCATTTATTATCTGTGGCTGCTTTCTTGCTATAATGGCTACAATTGAGTAGTTGCAACAGAGACCCTATGGCACATGCAGCCTAAAATATTTACCATCTGGCTTATTACAGAAAATATTTGCCAAACCCTGCCAGTGGTTCTCATCTGATTTTATGTATGGGAACCATTTAAGTTGCTTCAAAGAATTACAAGTATCCAGCACCCACCCCCAGGTCATTCTGATTTAATCTCTGCAGAGACCTAAGCACTGGCATTAACATTTTTGTGTGTGTGTATTCTCATACTACAGTCAATCTATGTAGGAAGCCAAAATAACCAGAAGATTGTATGAAGAATGCACACCCAGGTCAAGAAAATGACTTGAGTATCCATCTTCAGTTAGACTATTCCCTGCTCCATCAGCATGCCAAGACATACTTGTCCAACTCATCCAGACCTGCCAGCATTCACCTTTGTGACCATAACTTTCTTCCACTTCCAAATTTAACCAGCTCCTGCTGATTGACACATTCTTCCTGTGTATTCAGCAGTTAATCCATCCTTATCACCTGGGGCCATTCTGTCTCTAACGTGACGTCATTTATGTCTAATCTGATTCACTCTATTATGCTGCTTTTATAGCTTTCTCAAAACCAACCTGATTTTCCTTTTATTTTTTTCCAAAATATTTCTTAGTTGCTTCAGTGTCTATATATAACTTACACAGTTTCTATACCAATTATGATTTTCCTTGAGTATCTTGAATTTCCAGCCTGACCTATCATATAAGTGGTGGACAGTTTCACTAATAATTCAGTGAATAAATGAAAAGTGAGAGTGGAAGATTAGAAAATAAGGAGGTAGGAGTTTTGCAGACTATTGCTACAGGTATAATAATTTTATAATCAAAGCATCCAAATTCAAATCTTGGCTCTGCTACTTTGTCTGGAAAGCCCTATGGAAATTTCACCTCAGAACAAGACTTTTGGTACCTGTGAGATGAGGAGAGTAATTACACCACAGGATCGTGCGAGGATGATTTGCCATATATAGTACTTTCTAGAATTATGCTTCACCCCATGACTTCTTTATAGAAAGTTTCCTTCTGTATGGTTAAGGGCATCCTTTTGTATTTAAAAGAATCCAGACTGAGAGTTATTTATAGTTATAAATAGTTTGCAATCTTACTGTTATGTAGCTTATAGCAGTATTATTAAAGACAGATTTGTGTGAAAAAATTCTTTTGTCATTTGAATATATATATTTTTATTTTCCCGTCTACGGTTTCTTAAGTTTTGAAATGGCAAATTACTTAATGTGAACTCTTGTCTCATTTTATATACTTTGGAAAAACATAGTCAGTTCCTAAAAATATTTTTCTTTCCTATGTTTTAGTTCTGGAATAGTCATAAGTTAATGAGCATGAAAAGCTTTCAACTATGGCTTCATGTAATAATCACCTGAGGAGATGCTTCTAAAATTCCAGTGCCCAGCCCCACCCCAGACCAGAATCTTTCAGGGTGGAGCCAAGGCTTCATCTGCTTTCAGTCTTCCAGGTACAACAATATGAAGCAAAGGTTAGGAGCCCCTAAATTATTAGAGATTAAATTATTAGCCCCTCCACTATATTGGAACTAAAACCCAGTTTTTGCTCCTTAAGAATAATGTTCAAAACTAATCCTAAACCTTGGTGTACAGTTTTCTTAATGAACACAAAGCTTCACACTGTAAATATTGCTAAATTAATTTCAATATGTGGCTACAAAGACAATCTCAGTGATAAAACAGATATATTAAATCTGTATTTGATAAGCTACTAAGCACATTTTATGTATTAAATATGATAGTTCTTTAGTCATTAATTCCATTTTGTGAAGCAGAAATTCCTATTCCCATTTTGAAAAAGAGACAGTTGTTACATGAAATAGTCATTACACTTGTGTTTTGTCACATAGCTAATGAGGGACAAAACTAGAAAATGGACCAAAGTCATTGGACATAGCTCTCTTTCTTTTACCTCCTTAAACATACACTCTTACGCTTGTATAATTCTTATATGATATTTCTTTCTGAAGACATTTTTGTTTCAATTTATCTGGTCAATATTTTAATTAACTTTATGGTAATATTTATGGCAAAAATTCAAGAAACATGAAAAATATGTGAACTTATACATTTACAGCTTGTATCCAATAATTAAAAATCATCTAAGTCATCTTAAATTGTATAGGACTAATTCTCTGATAAGTTTTGGAGAGGGGTGTCATCTTGTTTTGTTTTAGGGCAATTTGGTGCAAAGAACTCATTGGATACGTGTGGTGAACAGATTGAACTTAACATCTCACAAAGGGACATTTTGTAATGAACTTGGATCAGTCCCAGCACAAAAGAATAGATAGTATTGAGATGAGGGGATCCTGCAGTGTCCAAACAGATTCAGAACTAGACTCAACTTGTCAAGATAAATATTTGGCTTAACTTGTCTCTCCGGAGCTATTACAATGTTGATTTAAACATTAGCAAATTCTTAAAGTGATACTTTCAGTGCTTAAAAACACTTACAATAGTTTCCCCATATTCTTCCTTGAAGTCCAGATCTCTTCCTCTCAACAGAGTGAGAATAATCACAGTTCCTCTACATAAATGAAAAAAAATCAGTGAAGCCTAGAGAAGCCCCAGTCAGGATGGCATGAACTGGAATGGGGAGACTAGTGCAAGTTGGAGTCAATTCAAGCTACTGTATGAAAAAATGGAAAAATAACTTGTATAAATGGAAAAATAACTTTCTATGGAGTTTAAAATCCTGTTTGGTCAAACTGAAGTAGATTTGAAAGTTAAAGAAATTAAGAGTAATGTACAAAACATTTAATATAAAAATCAAATTTTAGATCTTAAGAATTATATTCAATGTTTGTTTATTCACCAAAGTTTTTTGAATATCTTCTGTGTGCAGGAGCTACCCAAGATCTAAAAGTAAGAATGGGATGCAAGCCATTTTGCCTATAATGCCAGGACTTGCCCATAGTGACTTACATTCTAGTAAAGACAAACCTCAGTAAACTGTCACTAAATTAACAAGCAAGAACAATGAAGCTTCTTAAGTGCTATGAGGGAAATGAACAGGTTGTGATCTTGGAAACTAATTGGTGGTGGGTGAGAATGTTGCATTCTAGAGACAAGAGGTCTTTTCTAAAGAAATGACATTTGAGCTGAGCTCTAAAGATCAGTCACTGTGTGACTTAGGGGAGAAACCTGCTAGGCAGAGGGAGTGTTTTATGGACATGTATAAAATAACAGCTTTGGGTATGAGAGAAATAAAAAAGTAAGCCAGAGTGCACAGTAGTGTATGTGTGTGTACATACTGATGATGACAAAGTGTGCTTCAGCTATGCTAGCACTCAGAAATTAGAATGGAAAAATTCCTCCTCTAAATGTCATATTTTGAAGTGTTCTAACTCTTTTCTCTCCTACCCTTCCCCCATCTCAAAAGCACACATATAACTTGGAACAAGATTTAAAATCTTGACTTCTAGAAAAGTGCACCTTTTTTTAGTACACAAATGTTTCGCATCTTTTTTCGCAGTAGAGAAAAACTTGAAACAACCAAAATGTTCCATCTACTGGTGATATTGTAAACAATTCCATACATTGTGAAAAGAACAAACTACTAATACTAATAGCAAACTACTAATAGTCAGGAGTATTAGTCTTATGCCAAGTGACAAAAACCCTAGACAAAGGCTCCATATTGTATGATCCCATTTACATGACATTATGAAAAGCAAAGCCATAGGGACATAAAGTAGATCAGTAGTTGAGAGAGGCTTGAGTGAGAGAAGGAGGCTGGCTACAAAGGGCATAAAGGACACTCAGAAAAATTCATCTTTATCTCTACTTCAGAAAGAGTAAATGGCTCTGCCTATGTTTGGTTGGTAGCTGGTTTTGTTAATTTGGGAACCATTCATTTTTAAAAGTTCCTGTTTTTCATGGAAAGAAGATAAATAAACATTTTCTAAAAGAGACTCCCAGAAATTAAATTTTGGAAACCTTGATTACAAAAGCCTGCTTTGC
Organism: Condylura cristata; assembly: GCF_000260355.1. Classification (NCBI taxonomy): domain Eukaryota; kingdom Metazoa; phylum Chordata; class Mammalia; order Eulipotyphla; family Talpidae; genus Condylura; species Condylura cristata. The sequence continues at coordinate 28,241,243 of NW_004567102.1, forward strand.
CCTCTGTTTCTTAGCCATGATGGCCAGTCAAATTGTTGGATGCTTCTGTGACTCTGGTGTTGTATTTTCCAGAAATCTGTAAATAGCTCTTTCTTTCATTTTTTAATGTCTCATAAGATTCTTCCTTTGTCATGTTTGTTATTTCTCAGAATCACTGTTCATGAAATGTTTGCAAATTTTCATTTTAAATTCAAGCTTCCTGCTGTTTCTGCTTTGGTGGGGAAAGGTCTTGCCATGTCATTCTTTTAATTTTTGAAGCACAATAGAGTAAGCTATACAAATGTCTTCTTGTTCCATTATTTTGGAACCAGTGTTTTCCTAGGTGTCTCAAGACTAAGTCAGCTCTTAAATGAAAGCGATCTTTAGATAGCTATGACTTTTAAATGGATGTGTTGTGGTAATCACAAAGTCATGAATTAGAGTATGTCAATGATGGGTCACTTGTTTGGTTTTTTTTTTTTTACATTAATCTAGGATTTTTTTCATATGACTTTGGAATCCCATGACAATTCATTCTGCCTTTGATTTTTAAAGTGACTTGAAACTTGTTGCTCTTATATAATAACTGGGTAAGTGTAACTGCAGGGTTCCAATTACACTGGCAAAAGAAGCTTATTGCATTGTCTTCAATTAAGCATGTAATTAATGCCTCTATTTCAAGGCCATTTCAACAAATTCAAAACTCAGAAACTATCCATACATATTTAGTGGCACATTGGAACACTGGTAATGTCCTCATTGCAGTGGACAGCAATTCCAGAGGAATTTGGGGAAGAGTATGGAATACTTTATAATGTGTTGTAGATATTTTATGACAAAGGGTGTGGCTTGAAATGGAATGCATCACTATACTCTCCATGAGAGTAGAATCAGCCACCTCAGGAAAATGTTTTAAATGGAGGAGATGATTTCAGGCTTTCATAGTGTGTGAGCTGATATCCGATATGCTGAATGTCTCTGGAGTGCATGGGGTAGTTGTACTTCGAAATCTCTCTGGACATTTATTTAGATAGAAAGCCTGTTCATGGTTATCTGAACTTCATCCTAACTCCATTTTGCAAAATAGCTATAAGTATCTTGTACACTTTTAGTACTTACTGGATTTTTCAGGAACTCAACTTCTGTGCAAATTAAAAGATAACTAGTTAGTTTTGTTTGGAACTTAACAAAGTTAGTCGCAGTTTTTAAAAAATACTTCATTTATGACAGCACAGCTTGTGATATTTGAGTTACCACTAAAGCATGCCCATATTATTATACATTTGTAGCAGTTGCAGCCTTGAGGATTCTGGGTTGAGGTGCCACTGTCCAACATTGTAATTATATATTCCAATCAAGTATATCAAGCTCAAACATTTACCTGTTGAAATACACTTTCCTTTTGAATCACTTTCTGTGTTTCCTTTATACTACAGTTTTTTAGGGAAATCATATGTTTAGGAAGATTCTTTTATTTCTGAATTTTATGTTAGGATATTAGAGGAGTTTTATAAAAGAACTGAAGTTTTAAAGGAGAGTTAGGTGAGATAAGGTTTAGAACAATTCTTCTAAAATATATACTCCTCTAAAGAGAAGAAGAATACTGTCCTTGTTGAACATGTGCACTTTAATGCAAAAAAGGAAGAGGCAGGAAAGAAGTATGGGAGAATTGGCCTTGATTTCAGCTCCTACTGTATGTCAGGCCCTATGCCCAGTCCTTCAAGTGCATAATCTCAATTTTTGACCATGGTGCTGAGAAAGCCATGTGTGTTTTGAGTCTCCTGGCCCCAGAGTGCCACATTTGGAGCTGTCTGCTTGACATTTGGAAAGCAGAGAATAAGAGGAAATGAGTAGATGAATATTCTTGACTTTGTGAAAGTGTTAAAATTATTTAAAAGTTCTATTAAGTAAGTGACAGCCTCAGAACCTGATTTATGGTAGTAATGAAATTTTCACAAAGAAGTATTACCATGAAATTTGAAACAAAAAAGTATAGTAGATACACACACAGATTCGTCTGCACATGAATGTCAGTGCACGTTGATGCACCCATGCTTCCTATTTATAGCACTTGGGACACATCCGCAAGTGATAAATGAACATTGAAATGCTACACATATGTTTATATCCACTTATAGCTATGGAGTTGTGTCAAAGTGTTATCTCTACTGAGCCAAGTCCCAGGCATTTAGAAAGTACAAAAAATTAAAATTTGTTAAATGGACCCAAAAAGTAAAAATAGGGGAAAAAAAAAACTGATACAGCAGTCATAAATCTGACACAAAATTGTTTTTTAAATACCGTATGTAAATCAAACTTTAGCAGGCTGAATTCAGTATGAACAATTATTTGTTGGCTGATTATAGTATTTATGTATTTAGATTAAAAGAAAATTACTAAAATGTCTAAAGAGCATACTAAAATAATGCCTTCATCTTTTTTTATTATCTTTTTATTTTTTACATCATTCTTCATTTTGTACATTTTTCCATTTCAGTTATAGTATTTATTTATTTAAGATTTATTTATTCATACAGATCTGGGGTACAAGCCAGAGTTGCAGGGGCAGTGAGAGGCTTCACCAGAGTGGGGAGCAGAACAGGCAGATCAACAAGGTACATGGCTGAGGGGAGCAGCGAGTGGGTCAGAAGAGGTCTGCCCTGCTATGTGGATCACTTCTGGGGCAGGGGATCAAACTTGCACTAAAGTAGCTGTGACCAGCTTGCAGTGCTGCAGTCCTAACCCGCTGTGCCACTAGGGAGGGCCCCTCAGTTACAGTTTTGGTTTTTTTTTCCCCTCAATTATAGTTTTTAAAGTTTAACAAAAGAGGATGTAGCTGCTATAGATAGTGCCAGACATTTTAAAGCACTGAGTCTAGTTTTACTGTTTAACATTTCAGGGGGTTCAATTTGAGCATATCATTTCATATTACCTAATTAATTGTATTTCATTTGGTAAGTGTGTTATTATTTTGTTAGTACTTAGTGAGGAGCATGTAGCTCATTTTTATTGACCAGAATATTACCATATGAAGAAATAAAACACTTTGAGAAGAGCCGACCTCCAAAAAGAGGTGACCTTTGCTGAAAAGATAGAATTTTTCAGCTGCCGCAGTAAAGTTGATGACTAGAATCAAACTTTATCAACTGTTCTTTCTTAGGCTTCTTTTGATTGCAAGCTGTAGAAGCCCAAATAAAACTGGTTGAAGAAAAAATTTAAGTGAACATGCTTGCTCATTGAACTAACTGAAAAGTCCAAGAATGTTATTTGCTTAAAGCATAGTTACATACAAGGACTCAAATTTTATTATTCAATTGGTGTCTCTCCTCTTCCCATTTCTTGTCTCTGCCGTGCTTCTTCTAAATTCAGACTGATTTAGACTCTTGACATGTTGGTTGACAGAAGCACCATACCTAAATTATCCTTATCCAAACAAAATGAAACCTCCTTTTCTCCAAAAACTAAAAAGAAAAGATACTGAGATGTGTCTTGAACCAATTTGGATCATGTACCGGTAAAGCAAATACAGATGATGTTCATTGGCCAGTCATGTGCAAAGGGGAATAGGTGCTAGAACCATCCGACGCTCACTCAAATGTACTGAAATTAGAGATGAAATTCTTTGCTTCAACTGCTAGTAGCCTAGTATAGGAAGAACAATGAGATAGTAAGAAAATCTGTTACACTGCAGCTCTATTAAACCCTACTTTTTTTCATGTTCAGCTTGGATAGTAATAATGCACAGTTAAGGAATGACAGAATCTTAGAATGGAAAGATGCTATAACGTATGTAGTATCATTTTAAGTAAATTTTGAGAATTCACTCATCTTTAAGTTGAGTCTTGGTATTTGTAAGAACTAGGCATCTTATAGTGCAAAATTCTTAAGAAGAGCAATATAAAATATGAATCATAATTTTATTAAAAGCATTCAGTGCATATCCCAAACATATTTTAGGAGTCACTCCTAAAGTAGACAATAGGTTTATCACCATAAATTTATATTAAGTTAACAAATAAATCCCATCCTTTTTCTTTCTAGATATATCAATTCTAAAGTTATTAGTGGTATATTAACTGTGACTCAGTTGAAGATGTTTCTTGAAAAGTAATTCTGAATTTTTCTCCTTTATTTTCTTGGTTCCTACTGTCATTATTTCTCCTAATTATTGTAGATAAGCACAATTGGTATGCCCTCTTTGCTAACAGAAAATAAACATCTCACAAATGGATATGTGTTCATTTCAGAAAGTGTACACTTTCAAAGGAATGCAAAGTGAATCCCAAATGGACAGATTCTCTCAGTCTTGACAATAATGTGATGTAGATGTCACATTTCAAATCAAGTCAGGATCACAGGAGCCAAGAAATTTATCTGTGTCTATAACAGCCTACCTCAATTCATTAGAGCTGGTGATGAGGCCTAAGTCAGAGCTCCAGTGCTCTTAGGAATAAATTTGTTCATAGTGTTCACAAAAAATGCCTGCAAGTGTTTGAAGCACCCTGTATCTGAGACTACAGACCACAGTGCTGCCATTAGTATGAGAGGAAGTAAGACCCGCAAGCCATAGAGGATTGCAGAGCGTTCCCTGACTCTTTAAACACATCTCTATAGCATGCCATCTGGTGCTATGAGCCAGTCTCTTCATTCCAGAGGCATTTACATCATAAATGGGAATTATGAGATGATGAGGAAGGTATCAAACTGATTTTTGCTGACCCATGAAAGTTTATTTCCAATTTCAACATAATTAGATGTCTTTGTTATATTAAAGACAGTAATATTGAGTTTTGAAGGAAATACTGATTTTAACATTTCCAAAGGTCAGAAATTGAAATACAAATAGATACTGTAATAGAATTAAAGGGCAAGAATAGCTAATGGTGACTCTGTTCATTGAATGTAATGAGATTATTCTCAGGCAGATGACTACTTAGCTTAAGAAGAAAATGAACTATACAGAACAAATATGTGATATTGCAGCTTCTGTGAACTCATTGCCTTTTTGTGTTTTGGTGATATATCGTAATTCTAATTTCGTTTTTGGAAAACAGTAACACTTACCGAACAACTTCATCAAACACAATTTCAGTGAAGTAGCTAAATTTGAACTTACTCCTAAATTCACCTGCTTTAACTGTCTACTTACTATTCTAGTTAGTCAGGACAGCATATCAAATAAAAACTTATAACTCTGAATCAATTTTTTATTTATTAGGATCTTAAGTATAAACATTATTTGTTATAACACATTGGCAATACCCTAATAGCCTACCAGGTCTCAACCAATTAAGTTAATGATACATTTAATGGGTTATTATAGTGATATTAATCAAATCAATTGAATAAGAAGCATTACATATTGAGATTTATTAGATGTTTATAAATAGTGACTATTTTACTAGCTATAGCAGATTTATAGTGTGAATAAATAATAACAAACTGATAATCAAATTTTGACTAGTATTTTTTGGCAGAAAAAAAATCAATATTTTTAAAAAAGATTTATTCATTTATTCATACAGAACTGGGGCATAAGCCAGAGGTGCAGGGATGGTGAGAGGCTTCACCAGAGACAGATTGAGGAGCAGAATGGCAGATCGATGAAGTACACCACTGAGGGGAGCAGTGGGTGTGTCAGGAAAAGTCTGCCACTCATGTGGATCACCTCTGGGGTAGGGGAATCGAACTCGCACTGAAGTGGCTGCGGCCAGCTTGCAGTGCTGGTCCTAACCCATTGCGCCACCAGGAAGGGCAAAATATCAATATTTTATTAGGATCCTATTTATGATTTTAAAGCTCTTATTAACTCTTTATTTTAATTATACATCCCAGTTCATTATTAGTTACTATTAATGAATTCTTAAGTTCCCAAAATAATAGTGTCACTATGTGTTAAGATATTATGCCAGTGAAACTAGTAATATACAAATCACGATCTTTTAAGAAATTTGCAGCCTTTTTATGGATGCAATATATAAAATACTTATACCACTAACAATACAAATATATAGCAAGTAACAATATAAAGCAATCTGTGGTATACAATGAATGATTTGGAGAGTAAATAGTAACTCACAAATAGAGCAAAACTGTTATGGGAATTGAGCTAGAATTGTAAGGTCAATATAATTTATTATCAGTAGGAAGCATTTGAAAGTTCACAGGTATATCCAGATATAGTTTACATATTTCTTTAGATGTAATCAGCCTACATTTTAAAAAAAATCTCTTTTAAACTAATATTTCATTTTCACATTGAGGTTTCATTGGTGCATTATAATAACTAATGCAATTCATAAACATGAGTATTCTCTGCTGTGTAAATGACCAATATTTGTTGTTATCATTGTGACTCACTTTACCACATATTAGTTCTCTCAGACTTCCTCCATTTGTTGAAAATGTCTGCCCTTTATCCTTTTGCATGATTGAATAGTGCTCCACAGTGTGGACATACCACTTGTTCTCAATCCAGTTGGCCATTGATGGACAATTTTTCTGTTTCCATATACTAACTATTATAAATAATGCTGCTTTGAACATTGTAGAATGTATAGATTTTTGTGTTGATAGTTTCGTACTCTCTGGATATATGCCTGAAAATGGGATTGCTGAGTCAGTTTTGTTAAGGTAAACCCAGATTATGTTTCATGTTGGCTATACCTATTTTATTTTCACTAGCAGTATAATAGGATTCCTTTCACCCTACATCCTTTCTAGCACTTGTTGGATGTATGTTTATTTTTTAAATTTTCTTATTTTTAAGTACCCTTTTTTTTTTCTCCCACATTATAGGTATAGTCAGCATAGTTTTCCCACCACCAACGTATCCATGTTCTTCCACCAAGCTCACCACTATTCCCCCCCCTATTGTTTATAAAAGGCTTTCAGAAACCAGTGATATCAGGTATCCTGAGGACTCAGATTTAGAGGGGGCATGCAGGGATAGGACAAGTGAATATAAGAGATGGTGGGGGCAAAAAGAAATTTTTAATAAATGGGGGTTATTTTGAAAAAAATATTGAATATTCTCAGGTGATGACACAGAAAGGGATTGAGCAAGTCCTTGACTCATGGCATGCTGACATTACAAGACCAAAGACTGCCTTCTTTTTAATATAGCATTTGATTTTTAAATTGAATTTGACCATGTCATTTCCTATTTTCAGTAACAGTTTTTCACATAGACGCCTCTGGAGAAGCAGAATGAAGAGAGGAAGAAGGGTGGTGTGGGGGTAGAATCTAAAATTTGTAGGGTGAACAGCAGACTAGACTCACCAGAGAAGCTGATGGTGCATTTTTAAGGTAGTATTTCCTCTTCCTCAGAGAAACTTCAGTTTTGCTCCTCAGGTCATTCAGCTGCCTTATTGAGGCCCACCCACATTATCTAGGTAATCTCCTGTACTTATAATGAACTGAGTGTGGGTGTTAAACATATCTGTAAAAAACCTTTACAGCAACAGTCTTTGTTGTATTGATAGCTGAATACTACAGTTTAGCCTACATAAAATCCTCATCACATATGGCCTCCGAAAAGCTATTTATTCTGCGTAAGATTTTCCCTACCTTTTCAAGTGACTATTAATTTAATATGCATACACTTGTGAATTTAACTAAAATGCACAGTCCCTTCATACTCAAAAAAGAAAACAGAAGCTGTATTCTTTATCACATGTCTAGAAATATTTTCAATGAGATTGAACATTAAAGCTTCAGGATTCATATGCACAATGGATGTGAGGAAGGCACTGAAACTGGTTGATGGAAGAATAGTCTTTGACTATGACTTGACTATTGGTCTTGAAAGAGAATGATAGCCTGCTTTCATGAAGCATGTCTTGTTTGCCAGATTCTGGATCCAAAACTTTTCATGCCCTTTCACATCCCACAGTAACCTCATCGAACTTGCCCAAATAGTGTAACAGACACATATTTGTGGCTTTTTAGAGGCTATAAAAATATTGTTTATTTTGAAAAAAAAAAGGATTTCTATTTTATTAAATTACACTTATTGTATCAAAACTTCCTAAGAATTACATTATAGGGCCATTCCAAATATTCAGATTAAAGTAATGTGGGGTGAGGGCATAGTTTACTTTGATGAACCTTATTATTGTGCATGTTATATCATATAATCTTAAAAACCACACTAATAAATATTACTGGAGAAAATCTACCTTTGCTCCTGCCCCATGGTGACACTCCCCAAGTTATAGCTTGCATGTCAAGAAGTAAAGCAACACACTTTTTCAAATAACTTGATCATTTGTTTGTTTTATTTATGTATACATACAAGAACTGGGGTGTAGGTCAGAGGTACGGGAGGTGAGAGGACTCATTAGAGACAGAGTGGGTAGCAGAACAGGCAGATCTACTGAAATACACTGCTGAGGGGAGCAGCAGGTGACAGGAGAGGTCTGCTGCACCCTGTGGGCCAGCTCCCTGGCTGGGGATGGAACTCATTCTGCAGTGGTTGGCAATAGCTTGATAGGACTGAGACTTAACCCCTGTGCCACTAGGGAAGATTCGCACACTCTTTTTTTCCTAAAAATTTATTTATTCATGCATGCAAAGCTGGGGTACAGGTCAGAGTTGCAGGGCAGTGAGAGGCTTCACCAGAGACAGAGTAGGGAGCAGAACAGGCCAAATGACAAAGTACACTGCTATGGGGAACAGCGGGCAGGTCAGGAGAGGTCTGCCACGCCATGTGGATCAACACTGGGACAGGGATTGAACTCATGCTAAAGAGGCTTTAACTTCTCAGTGCTATACTTTAACCGCTGTGTCACCAAAGAGTGTCTCCCACACACATACTTTTTAATAAAGTTTTATTTAACCTCTTATCCCATAGGCAGAAAAATATTATAATTTTAGATTACTCAAACATTTTATGCAATGAAAAAACAATCCTCTTACTTAATCTACTGATAGCACTGACCCAATTCTGGTTCCCCTATGCAGGCATAAAGAAGCCTCTAGTCATGCACCCAACGCCACAATAGTGAAGGCAAAGATAAATAGATGGGACTATATCAAGTTAAAGAGCTTCTGTACAGCAAAAGAGACATTACTAAAAACAAACAGAAAGATCACTAATTGGGAAAACATTTTCTCACACAAAAGTAGCGATAAAGGACTGATCACAAAAATATACGGAGAACTGATGAAACTCAACAAAAATGAAGTAAACAACCCCATCAAAAAATGGGCAGTAGAGCTAAAAAGACACTTCTCCAAAGAGGAAATGCAGATGGCCAACAGGCATATGAAAAAATGTTCAACATCACTCGTAATAAGGGAGATGCAAATTAAAACCGCAATGAGATACCACCTCACCCCAGTGAGAATGGCACATCTTCAAACAACTAGCAACAACAAATGTTGGCGAGGATGTGGAGAAAAAGGAACTCTCCTGCATTGCTGGTGGGAATGCAAACTAGTACAACCACTATGGAAAACTGTTTGGAGGTTCCTCAAACTGCTAAACATGGAGCTTCCCTACGACCCAGCAATCCCACTCCTAGGTATCTACCCAAAAGACACAAAAACACTGATTGAAAAAGATACTTGTACCCCCATGTTTATTGCTGCTTTATTTACAATTGGAAAAACATGGAAGCAGCCCAAATGCCCAAAAGTAGATGACTGGATTAGAAAGATGTGGTACATATATACAACGGAATATTACTCAGCAACCAAAAAAGAGAAACACATGTCTTTTGCAGCAACTTGGATGGAGCTGGAAAAGATCATGCTTAGTGAGATAAGCCAGAAAGAGAAAGAAAAATACCGGATGGTTTCACTCATAGCAGGAGTATAATGGACCAGGCGAGAAAATAACAAAAATAATGAACAACCATAGACCAGAGACATTCTGTGGGGGTGGAGTAGGGAATGGGATCAAAAACGGGGGGGTGGGAGGGAGGGAAATGCACGGGACTATGGTGGTGGCACAGGGGTGATTTGGTGATGGGAAAGCCGTGGGGATTACAATGGAGATGAAAAAAAAAATGTGCAAAATGATGTAAAAATAAACTTTAAAAAAAAAAAGAAGCCTCTAGTCATTATTGTAACTTAAAACATTTATTTATGTTTCAATCTCATTTGAAAAACAATGATCAGCATAAGACATATGTCTAAAGATAGGCTTTCTATGTACTTCTGAATCAAAGTATTTTCTTAGAAAGAGCCTCAAAGTACATATAGAGTAATCTACTTAATGTCCAAGAAGCTAGTCAGTAGTGCATCCAGGACTCGGCCCCCAACCCCAATAAATTACACTGTATTCTGGTCTTATAACAGTTCAGTCTCATAAAACCTGTTTCTCCTTGTAAACTCTTTCATCATATAAACATGTATCTCTATATTGAACATAAGGAATTACAATATGTTCACTATGTTATAGTGAAAAATCCTCTTTCCTTGTGACCCTTCCACAACCCTAGCAATTCCAGGGCTGCATCAGTGTTAATGTTTCTAGATATAATTAGGGAGCTGTTTAAGATATTGCCAGGACATTTGGTCTGGTCTCTGTCAGAAGTACCTTATTCTTGAGGTAATCAGAGAGTCCTGTCTTAAGCTAACCACTGTTAGTAGTTGTCTTGGATACAATCTTTGTTCCTAACATCATACTCCCAGTTGATCCCCTGGTCTCAAAAGCAGTTCTATTTCAAAAGTGGAGGGGATGTGGAATATCATCATGTATAGATAAACTCTCAACATTTTAATTTCTGCATGTGCAAATCTGTGAAATGTATTTAAGATAAAATCTTGCTCAGACACAGATACTCAGTGGTGAAAAAGTAACCACAATTCCTCCTTGCTGAGTTCTGAGGTCATTACCCCCTTAAGTCTGGGAAAGAAATTACTAAGCCTATCCATTTTTCCAAGATCTTAACTCATGTAGACACCTTGAAGAGTTTATAATGGTTCCAGTTTTCATAGGTAGAACTAGAGCTAGTAACCTATAATATGTCTGACCCTTGGTTCATACAGAATATCCCTACAGGCATTGGGCCTGTCCTATATATTAGTCCCACACCAGACACCTTCCTCTCCCCTCAGTTCTGGAGCTTTGACTATACTGTGTTACTGCTTTAAATGATTTATACATTTACAAGATTAAAGTATACATATCCTAATATGTCACTGGGAAAACCATAGTCACTGGGAACTATTGGTTCTACTTATTTTTATCAGATACTTTTAATTTTTTTAAATTTATTCTTTGACTAAATGTGTAATTCCACAATCTCACCTTTTTTATTTTCCTTAAGTGGTTGTTCAGATTCTTTAAGAGAGACTCTTCTCTGTCTTGAAAATAATACTTTTGTCTGTAAAGTACATAAGCCCAGTAATCATCCCTTGGTAACTGTAGTAGCTATAAATACATGTATCTTAAGAGAGGAACAAAGCATAGAGTGTTATAAAACTTATACTCTTGAATATAAGCAAAAGCATTTACAAGTCATATTTACATGACCTTTATAGTCACTCTTCTGGATTTTTGAAAGATTATTTACAATGTACATTACTTCTTCCTAGCACCTAAAATCTACTGAAAGGCAAAGGTGATAGAGTCCTAAAGAAAGACAGGGCAGAAGCAGAACACAGATTTTGGACATTGACATCATCTCTTTGATGATCCACAGTAATGTTTTCATTTATTGACTTTCATGAAGCTTAACAAATTACACATGCTCAGAGCAAGACTGGAGTTTGCAAGAGAGTTTATTCTTTTATTTGTCATGGACTGATATTCATGCCAAATAGCATTAATTTCTTGAATATGTTTATGACCATAAAAGGGGATAGAGGCCCTCCCTGGTGGCGCAGCGGGTTAAAGCACAGCACTGAGAATCTAAAGCTGCTTCCGCATGAGTTCGATTCCCGCCTGCCCCGGAGGAGACCACATGGCGTGGCAGACCTCTCCTGACCCGCCCGCTGCTCCCCTCAGCAGTGTACTTCGTTGATCTGCCTGTTCTGTTCCCCACTCTGTCTCTGGTGAAGCCTCTCACCGCCCCTGAGCCTCTGGCCTGTACCCCAGTTCTGTATGCACAAATGAATAAATCTTAAAAAAAAAAAAAAAAAAAAGGGATAGAGACTTCATGCCCAACAATATAGGTAGAGCCAGTAGGATCAAGAAGTGGGAGGCAAAAATGCAAGAGGTCACAAAACCTGATATCCAAGATCTACTAAGATTCATACAATTCAACAGGAAGAAAACAACCTAATCAAAAAATGGGCAGAAAACCTATAGGCAGTTCTCCAAAGAAAACATACAGATGGTCAACAGGCAGATGAAAAAATGCTCATCATCATTTATTGCCAGGAAAGCACAGATCAGAACCACAAAAGATTCCACCCCATAGCTGTATGAATGGCCCATATCAAACAGACCAGAAACAAGTGTTGACAAGGAAGTGGGAAATAAGAAACCCTTGTACACTGTTATAGGAATGTAGACAGGCCCAACCCATACGGAAGTTTCTCAAAAACATCACAAGTAGATACCACTTAATTTTGCAAAATAGTCATTTATCAATTTTATTGAAAATTCTTCACAAAACTTGTTTTGATGGCTTGTTAGTAATCTGTCATGTGGAACTTCTCTGTTGATTAACATTTTTTTCCAATTGTCCATTGCTACAAATTCTACAGTGGTAAATGCATTAGTACTAAAATCAATGTGTCTGTTGGGTGGGGTAGCTAGGATTATTTCCTTGGGATAGATTTCTAGAAGTGGAATTACTACACACATATTATAAAATTTTTTTTGAGAGTGGTAGAAATTTATAATTTATACTTTCACTAGTTCTTTTACTGGTTTCTTAATTACAAAATCTATCTGTGCAACAGGTTAAGGGTAAGTTCTCATGTACTAAGGTAAATATGAGTTTTGAAAAGTAAAGAGTTTATGTAAGAACTCTTTGATAATGTGAAACTTACCTGGTTTGCCCTTTCAGAGTGACATAGTATTAAATATGGAAATGTTAATATTAAAAGAAGCACCTAATTGTCAACCATCACTGATTATCATTAGTGAATTACATCATTATACTCATGTATAGAAGCACTCAGAATCTGAAAGAACAGTATAGGGCTAAGGGAAAGAGTTGTTTATCCTCTTTGTTGTTGCTGTTTGCTGGTTTCTTAGCATTTAGTTCAATGGTTTTTCTGAGTCTTAAAGAACAGGACAAAGTATGTGGGCTTTTTCTCCTCATATTCATTCACAGTTACTGATTTTTCCCCTACAAGCTGCTCTTGCACCTTTAATGCATCAGATGCATTTGAAGAAAGATTCTGTGATCTTCAGTCCTGTGGTTTATAGTGAAAGGAACAAAAATGGGACTGGCTTGAGGAAATGAGTAGGAACTCAAGAGTAAGTAAGCTTACTCACCAAATACATCTCACAGTTTTAAGATTTCCAGACAAGATTTTATTATAGAGACCATCTCAAAATGAATGCAATTATTTATCTATTGGTATTTTTTTTCTCTTCAATTAAGCCTTTCAGGCTTCTGATGAATTGACTCTGACTCCTTGACTTATCTTTTTTTTTTTTTTAAGATTTATTTATGCATACAGAACTGGAGTGCAGGTCAGAGGTACAGGAGTGGTGAGAGGATTCACCAGAGACAGAGTGAGAAGCAGAACAGGCAGATCTATAAAGTACACTGCTGAGGGGAGCAGTGGGCGAGACATGGGAGGTCTGCCATGCCATGTGGATCACCTCTGGGGCTGGGATGGAACTCGCACTGAAGTGGCTATGGCCAGCTTGTAGTGCAGCATCCTATCCCATTGTGCCACCAGGGAGGGTCCCTGACTTATCTGTTTTGAAGATTAATAATTTTCTTATTTTTAATTTTATTGGCAAAATTAATTTTTGATTTTTAATGATATAAGAGTGAAGTATACATAGATGGCTTTACCATTTGAAAGTCTCTTCTATACAGTCTGTCTTCCATGTACTCTGGTACCACATCCATAGATTCAACCATGTATCAAAAATATTCGCTATGTATGTGGTAAGGTATGATAGTTTTAGCTGTACTAAACATGTATAGACTCTTTTTTCTGATATTTATTATTTATGCATACAGAACTGGGGTGCATGCCAGAAGTGCAGGGGCAGTAAGAGGATTCACCAGAGACATAGTGGGGAGCAGAACACTGCTGAGGGGAGCACCAGGTGAGACAGGAGTGGTCTGCTGTGCCATATGGGTCTCCTCTGTAACCAGGGATTAAACTCATGCTGAATTAACCTTGGAGCTTCCTAGTGCTACACTTTAACCAGTTGTGTCACCAGGAAGGGCCCAATGTTTTTCTTATTATTCCATAAACAATATAGTAGGACAACTATTTAGATGGCAATTATGTTTTGTTTGTAATTATAAATAATTGAGATGATTAAAATTATATGGAAGGATATGTGTAGATTATGTGCAAATATTATGCCATTGTATATTAGGGACTTGAGCTGATTTTGGTAACTGTGGAGAGATTCTAGAACCAATCCCCCATAGATACTGAGGGATAACTCTACTTAAAAAATAGTATTATAAATTGCTTTTACTTCCCTCTCATCATTGATTTATATATACCTCATTTTTCTTGGTGATTTCTCTCAGTCTTTGTGGTAAGGAGTTTTATTTCAGCTAGTCATTTATTGTGTGCTTATTTTCTGATGTTAGGAAACCTTACAGTTGAATTACTTAAATTAATCAGCAGAGTAGTGTTACATCAATGCAGGCTTTGCTATCAGAATGTCAGGGTTCAAGTACCAGCTACTATTTGCAAATATATATATGATATATTATAAGGCATAGTAAGGGATTAAACTCATGCTGAATTAATGAATTTTTCCTCTAACCTCTTCATGTTTCTTTTATGCTCACTTTGTGTTTAGCAATAAAATAGATGTTTCTAAGGTTCCTAGACTTATTCAGTAGTCATCTTTTCTATTAAGGGAGTTAGAATCTATTGATATACTATCTAAAATAAGTGGCATTTTGTAAATTGAAATTATTATTTTTCTACCGATTATCTTCTACCTTGATAAAATTTGAGGTGAAGCATTGGTTCTCAAAGTCTGACTAGAGTATACTACAACTGCCTCAGGAAACTTGTCAAATAGATATCCAGTAGATACCCCAAATCTATGGGACAGTAGAATTTTTGGACTCACTGGACCCTGAAAACCACTGATATAAAGCATTATTGTCTAACACTCCAACATAGGTTAGTGAGGTAGGTACCCCACATACCTTTTCTTTGACTTCCACTAACCAGCCTCCTAAGATCTACGATTTGATGTTTGCAAGAGGCCAGGCATATGAAACTGCAAAGTCTTACAGAGCTAAAGAATATGACCTTTGGGGGTAATTGGGAGAAGTTAGTATGATTATGAAATAGAAAAGAAAGTAGTATAGATGGGATGGAGAAAGTAATTATTGCTAATTACTTGAGCTTTACCTTGAAAGTAATAAGCTGTGAAAGGAAAGTTAAAAACATAAATATGCTGAAAAGCTTGTTTCACAAAGATACTTCTTCTGGCAGTACTATGAAGTGTTGACTAGAAGTAGAATTTGGAGGAGTGGTGGCCTTATCTGGGCTTTTGGCAAAGAAAATGGAAAGAAATAGACTGATTTGAGAGATTCTTAGGAATATCTAAGTGGTCAAGACTGGTTTTAAATTTTGAAAACAGGAAACCCAGGAAGAACATTCATTCACCCATGGGGGGTGAGAGTAGTGAAGAGATACAACACAATCAGCAATTAACTAGGTTTTGGTCTGAAATATTTGACTTGGCATCAATGTCAACCAAATAAAAAGCCTGTCAGTTAAGCCTCCATTTCACTGGATGATGTGTGACCATCACCAAAGCCATATTACCTTTTAATTAGCCATAACTTTACTTCTTGGTTTTGTGTCAGTCATCCTGATGATTGGGTGTGTCTATTTAAAATCAATTGATTTAAAGCTAGAGAAATGAAAGGCCCTTTTAACTTCTATTTTTATGTCTTGTGCCTTGGAACTGACTAAAGAGCCTTTCCCAAGCCAGGTGGTGAATGAAAATGACTGTAAAAGTGACACCACATTTTTTTGAGTCACATCCGTGTTGACTAGGCAAAACCTTGCACACAGCAAAACACATGTAAAAATAATAATCCATGTGTGTTGGATGCTGAATGCATTTGATGGAAACTTACACAGAGCTCTTTCCTACAACTCAGTCCTACTAATGTCAAAATAGTAGCATTGCATGACAATTCTCCCAATAACAGAGATACCCAGCTTTCATGCTTCCCCTTACTCTCATTTTTTTTCTAAAGTTCACTGATGTGCCCTTGCTGTGGTCCGGGTATTTTTGTGAACTGCTGGAAAATTTCACTCACACACTAACAGTTCCAATGAACACAAAATATTTCTTCCAGAGAGCAGTTGCCAATAAGCAGTATTTTTAGAGGCACATGTCACTGTTTCTGTTTCCCTCTGTTGTGACTGTTAATGGGCCCTGGATGATTAAGAAACAGCCTCTGATAAAAGGCAATACCCCATGTCTTCATTATATACTATGGGCAGTAAACGCTTACTACATGTTAGGTTTCAAGCTAACATGTCATTAAACTGTGTTCCAGTTAAGCTCCCAGGGCATAGCTGTTACTCTTTTGAACATACTTGTCATTTTCCTGTATCTGAAATAGCAAATGATTCCTTTTGGATTCCTGAAGCTAAATGCCCTTTCACAATGATGTCATGTCATTTATGCATGCTTCCTCGGGGAAGTGTGTTAATTTGCTTTGAATTCTTTGGTAAGCATTGCCATTTACTCAGGACTATCCCTGTTTCCAATAGTATTCTTCAACCTGTTGAATAAAGGAATCTTTTTCAAAGAAGTAATAGGAGGAAAACACACAGTACACAGATCTGAATACTAGATCAATATGACATTTTATTGTACAAAATCCCTGTACTGTGATAGTCTGGTATGCTGCAAGTAGCCTTCCACTGGGGTTGGAGAACAGAATGTCTAATATCTGACCAGAGTAGAAATTTATTTTCCTTTCCCATCATAAAAGTAGTGAGACTATCAAACTTTCTCACCCTCTCCCTCTGCAGGGAACTTTGTGCTTGCTTTTGAAAACTGTCCCAGCTACTATAATGCTAATGCTAGAAATTATGACAATAAGCAATTAGAGGAAAAAGTCATTCAGGTGCCATTTTGGCTTTCTGTAAGCACAGCTATAAAAAATAGAGTGCCTCTTTGAGCCTGCTTAGTCATAGCTTTGGTTTTAAGAATGAAGACAAGAAAAAAAATCTGAAGCATAAACATGTGTTTTTCATTCTGACATATAGAATTAACATTATTTCCACAGTGACAACTATGAAGGGTTATCTTTTCATCTATTTCCTAAAACAACATGACAACATTTGTATGTCCATTAACTTTGAGATGCTAAGAATACTGGTCTTGTTCTTCTTGGTACACAGTATTCATATTTATAAGCCAATGAGGTTCGCTTCCCTGTGTTTATACAAGGGCAGGAAAATGTCTTCTTGCCTGAAGCTCAGGCACAGCATCATTGCACATGGCATTGCTCAAACACAGATCTCGCCAGGCAGCTTCAAAATGCAGTGGAGAAGGGAGATGCCAGGGTCGAAGCTGCCACAGTTGGCCTTGAACTTCCGCAATAATTCCCTGTGCTGTTTGAAGCAAAGAAAAATCCTGTTGACAGTTCTGAAACATTTACTTCTGGTAGAAAGGAAAAATCCTGGAGGGAGGTTTTTTTTTAATTTCTCTTCCCAAAAGAATCCTTTGCTTATGTGTCCTGAATCCATGGAAGGAAAGTCAGTAAATTCTGAATTCCAGAAAATTTCTTGAAGGTTCATTTGAATAGCATCATGTAGTTAGGAAATGATCATAATTTATTTTTCCTATATTTGTGGATATATATTTATACTACAAAGAATACATGCAAGCATGTCTTCCCTACTGAAAAAGAATACTTTTCCACAAGTGTCTTCTTGAGATAGCTCCTGTCAGAATTAATTTTCTGTACTGCCATACTTTGTAATAGTAACAGCACAGTCACCACATATTTTAGTTACATGATGATTATTACTGATCCCGATTTCTACTGCCCAAATGGATTGTGAATCTGTGAGTGCTGAATTCCAAACCCATCTTTGGGCGTCTACAATTATAGGTCAGCACATGATGCATAGTTGTTGATAAAATCTTGTTTGTTGAATGAAATCATATTTATCAGGGAGCCCATGGAAAATAGCATGCATACAATGCTAAAAACTATTTGGTGTTAGAATTCATTTAATGGCAAAATCCCAATGTACTCCATCCCCAACTTACTGCTAAAATTGTGTGTGCAGGTTGAATTTGAACTGTCATGATCAGAATCACAGAGAAGCTAAAGAGCAACATTGTATGTAGAAGGTCACTCCTGGTCATGATTGGAGGCTGGAGGTTTATTAATAGCTTTTGGAGAATGGAGTGAGGCTGATAGAACTGGCTTCAAAGGTGAAATCCACTGCGAAGTCACAGTGAGTGCACCCAAGCTTTAACTTGGGTAAAGAAACATTGCACAGGTTTTAGAAACAAATGAGAGCAAGTTACAAATAAGCAACAAGCCAAGATTTACCCCTATACCTATTGTCATGAGAATTATTAGGTCAGAGGAGGGACATTTTTAATTGGAAAGATTTTATTTTATTTAAATAGGCTAAAATTCATATTTCATTAGGATATTTGTAATCTATAAAGCCTTTATAAATATCAGAAAAAGATAATGCACTGTATTTTGGAAACATTCTAAATATGGTTGCTTTCCTTTTGAAATTGAGCATACTTCTTTTTTCTTCCATACCTAAAGAGGCTATTTATTTACTGACAAGAAATTATGATGTTTCACCTAACATCATTTTGTTTTGTTAAAAAAAATCATAATGGGCTTTTTCTTTAGTTTACTGTATTTGTTTTTACTAGGAATAAAGTGAACAATCTGAGAAACACATAGTTAAGCTAAATAGAAGCCTTTTCAGAGACTTGTTTCCAGGTTCTCTCTGTGGAAAGGTCTCACCTGAGAATATGATAGACTAAGTAGGAAAATGGTTATCTTTGAAACTTACCTAGATACCATTTATTGTGTAGTACCATTGATGTGAATTTTCAAGATTTTTCAGCTCTATATTAACATGTATAATAGAGAAATAACATTTAAATCCAACTATGTATCTTTCTCCATTTCCCACAGTTAATAGTCCTCATGTACCACATTTTAAATTGGAAACTTTTGTTTACATTACCCTAGGTCAGGTGTATCCCCTTGGACTGGATGTGTAGTACCAGCAGGCAGACCATCCTGGCCTCTTTGACAGTGTTGAACCCTGGTGCATGCCACCATCCCCTAACACCCATAGGGCTAGGTAAGATGAGAACAGGAAAGAGGCAGGCTGGGTTGCTGCCAGAAGAGTGGGTCAGTCCAGCACAATGCAGCCCCAAAGCCATGCATGCACAGAACTTCCAGGTAAGGAACAGAATAAAATGAAATTACAGAGGGCAGAAGACAGAAAAGCACAGCAAAAGCAG
The DNA here is from genome assembly GCF_000260355.1 of Condylura cristata. NCBI lineage: Eukaryota > Metazoa > Chordata > Mammalia > Eulipotyphla > Talpidae > Condylura > Condylura cristata. The sequence goes on from NW_004567102.1 coordinate 28,260,831, forward strand.
AGAAAAAGGCCAGGGTCTCCATAGAAGATGGCAGAACCCCCTCAAAGGATAGTTTGGGTGAATAGACCCTCTGAGGATAGGATGAATTACACATGTCCACTGTACCCTTCCAGTGTGGGCCTACCAGTTTATTCCTTAACCTGCAATAAGACTGTTTGGCTTCTAATCCTCACTCTACCACTTAATGATCGGAAATGACTCAAGCTCTTCATGCCCCTGCCTCTTCATCTTTAAAGTAGAAGTCGTAAAACCATAACCATGCTTGTAGATTCCTATGAAGATTGCTTAGATAATATAAAATATTCTGGCTTATTCCTGTGAAGAACAACACCTGCACCAGAAGTTAAGTATTTTTACAATGTATTGCCTATTACAAGTCCTAAGTCATGCTACTAAACTGATTTCTATGTGGCTTTCTTCCAATAATTATATTTTCTAAGTCTTTCCCAAGGACTGTTACTTCCTTATGAAATCCTTTCTAGCACTTCAATTTATAAATTTAAATTCAGAGGTCTACCCATGTAGAACAACTTATCTCTATGGAGACAGAGTCCAGACCCTCCTTTTTCATCTTGTTAATTGACAAAGGTGCTAGGGATACTACCCATCCACGCCAGTGGCACTAGGAAGGGTAACTTTTCCTGTTGTTTTTGTCTGTTTCTTCTATTTTTTTTTAATATTTTACCTTTCCAGTCCCTGAATTTTTTTTAAAAAGATTTATTTATTTATGCATACAGAACTAGGGTACAGGCCAGAGCCTCAGGGGCAGTGAGAGGATTCACCAGAGAAAGAGCAGGGAGCAGAACAGGCCAACCTACAAAGTGCACTGCTGAGGGGAGCAGCGGGCAGGTCAGGAGAGGTCTGCCGTGCCACTTGGGGCACCGCCGGGGCCGGGGATCAAACTTATGTTGAAGTGGCCTCAGCCTCTCAGTACTGTGCCCCAACCCACTGCGCCACTAGGGAGGGTCCCTATTTATCTTTTTAAATATATTTATCTGCATAGTATGTAGTTTATTTTTCTGGTTTTTATTATTTTTAATTGTATCTTTTTGGGGGAGCTAAAAGTCATGTGACAGTGTGACATTGTGGGCAGTGAGGGCATGAGCAAAGGTGGTAAGATTAGAAAATTCAGGAAGCATAGGAGTGATTATGAGCAGTTTAGTTTAAGTAAAAGGAAGTGATGAGAAATCAGGTGAAAGAGTAAATTGGCTCTTCACCAATCAGAACCTTGAAAGTTAGTCTTGGAAATTTGGACTAGTTTTTGTAAGAAGCAAAAACCCAGGAGTACTGTTAGAGAAGGGCAGTAGCATAATTGAAGTTGAATTTCAGAAGGATAAGTCATTAAAATCAACTGGCATATCCAGTTGATGAATAAATTAGGGATGAGAATTGAACCATTTGGTGATGAACATAGAAGAGATGAGATAAGTGCAAGAGGCACTTAGAAGGTAAAATTGATATGACTCATTTTGAGCCTCCAAGTGACAGATGATGGTGACAATACCAGCATTGGGCAGCCCAAAAAGCAAGAAGTGGATTAAACAAGGATGATGATGAGTTAAATTGAAGTTGCTGGCAGGACATCCAACACCAAAACTCATGAGAGAGATTTTCAGTGGAGAGATCATCCATATAATTGAAACTTTGGCATTTATTACCATGGGAGAAGGTGCCTAAGAAAGGAACACTAAGGAGAGATACTAAGGGAGCACCACAAAATCATTTACAGAGCAAGAACACATACGGAGGAATAGAATCAATGAAGGAGCACTTTAGAGTGCCAAAGATGTCACCCAGAGAGTGTCCAACAGGAAAGAGCAGACAAGAGTTTTATTGTTGCAAGTAAAAGCAGGGCCTGAGAGGAGATGCTGCATTTGATGACCAAGAGGAAACTGGTGGTCTTTCATGACAGCAAAGATCAGTGAGGGCCAAGCCAGAGTAGGAAAGAATGTATGAAAAGAAAGTAGAAGCAATGAGCATGGAGGTTTTTTAAGATGTTTGGCAATAAAAGGAAAGACATCTTAGAACTACATTACTTCTATTATTCCCAAGAAAGCCAGTAACTTCACTTGGCAATATAGGTGAATAGTAAAACTAAAGACACTGTAAGAACAGGGAGATTGCACCAGGTCTCTATGAATGTCCTCAATGCACCAAAAGGGAGCAAATTTGAAAACTAATTGTGGGTGGTGAAGGACTTCAAAGCAAGTGGTAGCATATCCAATGAAGTCACATAATTGATGCTCCAATTTTATGAGATTCACTATATGTATAGATAATTATAACAATTAATGTGATTTCCCAACAACTCAAAAGTGATGTATGAATCATTTTATTTTATGATCCAGCCATTTAGCTCCCATAGATGTGATCTGACTTCCCATAAATGAAATACTTTATGTCTTTATTACAATCGTCCTTACATTACCTATGTCTTAGTAAACAGAGAAATAGACTGAGTTATATCTTCACAACAGAGTTCCTGAAGACTGAAAAGAAAATCAGACTCTCAGTGGTTGCATTCAGCGAAAATTAGAGAGGAAACAGGACTCCTAAAACTTGCTTTGCATGTGAAAGACAGATGTCCATACAATTGCTTCTCTGATCTGAGAAATATAAAAATATTTGGGGTATTGTCCCGGAGCTTCTAGGACATGTTTACTGCCAGTGTTGAGAGAAAATTGCTTCAGAGTTAAATTTTAGGGTAGAGATACTAAAGATTTGCCTACTTCCACAACCAAAATGAATGGATACGGAGACTCTATTTAAAAATAAAAAGGTGAAATCTTGCCATTTGCAACAACATGGATGGACTGAAGGTGATTATGTTAAGTCAGAAGGAGAAAGAGAAGTTCTGTGTGATTTCAATCATATTTAGAATATAAAGAAACAAAACAATGAAACAACTTAACTAAATTATATAAATCCTAGAATTTGACTATAGAATTGAGGTTATTGAGGGAGTTAAAAAAAATTGAGTGTGGTATAAAGCAGGGAGTGGACCCGGTGGACTACAGGATTATGGAAGGATTATGGGTACTTTGGTGGAGGTGTGGTGTGGTACACCGAAGGGGTGAGCCATTAGCTTTAAATCTTATGCAGTGTTGTAAACCAATGTAACCTCATTAAAAAATAATACAATTTCTAAAATCACATTCAAACATTTTAGTTTGTATGGTTTTACTAATGTTATTATGAGCACTAATAGAAATGGGGAAAACATATCTTTCCACTTCTTTTTAATTGAGGAGAAACCTATTAAGTCTAGTTTTACAATGATTAAGTTATGTGATCAAAATAATCACAGTATTTTCATTTTAAATGCCTAAAACCCCATATTCAAATGTTTATTTGGGTAGATATTATTAAAAATTAGATTCAACATATGGAGCAAACACATTGCTATAGCACAAGTACAAAATAGCAGATGAAAATACAATATGAAAGTTAGAAAAAATACTTAGAAATGAGGTGTGAAAATTGCACCCAAGATTAAGAAAGTATCACTCAACACAATCATGGAACCAAATTGAAGTTGGGTAAAGATGGGGAAATTTCTCTGATAGCTTCTTAATTTTAGAGTTGAGAAAACTGAGGCCCACCATTTCCAACTAATCCATTAAATCTAAACTCAGTTTGAATACCTTTTATACTACTGGAGCAAAAAAAAAAAACTCTGAATAAGCACTCACATTTACTTTTTTAAAGCTTCTATTACCTGTGAAGAAATACTCATTAATTTAAAAATTCCATTGAGAAATGATACATTAATTTCCACAGGGTTTGTCTATTTATTAGGACTATAAATCTCCTACTTCAATAAATTCTATGGGGTCTTAATACACGCTAATGTATTATTGTGGATGTTATTAAGGAATCTTTATAATTTTCAGAAATTGTATTTGTTTATTGTACAACATAAGCATATTGCAAGGCAGAAATGCTAGGAAGAGTGTTTTTCCAAGAGTTATACCGGTTAGTTGTGTTCATAATGCATATGTAGTTATTTTAATTACTTGCTTTAAGAGAACTAAGGCCAGCTAATTTGAAAATTACATAAACATTGCTGCTAATATTTATCTAAAATCTCTGCACTACTTAAAATGGATGCTATATTTTACTTGTATCTTCCAGAAGTATAAACATTAAATCATATGAGTGATTACTTTGACCCTTTCATGTGAACAATTACTTTAGAGATACTTTAAGACTTTCAACAACAAATCAGTTGATTTGCTTACTATTTCTTAGTAATATTTCAGTTATGTGATTTGTTAGCTGTGACATACACTCTGAAAAGAAAGTTAGTGTTTGTGCATTCTTGCTTGATGCAGTAGAAAGCACTTGATATTATTGATATCTATTATTTTATAATTTGAAAACTTAAAAAGTTAGTAACATATGCAATGGTTACGCAGGATTAAAATTCATCCAGCAACTAAGGCACTAACAAAATAGTAAGTCGGTGAATAAAAATACCAAGTGTAAAGTGAAATTGTAGCATTACCTAACTTGATTCATATTTCTTCATAACTTGAAGATCTTTTACAAAATCACTACTAAAATCCAGGCTGGTTTGTGTTTCTTTGAAGACTATTCAAAAGTGGAAATTATCTAATATCCAAACATAAGTCAGAAATCTCTAAAATGAATAGTCACTAAAACATCTAGCACCCTCTACATGGATTCGCTTGTTCCAGGAAAGACTATTTTCCCTCATCACTCACATCTAGTCCAGTGTCCTGACTGCTACGGCTAATGGATGAGATGAGCCATCACAATGGCATGTCTCACTCAGTGGAGTAACTTCTCACCTATCATGTTTTGCCAGCTCAGCTTGTCCAGTATTTTGTGAGCCTCTCTGGAGGTAATCTAAGCTGTGTGAGCTTCTCTGGAGGTAACCTAAGCTCCCTGTTTGTTAGCCTTTTGCTAGTAGCCCCTGATTTCCACTTCCTGGGTAGTCTGTTGACTTGAGAGTTCTGCTCCATGCTCTCTCTCTGGGCTGCTCTGTTCCCATTCCTTTTTCTGCCCAGTGCTTTTCAGAATCCCTTTATAGGGGCTTCTCTGCTAGGACAGTGTTCTTTTCTCACTCTCCATATTAGGGTATTGGCATTCACCTCCTTTATATCAGTGTAGACACATTAGGCTCAGACACTTCCATTCTCTAGTCTAGTAACCATGTCTTACTTATACTTTTCCTTGGGGGTAACTGTCAACTTCTCATAGTTTTTTGAAAGTTCTGGTTGACTGGGTAAAGTGCCTCATCATTCCCATTTGAGGGCCACACTACTTTTTTTTTTTTAAAGATTTATTTATTCATACAGAACTGGGGTACAGGCCAGAGAGGTGGAGGGTGAGAGGATTCACCAGGAACAGAGTGGGGAGCAGAACAGGCAGATGACGAAGTACACTGCTGAGGGGAGCAGCGGGCGGGTCAGGAGAGATCTGTCGCCATGTGGAACTCCTCCGGGGCAGGCAGGCGGGATCGAACTCATGCGGAAGTGGCTTAAGCTTCTTAGTGCTGTGCTTTAACCCGCTGCGCCACCAGGGAGGGCCCCACACTACTTTTATAATGATTAGATGGACAAATCACTTGAATAAGACACCAAGCTGGGAGAATTTAACCTGAGATTCAAATACAGAGAGGCAAACCACTCAAGTATTCTTAAACATTTACCTTGTCATTATGAGAAGTGGCAGGGTGAAATACTGAGGAGATTGCTGATAAATCTGTCTCCTAACCTGATTCATTACAAGTCACCAATGGCTATTTTTCTTTTTTTCATTTTTTGGGTTGTTTGTTTGGTAAGTGGATTTAATAGGTTCTGAAATAATGTATAAATTATAAAAAAAAAGTAGGTATATTCTATAATAAGTGATTTACTTAAATATATCCTTTTCCTGTAGTAAGGACAATAAAATGCATTAAAACAAAATAGAGTAAGCCTGGGGGTGGGGGCTATTCAGAGAAAACCAGCGGATATTTTGCTCTTCCTGGCATCACATCAAAGACTCACAAAAAGACATAGGCAACACAGAGATATCAATGATATCTACCATTTCCCTCTGCAGGAAGATCTGCCGCTGGGCCCAGTGGAGACTTAGAGTGATATGCAAGTACAGTTTATGACTAGGATTTTGTACGAGTAGTTCAAGAATTAGCACTTTTCAAATAGTATCTTGTGCATTAATCTTGTAATACCTAGATTATTTTGTGAGTACATTTATAAATGTAGAAGAGCTGTATGAAATGATCTCACTGGATTTCAGCTGGACTTCTGAGGAAGACAATCTGCTATACAAATAATGAATTTGAAATTTGTGTCAAGAATAGAGCCACAAAAGAAAAGCGACAGGTACGGTACCACTAATGACTGTGACTTCAAAGGAACTGTGAAAAATTTGTGGGGATGTTGAGAGACTAATAAGACTTCTGTAACCAGGAAAGGCAGGTGTTAGAGGTGTGCTAGGGTTGCAAAGGTTTTTTGTAAAAGGTGGTGAAATATTCATCATCACCTGATATTAAATAGTTTGACATCTATCTAAAACAGGTGTGCCACACACTCTCCCATCAACCCCTCCCCTCAAATAACTACTCAGGGAAAGAACATCAGAGATCCATGCTGGTTTCTAGTGCTCTTCCCTCTAACATGTAGCCACTCACAGACATTATCTTTCCCTTGAAATCAACTGCAGCTTTCATATAAATGAGGGACAAATTTACTTGTCTTCCTCCCAAATTGCCTTTCATGGAGTCTCATATATTATGTCTTGTCACTGTAAAAGGCATTTGGGCTAAATATTCCATCACAAATGAAATGTCACCATCTTTTATCTTCCTTCCAAATAGTGTTTATTGCAGAGTGACCACTCAAAGTTTCAAGAGACTTTTCTTTTAATATATTACTATTTTCTCTACAATTCCAGCCAGCTGTGGTGATTTCTGATATTACTTTGCTCTCAAATCAACACTCCCATCTCCTTTGCTTCTATTTTATTAAAATCTAGTTATTTCTTTTTATTGTGGTTCTTGGGATCTGGGACCTTAGTATACACTGAAGTGCTGTTGTGTTTTGGACAAAACAAGACTCAAAAAACTCTGTTTAATGATTTCTAGTTTTTCTCTCCAAATTTGCAGTAGTTCTTGTTGCCCAGTAAACCAGGACCAAGTAGTTCAGTCTCAGCATTTAGGCTCTCATGTCTTATCTCTTATACCTCCCTCCTCAGCTACTCTCAAAGAGGCTATTAATTTCCTCAGACTCTTAGCAAGCTTCTCACCATCTTTCTTTTACCCTCAGGGAACATTTATAAAACATTCTCCTGGGCTCACACTTTCCAGACCAATTGGGAAAGATTATCAACTTTCTGAAATGACTAAGAATGCATCTCCTGGGCCTCTCTGCCCTGCAACACCAATTTGAACTTCACTCACATAAAATATTATTAGTGCCTGGTGTCTTAGTCAGCTTAGGCTGTCAGGCAAAACATCATACCCTGGGGAGCATGAAGTGAGTTGGGGTAGGTCAGGAGAGGCAGAGAGTTAAACAGCAGATACTTATTTCTCACTCTTCTGGAGCCTAGGAAATCCAAGGTCAAAGTGTTGGCAGATTCAGTTCCCAGTGCGAAGTCTTTCTAGTCCTCCCTCTCTCTCCCTCTACCTTTTCTCTGTGTATCCACTTGGCAGAGAAAGAAAGACGGAGAGTGCTGGTTGTTCTTCCTCTTCTTATGAGGGCATTAAAGCCTCTGGATGGGGAGGAGACCCACAACCTGATAATCTCATATAAACCTAATTACTTTTCACAGGCCTCACTTCCAGATGCCACCACATTGCCGGTTAGAACTTCAACACAGAAACTGAAGGACACAAATATTCTGTTCATAGCACTCATTCAGCTGCTTGTGTGTGTGTGTGTGATTTTTTTTTTTTAAGATTTATTTATACATACAGAACTGGGGTACAGAACAGAGGTACAGGGTCAGTGAGAGGCTTCACCAGAGACAGAGTGGAGAGCAGAACAGGCAGATTGAGGAAGTACACTGCTGAGGTGAGCAGCAGGTGAGGTCTGCTCGCCATGTGGGTCATTTCGGGGAGGGAATCATATTCACACTGAAGCGGCTGCAGCTGGCTTGCAGTGCTGCATCCTAACCCATTGTACCACCAGTGAGGGCCCTGTATGTGTGTGATTTTTTCGGTGACTCCATTTCTTTAAATTATCCACTTGCCCCAAGGAATGTTTATAATAAACTCCAAAGGATTTGCTGTTGAGTCTATAAATTTGTAAGTTCTTCTATTTCTTTAGGTTTTGTCTTTAAATTTAGTTTCTATTTTTACTGATTCTCTAACATATTTATTAGTTTGTTAGTTTCTTTTCAATTGCGGTAGTATTTGGATTCCCACAGAAGGTATCACCATCAGAGTGCAGTCACCATGGAATTGCGTGTAGTCCCCATCATGGTCCATTGTGCTTCTTTGTTCTTATCTCTTCACCTGCCTTGGTACTTCAGTGTTGCAGTCAGCTATCAAGGGTTAAATTTTAAGTTTATTTGACTTTTATTTTAGTTACTTTATATTCCTTTTTATTTAGTTTATTTGTGACACCATCAATAATAACACCATCAGTTTTTGGTTTTGTTTTTATTTTTTTCTTTTTCTCTCTCTGGCTTATTTCACTTAGCATTATCCCTTCTAGCTCTATTCATTTTGCTGAATATGGCATGAGTTCATTTTTTTTGATTACTGAGTAAGATTCCATTGTATATATATGCCACATCTTCTTATCCAGTATTCTGGGGGCACTTATGTTTTTCCATAATTTAGTAAATAGCCCTGCAATAAATAAGGGAGTACAGTTTCCTTTCAAATTAGTGTTTTTGAATATTTTGGGTAGGTGGTTCATGACTCCCTGTCATTCAGATCTCTGCTTCCATTGTCAATTCATCTCTAACCCTTCTGCTTCCCACTTGGTAAGGATCTTTTTTAAATACTCACTGTGATAATTCAGAATAATGTAAAATTTTTAACCACACCTGCAAAATCCCTTGGCCATGTAAAATAATATTTTCATGGGTTCCAGAAATTAGGACATGGACATCTCTGAGGGGTAGCGGGGTAGCTTTTTCTGCCTACTTCTCTCCATTTGTCTATTTGAACCTATTATAATACTTTTTATATACCCAATTGAAAATAAACTCATTAATATTCAAATGAAGAGAGGATTTTTAAGAAAATCACAACAAGCAGGTGCTTTATGATTGATAAAGCCTAAGGTTGTACTTTTTTTTAATGACAGGATATTTATACCATGGTGGTGACATGTCAAATTTTTGTTGATACATATATAAAATGTATAAATATATTCAGACATAGTGATAGTATGTGGCATTAAAATGACCAAGACCTAAAAATGCCAGTCCATTCAATGCTAAGTACTTACAGGAATCCCCTAGAATTTTCACATACATATTTAATGTAAATATACATTAAAATCTCTGAAAATTTTCACAGTCACACTTTTTCCAATTCTGCCTTTGGATTTTTTTTTCAGCATTTGTATTTGGACACATTTCCCCCCATAACAACCTATGAGCTGAAAACAGCTGAAAAGAGAGCCTGGCTTGCTACCAGCAGACACTGGCTCACTCCAGTCCCTGACCCAAACCTGTGCTGTCAACCAGCTGCCTTGCATCTCCCCATGTGCCCCACTGCTGACGCTCCACTGAGTTGCTCTCTGTGGGCCAAACCATATGCCAGCTCAACAACTGAAAAAGAGAACACTGGGATGAAAAATAACTAACTCTGTAAAGAAAGTATTCATGGAGAGATTGTAGATGTTGAGGATAACGTATTCAAACACATAACCTGTAGTAAAGCTGATCAACTTCAAAAAAATTTGTATTATGGCCTACTTCACCCACCACATTTTCCTATGATTATTTTTCCTTCAAAATCCAAGGAATATAGACTAATGTGTTTTGTTAGATTCATTTTCATTTTACCAAATTACTTCCATTCATGAGTATCATTTTGTATCTTCCTGCCTACAATTCTTGCTTTAAAGCAGGACTGCTGTATTTCAATGAGAAAAAGTTGAAGCATAAGAAGTGTGGCCCCATACTGTTTTAAGAAATAAGCTTTCTTTTGCAAATAATTACTAATAATATTTAGGTTTATGAATCATAAGCTAGTTGCCAACTTCCTACCTACTGTTAGTAATTAAGCAATAAAAATAGTCTTCAAATGTATCAGTTCTTGATCTCTAAGTGGAGAATGCTATGGAATAATGAAGAAAAAAACTTAATTTTTTTACAAAGAAAAAATTAGCAAATAAGTTAGAAATTGCAATAAATAAAATAAACAAAATAACCCACAAAGAACAAAGCTGTGCAGGACAATGGCAGCAACTTAAGGTAGGGAAGGAAGGGTGTCACCTCTCATGGATAGAGTCAGCTAAGACCTTGATATGTGTTTACCAACTAAATCCTGCATTTCATCTCTCTTTCTCATTTTATACTACAACTAATAATATTTGATATAGGAACAGTCATCCCACTCATTTCTAATGCAATTTTTTAGTAACAATTCCTTGCTTGTGTGAAGAACTTTCCTTGTTTTCCAAGCACCTTTATATCCATTCTGTTATTTGATCCTCACAATTTCTCTGGGAAGTAAGCAAGAGAGACAGTATATTTCCATTTGACACATGAAAGACCTCTTCAAGACTCACCATCTTTAGGGCCTCCGGACTATGCTGTCATCGATAACCCCCCAAGTTAACTTTGCTCTAAAAGCAATCTGTGGAGAAACAGAAAAAGCAAAAGACGCATTGGCCTAATATTCTTATGGTGTTCCCTGGCCCCCTTTTCCATTTTTCCTTTGGCATAATGTTTACCCCCACCTTTGAATATCTTATGCATTCATGTGGTCTTTTCCCATCACATCTTACATTTATCTCTGTAAAAATTATATGACAGGGCCCTCCCTGGTGGCGCAGCAGGTTAAAGCACAACACTGAGAATCTAAAGCTGCTTCCGCATGAGTTCGATTCCTGCCTGCCCCGGAGGTGACCACATGGCGTGGCAGACCTCTCCTGACCCGCCTGCTGCTCCCCTCAGCAGTGTACTTCATCAATCTGCTTGTTCTGCTCCCCACTCTGTCTCTGGTGAAGCCTCTCACTGCCCCTGAGCCTCTGGCCTGTACCCCAGTTCTGTATGCACAAATAAATAAATCTTTAAAAAAACAATGATATGACAAATGCTCCCATTCTCAACCCCTTCCGTCCCCCTTCCTTGCTTTTTCTTTTCATTTTTTGTACCACTGCACTTATTACTTTTTGATGTACTATATATCTTACTTGCTTACACAGTTGTCTGGTTTCCCTCAGGAATGTAAGGTCCTTGAGGGAAGTATTTTTGTCTATTTGGTATGCATCTCCACAGCTTCCAGAATAATGCCCACAAATGGCACTATCTAATGCCAACCTGAGTCACTAGGTACAGGCTGAACTAAAAGCAGGAAGGGCAGCAGTAATCCCACTCTGGGGTTCTCTTCTTTCAAAGAGCAAGCATTAAATACATCTAGTAAATAATACAATACAGTTTGAATTAAGGTAACAAAGGGTGTGGCCTTAGGTATCAGTCCTTTACAGTAGCTTATGGAGACCCCACAGTTCAACAGATGCGTGAGGGCCCACAATAAGCCAAATTTGGGATCATATCCTCCGTTTGTGGGTTTTCCAGGGAGAGGGTTCCATCAGTCCAATTACCTCTTTCCCAGGCAAACTGAAACTAGTTTGTTAAGGTGACTACTATTGTCTATGTGTACTGGGAGACAGGAGGCACTGTATTTGACAAATGAATAAGTGAGTGAATAAATAATAAATGAATGACACCAATCATTTGTATATTAAAGTAGATAATATCATGTGATGGTTTTTTTGTTCATTTTAGAGAAAAAGCCTCTATCAGGCAAAATCAGTAAATGGAGTAGAGATATTTGGGTCTAGGTAGCCAACTCAGTTATGTGATAGCATCTGACTTCTTAGATCTGCCAACAAGCAATCGTACTGAAGAGCAGCTCTCTGATGCTGCAACCCTTCTTCCACACTTCCCTTCACAGATCTGTGCCAAGGAGATTGGGCACTGGTGGCTGTAATTTGCACATACCATTTCAGGACATAAATACGTAACTACAAACTTACAAGGTAAAGATATTGGTTTAATCTGCGCTAGCCATCAAAAGATGCATATACTCATATGACACTAGGAATACTTTAGTCATCAGTCATTCTTCCTTTGAGATTAGTCACTGGATCCCCCAATTAGCCTTTTTAATGCTTTGGGAATAACCAGATAATTGTAATGAACTAAATTTAGAAACAAGAGCCATTGTTGGTAGATTAGAAGTAGTGAAAGTCAGGTGTCTCAGTATTTTCACCTCAGAAACTTTAAGACAATCAATAGAAAGAAAAATGTCTTGCTTCTAATTGGAAAATATGTTGTTATTTCAGTTCCTCTGTATTATTATTTACATAAATATAAGTGCGATTATGTTTAATGTTATCTCCTACTTATTCTCCTAATTGGCCTGCAATGTTTTTTATATTAAACAATACTGATTTTAATATTACCCACAAAATAAATATATACATGTCATATTTATGTGCATACATACACACATTTATGTGTACATGTTTATGTATATATGCATATGCAAACATCTATATATAAATGTGTACATAAATATAAATTCTATATATAAATTTATTTTGTATAAAATATGACAAGACTTATTCATGGTAAGACAGTTCAACTGAGATGTGGCCTGCATTTGCTTGTAGCTTGCTCATTTTTCTTCTCAGGTTTTGTTATGAGGATACCCTCATATTTCCTATCCTACCCTCTAAGGGACCAAACTTGCATGCAATAGAACTTATAGAAAAGCTCTTCTCGGGCCCTCCCTGGTGGTGCAACGGGTGAAGACACAGCTCTGTAAGCTAGCAGCAGACACTTCAGTGTAAGTTTGATCCCTCCCCGGAGGTGATCCACATGGCAGGGCAGAACTCTCCTGACCTGCCCACTGCTCCCCTCAGCAGTGTACTTCATCGATCTGCCTGTTCTGCTCCCCACTCTGTATCTGGTGAATCCTCTCACTGCCCCTGTAGTTCTGGCCTGCACCCCAGTTCTGTATGCATAAATAAATAAATCTTTAAAAAAGAAAAAAGAAAAGCCCTTCTCAGCTGACTACTGCCTATTTCAGTATAGTATTCAAATCAGGAAAACCTCAAGACAACAATGGAATTTCTTTAAAAATAAAAGACTTTTGGGCCCTCCCTGGTGGCGCAGTGGGTTAAAACACAGCACTGAGAATCTAAAGCTGCTTCAGCATGAGTTCGATTCCCGCCTGCCCCGGAGGTGACCACATGGTTTGGCAGACCTCTCCTGACCCGCCCGCTGCTCCCCTCAGCAGTGTACTTTGTCAATCTGCCTGTTCTGTTCCCCACTCTGTCTCTGGTGAAGCCTCTCACCGTCCCTGAGCCTCTGGCCTGTACCCCAGCTCTGTATGCACAAATAAATAAATCTTTAATAAAAAAAATAAAATAAAAGACTTTCATGAAGCAATTAAATGAAAAATAAATTCTATAAGGGTCTGCAAATCTTTCATCCATTTCAACATAAAAGAAAAACTAAGTATTCAACAGAAGAATACCAGTCAGGGACCAAATTATTTTCAAAATAACACTCATTGTGCTCAGAGTATTACTTGACACATAAATGGTAAAACCAGAGGGAAGAAAATCAGGGTGTACTCATGCTTGGTCATGTTTGCCCAGGTGATCAGAGGTGCCTATGACAAATAAAATTCAGGTCCCTGAACTTGAGCATCCCACCCTGCTGTTGAACCTTCTTACCTGCCTGCCCCCCGACAATCCGAGGCCTTAGTGTGCCTGTCTTGCTCAGGTCCTAAGTGTTTCTGCACTTGGAAATAACATTTTATTCTTGTAATTCTCCTTAGCAGATGCCTAATGACGTCATTATTATAAAATTAGAACAATAGGTACATATGAAAGCATCAAAATATTCATGAACCCCTCAATAAGTAGCCTGTATAATGGGCTGACATTTGCAAATGTGTGTACAGTGTGTATCTATAGAGCACTCAATATGATAATGTTTAAAGACAATTAATACTCATTTAACTTTCTAGATGGTGATATTGGATGAGATTTTGTTTGTTTCTCACTTGTTTGGTTTCTAAATTGTCTACACTAAAACTAAATTTTTAAATTAGAAACTGGAAAGCATTAAGTTTTTAAAGATGAAAATTGCATGTCTTTTTTAGGACTGCTTTTAAAAAACCTAAATGTCCACCGATAGAAAAATTGAAAATAAACTGCTGTATATTCACATGACAGAATAACTATGCAGCAATTAAAAAGAATAATTTTATATCTATTTTTCAGTATCAACAAGTCTCAAAAGCATTAAGTGGAATGGGTGAAAAAAACAAGCAACAAAATAATAGTAAAATTATTTTCTTTATGTAAATTTAATAAGGAAAACTTTAAAATGCTATAAAAGAGTTATGGATTATGGATGTAGTAAAGACACAAAGATAGAGACTGGAAGGCTACATACCTACTTGTGGTAGTAATTGTATCTGGTGAGGAAAGTAGGGGAATAGAAAGAAAAAAATAGAGAGAGCAATAATCTGATCAAGAGTTTTACAGCTCTTTTGTAAAAGCAAATAAATATATAGAAAGCAAAATGACAAAATGTCAACATGTGTGAATTTAGGGGTGGAATCTATGAATGTTTGCTGTATTTCCCTCTATACTTTTTCTATATTTTTCAAGCTTTTAAAAGGAAAGACTGTTTCATTAAATGGGGCTTTCATGTATAAAAAAAAGAATTAAACTGATTGCAAAGTAACTACCCTTAAATTAGAATAATTTGACAAGACCTGTACAGCTCAAAAGAAGTAAAACCTATTCACAATCCTGTAAGAGGTTTGAAACTGAACATTATGGGTATACACTAAACTCTGAAATAAGCACTTAAATAGGATTAATGATTTTCATTTTCTAAAGCAAATACCTAGAAGAGAATCTAAGAAATTATTTTTATAATTTGAAAACCTGATTTTAGATAACATGATACCTGTCAGAGATCATATGCAAAATAGTCCCACAGTCCATAAGCTGCCTCTTGGTAAAAATACTGACATACAGTTATGAGATTCTACCTTCTAAAGTGCATTAGGTAATATTAGAATTGGCCTTCTACTGCAAGAATCAGTGGTCTTGCTTCGTTCATGCGAAAATAAGATTGTTGTCCTTCTTGGAAAGCTAAGGCAATGCTGTTATGTAATCTTAAAATGCATGTATGTGTAGGGCCCTCCCTGATGGTGCAGTGGGTTAAAGCACAGCACTAAAAAGCTAAAGCCACTTCAGCATGAGTTCGACCCCCTTCCCAGAGGTGATCCACACGGCGTGGCAGACCTCTCCTGACCCACCTGCTGCTCCCCTCAGCAGTTTTCGTCATCAATTCTGCCTGTTATGCTCCCCACTCTGTTACTGGTGAATCCTCTCATTGCACCTGTGCCTCTGGCCTGTACGCCAGTTCTGTATACATAAATAAATAGATCTTTTTAAAAAATGCATGTGTAACTTCTATTAACATATGTCCCAAATAACATTTCTGCATCTCTATTTTTGTTGTGTTGCTCTCAAATGGAAATAGAGCCCATTATGTTAATTTTTCTTATAATACCAAGTCCTATTTGTTTTATATAATTTTCTAGCTCCCTTCCATAAAGTGCTGAACTAAACCATTTTGTTTTCTTGCTCTAATTCTGACCATAAATTATGTAAATATTTTCATGTCTACCACCATGTTTTTTACTCAGCCTATATGTTAAGTAGGTGAAACCCCAAAACTCAGGAATATGTTCAAAAGCTATTGGTTTTTAATTTTCTTTACATGCAGGGTATGAAATAAATCTCCTACAAATACTATAGACAGAAGTGACCACATCAAGGATGTTAGATGCATGTAATGGTTTCTTTCCTCCTTGTCATTACTTATGGTTTGTTTTGCTTATTTATTAAAGCACTCTTTCCTACCAAGTCTAGAAACAGTCTCAGAATCCTTTTCAGCATTCAACTGCATTCTGATTGATGTTCTAAATACTCATAATACTTAAATACTCATACTGCAAATATATTACAGACTATATGGAATCTTTTTCTGTAATTATACTTAGCTAATTAAATAGTGCTTCAATCATATTGGTTGAGACCATTTTCCCTCTTTGATTTCCTAATAGTAGATCATCATATGCTCTCGAGAAACTAAAATTGACTGTCTTTGTAAGTCACAAAAGAAGTAATATATTTTCTCATCAAAAATTTTCATTTAATTTTTTTCAATTATGGCAGTAACACAGTGATTTATAATAATGCCTGGAGAGTATCATTGTCTCAGATATTGTGCAAATGTCATATGAGCATTTCCTCATTTTATCTTTGCAACAACTCTACAAAATAGTACTGTAACTATATATACTGAAAACACTGAGTTATAGAGAGAAGAGGTAATTTGACCAGTAACATCTGAAAGTGGCTGAGTCCAGTTTCAAATCCATGTGCCATGCCACTTATCCTTTATACGACACTTTCAGCCTTGGGCTAGAGCTTATTCTTCTTTCAGGTTCACAACAGCCAACTGTTGAATTTTCAGGATTTTCCAAGCTGTTCATTCAATATGGCCTTATTCACAATTAAATTATTTAAGCTTAAAATTAAATAATTGAATTTTTAAAAAGTAATTAAAAATTCAGAGTCCATAACTTATTTTATTCTCAATTCTTGATGTTATTTATATCTAGTCTTAAGGATAGAATGACTGTATTATAATATATTACCCTACTTTTCTTCCCAAATCTGCATCCTCTGTCATCACTTGTGGCTTGAAACCAGACATGGATAGTGAACATATGCCCAGAATTGGTCAATGCTACAGATCAGGATTTGGTTTTATTGATAGCCAATTGTTAAACATGTACTAACATACCACTGACAACATTGGTATTGTTACTTTTGCTTTTGTTTATTTTTGTAGTTGTTTCCCTTTTATTGGTTTCCTCAATAGGAACATAATTTGGGGTGTGAGCTGAAATTTTGTCAGTTCTGTCTAAGCAGAATGTGAGATAAATGATGAGTCTCATTAGATTGTGTAGTCAAACTTGGTCACTAACAAAATAGTCCTGCTTTATGAACAGAAATATTTATTAGATGTATGTGTACTATCCATAATATTTGAAAGATGTACCACAGGTTGGATTGATGATTCTAAATAGAAACCTAATAACATATATCACTGGACACCAGTTCTTTGATTACTCTTGCCCAGTTTCTTCAAATACTCTTTCCCTTGCACAGTATTATTGGTTGAATAATTCCTTTTCTTCTTATGTTATATGTTAAGAAGTACTTATCAAAGTAGTTCACAAAATAGACTTATATTGTTTAAGTAAAAAAAAATGAAATCAGCAAGTGATTTCTGAGCATAAATGGTAACTTTATACCATTTATGTGATTGGTTCTCTGTATAAACAAAGTTATATGCTATACTTTCTGAAAGTCTTAAAAATAGAGCAAAAATTTGTGTATTATGGCTTTTACCTATCTTATTAAATTATGTTTTAGTTTACTTTTTATATCACACTGATTTACAAACACCTGAAAAGAATTTTCTCTGGGTTAATTTTAACTATCTGTAGAATTCCAAAAATAATCGGGTTTAGGTATTCCAGGAATATTTGATAGCTAGTGCAACTAACGACTTTGTGCTAATTAGTAAAAGACTCTCTTTCCTCCAGTTACTTATTTATTTAGAAATTGTTATATATTAGCTTATTAAATTTTTTCTTCTGAGATTTTCTATTTTATTCATTACAGCATGTTTTTATTACCTTGAGCATATTATATAAAAGTTGCTCTTATAATTTTGACATTTGGGTCATCTTGGGTTGATATCTGTTGGTTGTTTATCCCTTGAAAATGAGTCATCTTTTCCTGGCTGTTTGTCAATTTTGAATTATGTCCTGGACATTGTGGGTATCCTGTAGAGACTCTAGATTTTATTAGATTATTCAGAAAGGCATTGATGTTTTTATTTTAGCAAGCAGTGTGTTTGGTTTCAGTCAAACTACAAACTCTCTCACCTACAGCTGTGGGCAGCTCAGATCAGCGTTCAGATTGCTTTGAGTGTGTCCTGCACATGTGTGCTTACTGGGTAGCAGGGAGCTTGGGATGAGTGTGTATACAAAACTTAGAGTTCTTCCTCAGATCCTCCCCTTTCTGAAATTCCTCCTCTCTTTCTGTTATCTCCTCTGTCTGGTCAACTATCTACCCTCAGGGAAAAACTACAAAAATCTCAAACTGAACCCATGTCGATTCTTTTCTCCATGTTTTTACTCCCTTTCAAAATTGCCTATTTTTGTTCATTCTCTAATCTTCAAGTAGTTTTCTCTTTTTGTGTTTTGATCAGAATTTGTACTTATTTGCAGGAGTTCCAGTTAGGAGCTTATTCTTCTATACCAGAAGTAGAAACTCCTACACTGGTTTTATAGAACAAAATATTTTTCTGCCATTTTCCAGAAACACATGCAATAGCATATAAATCTCTGAAGTTTGTGAGTCAGATGGCTCCCTTGAAGCAGGGCAGTTTATAATCCTCGGTATGTGGCAGCCCTGAGAGCTTATGCATATCATATTGAAAGCACATTTCGTTACTTTGACACAATCATACCATTAAACTCATGGGTGACTGTGCCACATAAAATCTACAACTATGCTTTACTTTTACTCTTAGTTCCTTTCCCCCACTGTCACTGAAACATTCACCTAGAGCATCCAACCTAATGGGATTTAATTCTACTCTCAAATAACTATAGAGCGAGCTTATCTATCATCTTTCAAGTAATCCATTGCCAAAAAAGCCAACTTAAATCTAGCCTGCTGCCTTGGTTATGCCATAACTTCAATCCAGACCCCACACTGTGTCACGCTCACCCTTTCCTGGCACACTGCATATTGTTCACTGGTGGCCTTGTATAAAGCTATCATAATTGAATTATTTTTGTAAAAAACACTATTTTATTTGTTAAGATCTGATGATGAAGGCCAGTTGGGTACTTCTTATCACTTAAGTAAAAAACTTTAGCTAGTTTGAAAAGACTTTCCCAGATAGAATCTATCCATTCTCTCAGCTTTCTTAATGTATAAACATTCTCCCTTCCCTTTTCTTTCATAGATATACAGTGTCACTCTCCATCTAGATCTATTACAAAGTGCTTAGGATAATGAAAGAAATAACTCTAGATTTCTAATTCCCTTCTTATTTTTATTCCTTCCATGACTTCTATAACTACTATAGCATACTATAATAATGACATTGATATAGCTTGCTATGGGACTATATTTCTTGCATGCGGTTCTCATTTACTATAAATCCTTCTTTATCTACCATTATTATGCCTAGTTATTTCCTAAAAACATATGCATGAAAATCCTCCTTCTTTCACTAAGATACATAATGCTAAGTGAACACTTAATGCAGTACTTATTTCTTAAAAGATATAAAAGTAAAAAAATTAATGTGGAAGTCATATGTCCACTTGCATCATTAACAAATTAACTCTCTACTATAATTATTATGAAACATTTAAGGGATGGACACTCAAATCAAATACAGAATAAAATAAATGTATCAAAAAGATGATGATTGCTTTTAGAATTTAGTTCAAGGGATCCCTAATTATTATCATAATGTCTCTTGATTAATATACATAAAGTAGAGAAATAAGTTTAATTAAAACTAAGAATAGAATACATATGAATTATAGTAGGATTCTCTTAGCAGGAGATTCCTATACATCAAAAAGCAAAATTTCATTAGAGATTAGGTCAAAACGTTTTCTAGTTGGGAAAGTCAACTCTAAGAAATAATGTTTAGAAGTTTAGGAGATGTAGAACTAAGCATACATATGTTGACATCATCTGTTTAAATGATTCCTCGAAAGAGAAGAAAATGGCTTTCTCTCGTACTCAAATCACCAATGTTCAATCTACTATGTCTTTATAATAGCTGGACAGTGTTCACTTTCTAGCACTAGAGAGTAGTAGCAATGATAAAAGAAGAGCTAACAAGTGTGAGTCACTAAGTCAGTACTGTGTGAATATCCACTGGTGTGGTTAGACAATGTATAAAGCAGTACCAAAATCGCCATTTTTCGAAGACAAACCTGACACTCAGAAACATTGTCGTTTACCCACAGTCATAATAGAAGTGGCAGAACTGGTATTATAACCCACATCCATCCAACTTTCAAGTTGAAATTTGTGACTGCTATCTAACACAGGTCACTACACTCGTGGGGGATGGACTCTAATAAGAGCATAACTTGTAAGTACTCCCTGCAACAATCGCAGTCAGAAATGTGAAAATCTTGAAAGCCAGAGAGTGCTATAGAGATGCAAGGCATTGTTTCTTCTTGTTTGCTCATTTTTCTTTGTTTTTCCTGTTCTCTCATCACACTTGGTAAATAGATGAGTCATCCTAAAAATGTGTGCTTCTGTTCAGTTTATTCATCGCTAAATCTATTCTATAATGAAACATACTCTTCAAACACTAAAGACAGTAAAAATACAACAGAATTTCATATAAAATAAACCTCTGTAATTCAAGCTCTGCATATCTGTCTTTTATATTAATCTAACTTTTTTAGTGAATAAAATAATAAATATAAAAACATAGGAATCAGCTAATAAACCTTACATAAAGCTTCACTTTCAAGTGTTACATAAAAACAAAATTATAATGATAAAAATAAAGTTCCTCATAAAAATCCTATGAAGTAGTACATAATTTTTTTAAATAAAACAAACTTTAAGGCAATCAGTTCTATAGAAATAACATGTCTAACCTTTTCCTAAATTACATGAAGGTTGTGACATTTCATGGCCACTAGCACAGCTAAATATAAACAGATTATTCTGTGCCTGCTCCCTATGCTTTTGCTGACTGACACAACAATTAAGGAAACAAGTTTCCTTTGTAAATTGCAGCTCCATGAAGCTTTGAGTAAGCAGAGTGTACATTAGAAATATTTTTAGCTTGACATGAAACTTTCCAAAGGCTCCTAATTAAACATTTAAGGCCAAGAAACCATAATTGCAACTGCCCAAATAACTGGGAAATCATACCTTTGGTAGGATAAATCTTAAACTAAAACTATTGTTTGGAAATCCTTATAGAAAAACTTTATTATTCTTCAACATCCTCTTACAGAAGGGTAACTCTAATAATGCCTATTTTATGGCAAATTCAGGTGAATTTTAACATGCTGTATATTTGCTGTCTACAGCAAATGCATAAATACAAGTGAAAAGAAGGACTGAAATCAGTCTTTTGTGACCAGAAAATAAGGCTTCCAAAGTTATGCTACTGAACTCTAAAGCAAAGCTTCACATACTCATGGGTAACATGTGGGATCTAGCCATGGATGTTCAGCTATAAGAAAGAGGTCTCATTAGAACACTATCTCATGTTTAACTAATCCAAAAACCATTTACTCACCACAAATATGCAACATTTCCAAAAGAATAGCAATCAAATTTTACACAAACTATTTCTATACAGTTCATATCTCAAATATTGTTATATGAAAGTAATATGCTTTTTATAGTTTAAATGCTGAGAGCTTTCCAATTAAAACATCAGTTGCTTTTAATGAGGATTTTCAGGGCCATTAGCATATATGAATTTAAAATAACTGTCATCTAGCTACTATTGTCATAACAAGTCATGTTTTGGTCACTTATTCAGGTACCTAAATAAACATTCCACAGATATTTTTAGATTTTATAACCTTGCAATTTTAAATAGTCATGTGAAAGTGATATTGTTTATTCATTATTATTTTTATTTGAATTTATTTCATTATTATTATAATGATTGAGTTTAATCATAAACCAAGAATTTCATCAGCACAGTGAGTGGCACAAAATAGGCTGTTGGTAGAATTTTCAGTAGAACCGATGTTTGTGAAATACCATGGACATAAGGCAGGGCATATATTTATACTGAATCCCCCCAACAGCAATAATAAGGAAAGAGGAAACCAAAGACCAAAAGAGTATGTAGCTTTTCTAGGGCAACACATACAAAGTGTCAGATGAATTTTGGACCCAGCCAGTCTGGCTCTAAGGTCCTTTTCTTGATATTAATATTATGTTGATACAGTAAATTTTTATTAAATAATAGGAGAACTCCAACATTGAACACAAATGATTCTAGAAGATGATGGTAAATTGATGAGGCTTATTTTTAAACAAGTAGTTCAAATTGGTTTCGTATTTTTTTTAAAGATTGATTTATTTATGCATACCAGAACTAGGCTGTAGGCCAGAGTTGTAGAGGGTGAGAGCATTCGCCAGAGACAGAGTGAGGAGCAGAACAGGTGCATCTCCTGGAATACATTACTGAGGGTAGCAGCAGTTGAGACAGAAGTCTGCTGTGCCCTGTGGGTTAGCTCCCTGGCTGGGGATAGAACTCTTGCCACAGTGGTTGGTAATAGATTGATAGAATTGTGTCTTTAACCCTGTGCTATCAGGGAGGCCCACATCAGTTTCATATTATATAATTTCAGAATAGGGCTCTTGGACACAGGTAAACTAGTGACACCATCATTTCTCAAAATGATCAAGGAGCAATCCTTGGTAATTGACTTTAGAGTCAATTTACAAGCCACTATCTATATAACTTAGCTAAATGGCTATATGGTTGTGCCATCATTTTTTTTAAACCAAATGGGATTTTCCTGCATGACTGTGCAGCTGCCTCACCATAGTTGGCTCTGAATGACATTTGGCTGTTAAGAGTCAAATTCAGATTCAGAGACTGAAAATGTGCCAGCTGTCAAAGTATTCAAAGGGATCAGTTGAAGTTCATTTTAATCAGTCCCCAAAAAATTTTGTTAATAATGGCATTATTATAAATGTGAAATCCACTAAGTTGGAGGCAGATCTATTCATTGGGATCCTCGTTGAGTATCTATTCATTTAGATAAACAAGTCATTCAGAAGCCCAAGCCCAGCCTCATCTTTGGAAATCTTTGTGTGAAAATCTCTTTCTTGCTCTCCATTTGTCCCATGCTAGAAAATAAGGGATAGGTAAAGAGTAAAGAAGAGAACTGCTGATTTTCCCCCCAGAATGGGACAAGATTGATCCCTGGGGAAAAAAAATCCCTTGCCCTCCAATTGAGTCCTTTAACACTGATGGCAATAATAGACGTATGGTCAACAGTGATACACTAAAAGTGGAAGTATAAAGCGTTTTTACTCACAAATGGGGATTGATATTAAGCAAAGTTTAGATGTGTGGAAACATTTTTGAGCCCTTCTTAGGTTCTTTTCAGTCTCTATGCCCTCTTCCAATAAGATTGCAACCTCAAATGTTCCTCCTTTGCCGCAACATCTCAATTCTTGTTCTGTGCTTGATGTGAGGAAGGTGCTAGCTAGGGGCTATTCACCATGTGACCAACCACTTATATTTTTCATTGTACAAAGAAACTTTTAGAAAAGGAAAAAGCAGCCTAACTCTGCAGCAGAGGAATTTCTTTATCCCCTGAACATACTCCACTGGAGAGTAAATCAGTGGAAACTTGAAACCATCTGAGTGTCAGAAAGGATGCCAGCACCTCTTTAGAAGAAACTGAATAGCTTAGAAAGTTACATTAAATTTGCTTGTAGAACCAAACTGATATGTCATAAGCAGTGACTATCTGGAAAGAAACTTAAATTTCTGTCCTTGTATTTTTATCCAGAAATGGTAGGAATGACCACTACTAATGAAACCATTTAGTCTCAAAGGAAATCTGAAACTTGTCCAACTCAAGTCCCAAAGACAGCAAGAACAGTAGACTGAGATATTTGCTGGGTACTTGAAGGACCAATGAAAGCCTGCTTGTGTAATGTCTCATGAGAAACTGTCAATATAACCATTTAAATATTGTGTTTACTATTGACAGTGATAAACATTAAAATTAATTAATGCTGATTCATTAATAACAAGTTACTTAGCTAACATGATTGGAATTAACGTTTTCTTGTGTAATTTATAATGATGAAGGGACTACTCTAAGATGATTCAAGAAACTCTTTACCTATTCTTAAAAGTTTGCCTAGCCCAAAGAAAAAAAATGACTAATGGACAATTTCTAAAAACATTATCCCGGCTCCAGATATCTTATAGATGAGGTTAAACATATTTATCTGAATCTACTCCACTGCAAAAAAGCATATATTGATTCAAAGAAAACAAATCAATTTAACTAGTCAGATATCCAGCAGAATTTGAAATTTGAGTTTAATCTAAGTGTTCCCCAATCAGCCATTAGATGTTCAAGCAAATAGAGGAGAAGCAAAACAATGGTTCAGGGTCAGTGCTGCTAAAGTGGATAATAAAATTATGTCAGATGATTCTGAATTCCTCCAGACTCTGTTCCTAAACAATTCTGTGAGGAATGGGTGAGTTATAGCTTTCATGTCATGAAGCTCCATGGTTTGTGATAAACCACTGGTGAGGAGGTACTAACCCTGAATACCTACTACACATATCATTAGGAAAAGGGACCAGGAGAACAATGTCAAACTAAAACAGTGCATTCATATTTCTCTTTTCCTGGGTCTCTATGTTTATGAAGAGAAACATCCACTTCAGGAGAGCTGCATCAACACTGGAAGCGTGTAGGAAACTCTGATTCTGTCATGACTTTGCTTCTCACTAATAAACATCCCTGTCATGAGTTTACTGCCAGAAATTCACAAAGAACTCCAAATGTTTTAGTCTCCAGCATCCCAAATTTTGTACTACAAATAGGTAAATCTTAAACACTAGTTTAAAAAATATTTTTCTGCATCAAACATATTCCTTATTTAAATATATTAGTTGACTGAATATATTTTTTAAAGATACCTATTTTTGCTGGTTTCCTTCTTGCTAACTTAATTTATGATTTTTTTAAGACAGAGGTTTTATTTACTCATAGTGGAAAATTTTTGTTTATAGACATTTCTGATTTCTAAGGAAGTTTACAGTCTTCAATCAACCATTTTCAGGGAGATGCAGCATCTGTCTTGTCACCTGGAAGATAATTCACTGTCTAGTCTTTGGCTAGACTATTATATTTCTAAGAGAGTTTATATATCTAAGATTGCTCATCTCATACAGTGGGCATGATCTGCAATGATATTTATTTCAGGATTGCTTGAGGTCCACTTTCCATGTAAAGCAGCTATCAACCAGTAGCTGAAAGGCGATAAGATTAATTAACTCAAAAGAAGTACAGTGCCCAGTGAGACATTTAGAAAGACCTGAAATATCTAAGACTTCAGAAAGCTAGGCTGTCGAAATTTTTCAACAATGTAATTAATTCAAAGCCTTTTGGTTTTATCTGTGTATTGAGACCATTGTTTGCTTTTTTCTTTCTAGTATATGAATTTAGGTTCATGGAATCTAAGTGTATGGTTGGTTTAACCCTTATAATATGAGCCCTTGAACAAATAAAATAGCTATCAATGTGAAAATAAAAGGAAGGGAGGAGGAAGGAAAGATAGAGTAACGATTACTTCAGGCTCTAATGCAGCTCCATTAAGTGGAACTTATTCAAAGTCTATTATAGGCACAGAGGAAACACTCTTATTTCATTGTGACTCCTGGCAGACTATCTTCTGCATGACTCTTGCCCCCAACTCTCCTGTGAGAATAATAATCCTT
This sequence comes from Condylura cristata, assembly GCF_000260355.1. Taxonomy (NCBI): domain Eukaryota; kingdom Metazoa; phylum Chordata; class Mammalia; order Eulipotyphla; family Talpidae; genus Condylura; species Condylura cristata. The sequence continues at coordinate 28,286,670 of NW_004567102.1, forward strand.
CACACTATCTAGTTCTTGGAGATGCTGTGAAAATTGACAAGTGAGTGTATGTGAAATCCTCAGATAAATGTGTTATATAAACATGGGAGAATACTGCCTTCCCAGGCCACAGCAAGAGTCTGGAGCTTTTCTAACAAGTCAGGTTTTCCTGGTTGGATACTACTTGCCTGCGGCTGTGTTATTCTGAGATAGCTGATGTGTCTTTTTTTAACATGTGTTCATGACTCATGGACCAGTAGAAGAATAAGGATATAAAGATCAAATTATATTTTGCATGGACTAAGTGCTTCTAATTTCTTTCAATATTTTTGTATAGAGTACCTCAAATCTTCATGATAATCTTACCTTAGAACAAACTTGGTTTTTGACTAGTCAATCTTCCTTATGTTCACAATGATTCTTGCAAAGATATTCAATACCCAAAAGTAACTGATTTCTCAGAAGGTTAATTCACATATAATCAAAGTGTATAATTTTTAAAGTCCTGTTGAATTCCAAAATAATCTAAGAAGTCATTTCATTAAAATGCTATATTTTCAGATTAGGGATCATATTGTTATCATTTTGTCAAGTGATTGAAATGTTAGAAGGCAATTCTTAGGAATGTTTTTTAATAGACTTGTTGAACATGAAAATTTATTTTGCAAATTGAAAACCTACTATTTAAAGATATCAACATACATCTAAAATTATTAGTTCAATGACACTTTTTGAAAAATACATTTTTGTGCCTCTTAGAATGTGTGTCAACAGTTAGCAACATTAATTAGCACTCAGCAGTCAGGAACTGAGCTCATTTCCAGCTGTTAATCTGGGACAAACTCAACAAAGACTCCTATGATCTAACCAAGTCTGTCTACTGGTTCTTCAATTCATATGTCTTACTTTTCTGAGTAAAACTTTATTTCTAGTAGTTTAATACTTATAGCATTATTCCCATTGCTTGCAATTTACTGAAAAGGTCATTTTCTGAAGAAATCAGCATGTATATGACATTATATAAAATGTTACCAGTGATAGATTACAGATTATTTAGATTTTTGATACGCATGCAATTTAAGTCTTATTGACTTCTCTCTGCCCTCTGTAGTTGTTTGTATAAAATCTAAGTTATTCTGTACACACTGTGGGGGGTGAGGGCTCATTAAAAAATATACTTGTTAATAAAATTAAAAATACTCATAATTAGCTCTGTAGAACTATTGTTTACAGATTGTTTTTTGGGAAATAATTTACATGCCTCTTCTAGGACATAGTTTATGTTCATAAGTCAACTTAGATAGATTTCACCATATTAGTCTATATATACTGATAAATACTAGATAGGTGGTAAACTATAAATATAGATATATAAAGATAAAGCTATTTCACTACATGTGTAAATATATATACACAAAATATTATTGGATAACAAGTTATCATTTTCTCATTTTTCTTCCATAAAGACTAATTATAAAATAACAAGTTTTTCCCTGTCCTTTCTAATAGTATTTAAGACTAACTGCAGAAGTAATAAGAATATAGCATATACAAACATTGGTTTATAATGCTGTATGTGAAACCTCTTTAATATTATAAACCAAAGTTACTTCATACTGCTTTGTGAGTTGAAACTAAATTTTCAGTACTTATTACTTAAATTGAGTTCTTAAATGAGTTCTCCTCCTAAAATATAATACAGATCATTGCAGTATAGTAAAAAGGTGCTTGCCAAAACCAGAAAAGCTAGAAAAAGAGGGGAAAGGGAGATATGTTAACATTGGTAATTCATCTCACTAAAACTTGATTGTATTGAAATGTCAAACTAATAGACTAATGCAATACATAGAATACTTATTGATAAATCACACTTTACTAAATACTTTAGTCAATACTAAATACAAGATGATCAGAATATTATCCATTGGCACAACTTTGAAATTATGTGTCTTTATTGATGGAACTATTTCTTTATTATCATTAATATATGTTCATTAATATAAAAAATTGCTTAAAATTCTGTCCGTTTGTTCTGAGTAGTTGAAAAAGCTTGAAATTCTTTTAAGAAGAGACTAAATGTGAGTGCAAAAATTAAAGTATTCTTTTATCAGCTTTATCATTTGAAGAGGTTGTATTCTCCATTCAACTTTTTTTTAGTGTCAAAGCTTAAGAAAATCATTATCTAAATGACTTAATAAACAGTTGGTAAAGAAAAAGTTATGTTTATATGTGTATTTTTGCCTATGTATGTGCATATGTGTATACATATGTACCCAAAGCCATGTTACATGCATAACTAGAACAAGTAGATTATTTTATCATGCCAGATGAGAAGTGTCATTTATGGATTCACAAATTTCCTATTTTAATTATATGGCCCTGTGGAAGAAAAGACATAATTATCATTTTCAGTGTCCCTGGCCTCATTGAGCAAACAGCTCTTCATATTGACATTTTGTACCATGGATAATGATACTCTTCTTCATTCAGAGGAACAAGAAGTGCTTTATAAGCACCTACTTATCATTGGTCATTGTTTTATCTTCAATTATCACATATTAGAAAAGAAACAGCACCAAATCTCACCCAGTACAAATTATAATGTTCTCACTAAGCCTTACCCATATTAGACATTCAAATTAAGTTCACGCTTTTGATAGAAAGATAAGAAACTATGCCATGATAAACCAAAATATTTTTATCAGGTCTGTCATTTTAAACAAGATAAAAACTACTTGAAACTTTTTTTTTAGATTAAGTTTATGAAAATCCTTTTAAAAATGTACTAGAAAGTAGAAAACTGTTCAAGTCTTAGTTACATTAAATGCATTATTTTACTAAAATTATAGTTTTTGAATATTGCAGTTATTAAATCAAAGAGCAACAAAATGAAGAAAAGTAATCTTTGCTTCTGACCATGTAACTAAGTACATATACATACATAAAAAGTAATTTATGTAAAGTTTTCATTACTTATATATCACAGTCCATATTTTTATAGACAAAGCTAGAATCCAAATATTTCATTCAGTATGGTTAAATATTACAAATTGTTCTGAAAAGACACCCATGAAATTATTCTCATGTGCAATGTAGTTTAGAAAGGTAATGGTGAAATGTTGGCCAATGTTAGACTGGGAGAAAAAAACACTGTGAAAGAACCCATGGGTTTGGAAGTAAGTGGTTTATGAGTCAGGAACATAATAAGGCTGTAGAAATGCTTTCTGCTATCATGTGAGTTATAAAATTCACCATGTATATGGTGAATGAGGTATTCATTCCTCATGAATTGAGCAAAGTATATAGTCTTACTATTTAAAGTAAACATTTTTAAAAAATTTAGATATAGTTATATAAATACAGCATTTCTAATTTGGCTTTGTTTATTACTTATTCTATCATTTCTGTCACTGGCTTTTTCCCTCAGAGGTCTTCTGAGCAGTCAACATGCTTACATCTTGCTTAATTGTTTTTCTTACTATAATGCTTGAGGTTGACAGTGACATCATTTCAGCAGAACCTCTTCTCTTGCAAGACAGAGATGCAAACAGTGTAAATTTTAGCTTTTTAGGTAACGGTTTTGCATAGTTTGAATTTTTATGCTTCAAGAAATAATAATAAAAGTAGGCCAATTAAAATTTTACCAAGTCCTTGATAGCAATATATAAAATAGATATCGTATGATATAGAAACTTAGCATATATAATGATACAAACATATGATTTATCTACATGAACATATGTGTCTCTATACATTTTTCATTACTTCTTAAATAAAGACACAGTCAGCATAATAGAGAACATAGGAAAGGAAGATTGTGCAAGCTGTTTTTCTTCATGACCCCTTCCCACATTGAATTCTCATAATTTCCTAGTAATGAGGACCCTAGCTGGTGGTGCCTTGGGTTAACATGCAGCAGTATGAAGCTGTCTGCAGCCACTGAAGCATGAGTTCCATCCCCAGCCAGGGAGGTGACCCACATGGTGTGGCCAACCTCTCCTGTCCTGCCTAATGTTCCCCTCATCAGTGTATTTCAGTAGATCTGACTGTTCTGCTCCCCATTTTGTTTCTGCTGAATCATCTCACCCCCCTTCCCACACCTCTGGCCTGTACCCCAGTTCACTTTTACATAAATAAATAAATCTTTAAAAAATAATAATTTCCTAGTAATGGAAATTTTTTGAGAGTTATGGAATAGAAAATACTGTAAACTAGATTGTGTAATATTGAATATAGCAAAGAATACTTTAAGGACTTATCTGATGTAGGACTCTTCATATAGTCAGTATAAATGTGATTGATGAACATTCTTTTGATTCTAGTTCACAATTTCCTTGAGATAAACTGCCTTTCAGTTTCTTCAAATTAATTCAATGTTAACATTCCAAACTACCGGTGGTCCTCCTTTGCACACTTTGCATGTATGCAAAGTTCACTCACCAAAGCTCAGTGGCATAACAGAACACCCCAAGAAATTGGTTCAAATTCCTATTACTAGAGTGTATTAACTATGAGCAATTGTGTAGTACACAAACTTCATAGCTAGTTATTTGATCTACCAGTTACTATAAAACAGATTCATATCATGTTTATTCAGTGACCAGTCAGGTCACTTCTTTATGTCAGTGATTGGCCATTGCTAATGCCAGATGGCAAAAATGTAATTTTGTTGCCCTCTTATGTCCCAGTGATAAATCATATGACATTTTACAAAAATGAATCCAAAGAAGGAACTGGTCAACAAAAATGGCAAAGATATAAAAGTAATAATGCTGGATGTATAATTAAAATCACCTATACATGAAGAGTGAAAGAAATTGCTGACTGTGAAAATATTGATACTACCCCCATTGAACTGCAGCAGCCTAAGGAACTTCTTGAAATTGAAACTAGTGGCATACATGAAGACAGTGAGAGATTTCATGAGATGAAGATTTCCCAGAGAAGATGACAGACAGAAGCAAAAAAAAAAAAAAATTACATTAAAGGAACACTTAGGTATTTCATGCCATGAAAGAGAAAAGTACAAATTGTCGAAAGTGGATCCAAACCTAGGAAGGAAAATGACAATTTTCTAAAGAGAAAAGATGCTTTTTTCATATCATGTTTCACTGTCCATAGGGTAGTCAGTTTGTGCCACCGAGGCTAAGAGGCAGGTAAGTGCTCTTCAAGGATGAGACCAGTACATGATTCAAAGTCCTGAGAAGAAATAATCCATATAGCAGGTGCTGATACAGCACTTACTACAGTAAAAGAGAGAAAGTGCTTAAGATCCAGCCCCTCCCAGTGCATCAACCCCTCATGACCAATAGATTCACTCTGTATATGACATAGACATTAGAGTTGCACACACCCCACTTTATGTTGCAATAGAAGAACCATGACTTTCCCCACAGGGCTTTAAATACAGAAGGCTGGGTTGTGTTTAAGGGACATTGGCATATATATATCTGAAAAGCTCAAAGGAACGGTGAAAGATATTACCTCTGCAAACAGCAAGCTCAACACAGGTTTGGAGACTCCTTATCTTCAAGTAAGAAATGTTTGGGGACTAAGGCCACTTTTTTTTTTTTTGTAACTTTACTGAGTTTAGCTAAGTATTTTCAATGCACACAAACACACACATGTTAATTTTGTTGGCTATATCCGGTGACAGACTGTTAATTTCCAAGGACACTCATATGAGTCCATGCATGGGGTGAGAAGCCACCTATGATTGCCTTTCCAAACAGTAAATTACATTACAAGAAGGAAACAAGCACTATTCACTAGAAGTGTTACAAAGGAAAAAGTTAAATACTAATGTTTCTAATGTTTGAATATATACTAAAAAACTTTTATTTTTTTTCATTTCCCAATATTTTTATAGCTCACAAATAAAAGTTTTTAATGTTTTGACAATTTTAAAGATAATGGGCCAATCATATCTTTCCTATTGATTATTAAGATCACTTTGCATAGTGAGGTTTCCACAGACCCACACTGCTGTGCAAGCTCAGACTGCCTGTGCACTTCTAGTGTTAGTATCTCCTACAGAAAGAACAGGTTTAAATACCAAAAAAATTTACAAGATGAGAACTCTGTAATTCTCTCAATATGGATTTTGATATTCTACCTTTGGATTAAGCATTAAAATAAATTAGAATATCAATAAGCATTTACCCATTGACATCATTCGTGTTTATTGCATATTTACAACTCAAGGAAAAGAAAGCAATGATGATTTTATTGACCAAAAACAGACTTGTGTGCCAAAATAATGGCAAGTCTCTCTGTATACTTTAAATGACCCAACATGAAAATTACAATCAATTATTAACTGCACAATATATATTCAGAAGAGGATTCAAAATTACAGGTCTTGGACTTCACTCTCAAAGAATTTGTAACTAAAGTTAAGAATTTAAATAGGTTCATTAATTTTCTCAGTAAACATTTGAATCCCTACTAAGTGCCATACTTAAGCTTTTGGATTCCTAAGTGGACAAAAACACTCTAAGAACTGTGACTCATAGAACTTGCATTCCACGGCAGTGAGCAAGACAAATAAATATATTTAAGTGAAAAATTTGGATCAGAAATAACAAATACTAAGGGCTTGAAAGATTGGGAAAGTCACTGGAAAAAGTAGAGCCAGAGCTAAATCATAGCTAATCGAACTATATATGGAATATGCATTAGAATAAAATTATTTAAAAACTTTTGCATGGCATTTAACTTTAAAATATTCTTTTGAACCCTCCCTGGTGGTGCAACAGGTTAGGACACAGCACTGCAAGCTGGCTGCAACCGCTTCAGTGCCAGTTCGGTCCCCAGCCCTGGAGGTGACCCACATGGTGCGGCAGACCTCTCCTGACCTGCCCATGGCTCCCCTCAGCAGTGTACTTTGTCCATCTGCCTGTTCTGCTCCCCACTCTGTGTCTGGTGAATTCCCTCACTGCTCCTGTATTTCTGGCTTGTACTCCAGTTCTGTATGTATAAATAAATTTTAAAAATAAATAGATAGATAGATAGATAGATAGATAGATAGATAGATAGATAGATAGATAGATAGATAGATAGATAGATAGATATCAGCACACCTCTTTAAAAAATACTTTTGATTTGAAAAATTCATTTATGAATAAAGAGAAAAAATTTTCAGATACTGACCTGTACTTTAAAATTGTTTCCATATCATTACTAAAATATGCATGTGGCAACACTGCAAAAGAGGCAGCCATGCTAAAGTTCTCTCTGCTTATTAAATGCAGGTCAGTTATGAAATCATTTCTTGTGTCTCTCTTCCTTCAAAGGTTAATGACCTTAAACACTACTTTTCCAGCATGGAAAATCAACTTCTTTCTTCAGACAAGTGCAAACTTTTGGTGAAACTCAGGGAATGAGAAAACATTATTTCTGGACAGATATAGCAATGTTCATCCAAATCTCACACTTTTCCAATACTTAGAGTTTTTCTATATTCTTTTCTCCTTTCATAGGAGAGAAAACCATTATGGATCTACATAATGTGTGCATACATGTGTACTTGCAGCATACAAATTAAACTGTTTTATTAAATTATTTTTAATTAATATTTGGATACCCCTATTAGGTATTGCACCATAGTGCACCCATCACCATATCACCCTTAGACCACCACCATAGTCCATTCTGCTTCCTTCCGTCTTTATGCTTCCCCTTGGTGCTTCATTTCTGTAGTCTGCTATCAAGGATTAGTTTTTAAGATTTAAGCTTGCCTTTATCTGAGTCTTAGTTTATCAGACTGAATCATCCCTATCACAAAGCCAGAAAACAACTTCTCTCTTGCCAAGAAAATAGTAATCTTTAACATTTTCACATTCTGAAATTGCAAAATATAGTTAGCCATCATGTATATTAACAGTCTTAAAATGCACATTTATGTAATTTTTATTCCTCCAATTCACTTTTTATACCTGCTTTCAACACCAGCCCCCAAATCATAAATTCCTTGGTGTAAAAATTCTTTCATGGGCTCTCCCTGGTGGCACAATGTGTTAAAGAACAGCATTATGAAGCACACATTCAATCCCCGGCCAGGGAGCTGACCCATATGGCATGGCAGACCTCTTCTGACCCACCCGCTGCTACTGTTAGCATGTTTTTCAGTAGATCTGCCTGTTCTGCTCCCCACTCTGTCTCTGGTGAATCCTCTCACCCACTACACCTCTGACCTGTACCCCAGTTCTAGAAGCATAAATAAATCTTTAAAAAAAGAAAATTCTTTTATGGACCTTTTTTCACCTCCAAAGCTGAAACTCATTCTTTGTTCCACTTTTAGCTTTTGGTCATTTTTATTCCATGTATGATAGATAACTCTCTATGAATCCATGTACTCATAGAGATAATGAGATCAAGGTTTAGTAGAGTGCCTCATTCATAGCAGGTGTTTAGTAAGTGGTTGCTGCATTACTGTGTGATTCTTAGCCTATTGAATGAATCAGGTACTCTGGCCTCAAGCAAGAGTCTGGATATACTTGGCTAAAGCAATAGTTTTTTACTGCATCAGATACCAAGAAATCCAAAGATACAATATATCCAAACTTAATTCAAAAGCAAGAACATGTTCATCTTCTCTATAACTCTTTTTTTTTTAAAAGATTTATTTATTTATTTGTACAGAAGGGGGGTACAGGCCAGAGATGTGGAGGGTGAGAGGATTCACCAGGGACAGAGTGGGGAACAGAACAGGCAGATCGAAGAAGTATACTGCTGAGGGGAGCAGCGGCCAGGTCAGGAGGGGTCTGCCGAGCTATGTGGTCACCTCTGGGGCAGGCGGGGATCGAACTCATGAGGAAGTGGCTTAAGCTTCTTTGTGCTGTGCCTTACCCCGCTGTGCCACCAGGGAGGGCCCTTCTCTATAAATCTTATTATCACCTCATGGTTGCAAGAGAGCTATGGCAGAATCGAGCATCATGTTCCTACCAGAATATCAGTAATAGGAAGGGGGAGAAGATCTTGATATCCCCTTCTCACTTTCTGATTGTCCTTTTTTAATCCATGAAGGAAATCTCCTCTAGAATGGTTTCTAACAAGCTTTCATTATCCAGAAGATAGTAGATTTAAATCCCAGTTGTGAAGGAGGTAGTCTCTTTTAGAAAGAAGCATGGAAACTGTTTGCAGTGTCAACATAAACATTTTTACTGACTATGATAATATACAATCATAAGACTTTTAAAAAACCCTGTTATAGTTGTATCACTCATTTGTTTTGATTTTAACAATGACTTTGTATCATTTGTCTTTATATCTCTATATCCATAGAAATTAATTTCAAAAATTCTTTTGCATTTGTACAGTGACATTAGGTTTCCCTGTGTTTCTGTCAACCACTTTTTATTTTCAAGAAGAAAGGCTGTTTTCTGACATATGCAAATTTTTACTTGATTTGACTATTCCTTTATTGTGTAGCATGTCATATTTATATTCCCAAGTCTTCTGAAAACTAGTAACCTTCAAAATATGATTTTTATACTGTTGCTCTTTAATTTTTATGTTTATATTTTGTTTAGTTCATACTTATTTTCTTTATATTTATGACTTTTTCTTTAAATATTCTGGTCTTCTATGTTATTTGTCAATAACAGAATAACTTCCTAATATATGGCTCCTCTCTACTTCTAAATCTGCCATTTTCAAAGATGTTCTCCAGTTCCCTATCTTCATTATGGTAGTGATTTTACAATACTACACTTGTAATCTAGTCTTATAAAATTATACACACATTCAAAAGAGTGGGAAAACTGATAAAATCTGACTAAAGCCTATAGTTCTAGTTAATTTTATTGTGCCAATGCTAGTTTCTTCATAAATTCTTCATTATTTAAGATGTTACTATTGGTAGATGTTTGTTGAAGGGTTCACAGTTTCGCTCAACACTGTTTTGTTTCTGGTGTACATCTATATTTTCAAGACCAAAAATTTAAGGTGTTTTCTCCTTCCCCTGTTATTTCAAGTTAGGCATATGTATGCAATATAAATTTTTTTTAAAGATTTATTTATTTGTGCATACAGAATTGGCGTACAGGCCTGAGGCTCAGGAGCGGTGAGAGGCTTCACCAGAGACAGAGCGGGGAACAGAACAGGCAGATCAACGAAGTACACTGCTGAGGGGAGCAGCGGGTGGGTCAGGAGAGGTCTGCCACACCATGTGGTCACCTCCGGGGCAGGCGGGAATCGAACTCATACAGAAGCGACTTTAGATTCTCAGTGCTGTGCTTTAACCCGCTGCGCCACCAGGGAGGGCCCTATGCAATATAAATTTTAAAATCTTGTATACTCTAACGGTGTATAAACACCACTAAAAATATTCCAAAATTCTCTTCTATTTTATTATAAGGGTTCTATTATGATAATCAAGTTTCTCTTATAACCATATATAGCCTCTTATTACATAATGTTATAAGAAAAAAATCCTGTCTAATGACATTATGCAATTGATTGGTAGGAGTAATACTGTTGCTTTTTTTAAAACATGGATAGCAAAAGCTATTGGATTTTACTCCAATATGTCAAAATAGCTGACAAATAAATTATAATTATTTTCTTTACATTTTTTTTTCCATTTGACTGCATCATGCATTATTCCTTCTAATATGATTTTATCTTTGCTTCTAAAATATTTCAACTTTGTACTCATTTTTTTTGGTATCTTTATGACTTCCTCCTCCTCGGAGTCCTGTTTTTTAAATTCCTATTTGCCTTCCTTTTTTTTAATATATAATTTTATATTCTTATTGGTCAAAAAAATCTCTTTTCCCTTCTGTTGTCTCTTCCCTCAATAAGCAGTCATTGGCCTGATTCTCTTTAAGATAATGTAAAAGATGTAAAATACCTTTTCCAAGAGGTCAAGACCTAGAGGAGAAACAAGACAAATATCAAATACCAGTAATATGAAACTCACAAATGACTCATATGAGCAACATAAATTTTCACAAATGCGGTGACCCTCCCCAGACTTGTCCATTTTGCTCTGTCTTTATCAGAAGTTGCATGCAGACATAACAAATACCGGAACCCCAAGCTTATTTAAACTTAGTGCAATTTGATCTTCAACAAGACTTTATTAAAGGCCTCAGCCTTTTTTGATTCTTTCTTGAGGGAAAGTTTATTTAAAACCTTAATATATAGCAATGGGAGTATACCAGCACTTTCACTCACTGCATGAGTTTGACTTACTTATTTAACCTTTACTAAGCTTTCATTTCCTCATCTATAAAATATAAAATAATACAGAGCTGTTGTAAGAATTATGCAGGACAATTCATGGAAAGCACTTAGTACAAAACCAAAATATTAGCTAGCACATCCCCGTAAATTTAGTTTTTTACTCCTTAATTATCAAGGTCACTGACTCTTAGAAAGTCAGTTTATTCATCTTCTACTCTCAGAATATTAATAAAGCAGTGTTCACTTTCCTGTAAGAATCCATTTGTTCTAGCTAAAGTCCTCCTTCAAAATAAATTTATTATATTTCATATACTTTGGGGTATGAATTTAATTCCTATGACCTTTCTTTCTTTCTTTCTTTCTTTCTTTCTTTCTTTCTTTCTTTCTTTCTTTCTTTCTTTCTTTCTTTCTTTCTTTCTTTTCTGGTTTAGTGTTAATGTAGTTCTAGTTTGCTGCTCCCTTTGATGGCCCTCTAATCAATCTCTCTCTCTACCCACTTCCCTGTATGTGTGTGTGTGTGTGTGTGTGTGAGAGAGAGAGAGAGAGAGAGAGAGAGAGAGAGAGAGAGAATGTTAGAATAAAAGGAAGAAAGATGACCCTCTATTCTGAGTAGCTTTACCTTTAATTGAAATTTTTGCTTATTTTGTGGTGATTAACACTGACATACGTACTATTAGAACTTTTATCTAAGGTGTCCTGTGTATCTGGAGTTGAGAGCTTACATGTACAGTTAGCAACAAAAGTATTGCTACCCAGTCTCCTGAGATTGAGTAGCCAGAATAGGACCTGAATAGAAAACTCTAGCCAGACAGGGAATGGTATTCACCTCATGAAAAAAAAAATTATTAATAGTGGCTCAGAAAAGAAGCATTTTTTTAGCTATTTAAACCAGTCACCAAAATTTCAAATACAGAAGATGAACCTCAGAGATCCCCTTAAAGAATAATTTAATACACTAGTATATTCCAAGAAATTCAGGAGCAAAATTTGAAATAGCGGGAGGACTAGTGAGGTATGTGGGGAGTTAGAGAATGAATTAGTGAGTGTTGCCCTCAGAATCCCACGAAGACATGAGGCTTCCAAAGAAGGATGGACCAAAGAAAGAATTCCCCAGACTGTCCTTAATTAAGGGTCTCTAAAAATAACCCTTTACGAAACAACCCCGTTTTCTTCCTGACCTACAGAAAAACAGCCTTCTTAGTAGAATTTCAGATGTCTTCATCAAAAATTAGTTGATTGTAACCAGGGGTGACTATTAGGTAATGGAGCTTAAGCTTCAGGGCCACCAACTAAATTAGCTTCCTGGGTCCCATATAGAATTTTCTATTGTAACTGTTGAAAAACTGAATTTTTCTTCTGAAAGAAGGTTCCCAAATTGTTGTTTCAGCCCCACAAACATTTCTCTCCTCCACTTGTAAAATATGGAAATTCACTTAAACCAATTTAAGTAACTCAAAACATAGGGTCTTTGTTTCTTGTTTCTACTTCTACTCCATTTTTCAACCCTTTGAAAAACAGTTCTCTCTGCTCGTGACCTCCAGGCCCTACTAGATCTCTGAATTTGAGTGTAGTTCTGGCTGACAGTGGTGCTAAATTTGGCTTTGACTCTACATGAACTTTCAAACCAAAAATTCCACATGCAAGTAGCTGACTGTTGACCCTATGCTCTAACAGCACTCCTCAGAGAGGGACCCAGCTGTTCCACTCAGGTCAGTTGTCACCTCCATGCACCCAGCATTAGGTACACTGGGAAGGTCCTGTCAAAGAGAACTGTTTCTTAGGAAAGTGGGAAGGCAAAATCTCCAAGGAGGAGTGAGTGGGTTGGCATGAATGTCATGTCTACTGAATTCAAAAGGAAGTTGACTCAGTGTTTTCAATCTACTTAAGATATACTAATAACTGAACAAGGAAGGGCAATGGCAAATAACTTGTTTTTTTCACTGTGATTCACATAGTACTCAGAAACGTGTTTCCCCTCTGTCTTCTTAATTTTTTAAATAATTTTGAAATCTCCCAGCAAATAGTTTTCAAAAGATGTTTTTAGTAAACCTCAAAATATTTCATAAGTTCTTTCTAATTATTATAGCACCCTGAAGTGACTCTATTAAGCTAGGAAAATGCCTAACCAATGCCTTTTTTACATCTAAAAATAGTAACATTTGTTTTCCTCTAGGTTAAATACCTTTGTATTTTATTCATCTGAGCACAGCCAAAAAAGATAAATAGTATTATTTTCTAGAAAACATAGACAAAAACTGGAAGCAATTATGACAGTCTAATTGACTCAGTTGCTTCTGTGTTTATAAACATATTCTGTAATGGGCAAAGAAATGCATTTATTAGCAAGCAGGTAAATCTTAAATGTGTTTGATGGGAATATAAGCAAGGCATGATCCCACACTTCTTAGGAGAACAGTCATTTTTTTATCTCCTGCTTTTTATGCCCATGCTGTAGAGCCATGGAGCAACAGGTTTCTGCAGACCCTACCTAGTATGTTGATCCTTGTGAGCAAACCACCAGAGTCCAACACAGTCAAATCTGTTCTCAGAAGGCAAGGTATAGTGTCCTAGCACTATAAGTCATACCCACTTTAGAAATATATGTCTTTGATTCAATTGCCTTTTCTCAGTAATGCAGCTCCATAGCTGTCACCTTGCTGACATTGCAGAGAGCCTGAAGCCTCCCTCTGCAGGCAGCTCCATGCCCAGCTACCAAAATTGGGCCTACCTCTTGCTGCCCAAATTATAATTCTTGTGTCTTGATATATTATTCTCCTTTATACTTTTTCATTAACTTGCCTCATTCTTACTCTGTCTTGTGTCTGAAGGACAGCATGCATACTAACCAGGTCTCTGTATCATGAATTCTGCTTCCAGTGCTCCCTGGATCTCTATGCTACTGCCTTGCCTTCCAGGGTGGGGCGGGGTTCAAACTCATTCAAAAATGGCCTTAGTTTCTTAGTGCTGTGCTTTAACCTGCTGCTCCACCAGGGATGGTCCCTTTTTTCTTTTACTTTTATAAATGCTGAATAATAAGATTTTCAATGCTGATTTTTTAAATTTCAGATGTCTAACATCTTTAGTCGGAGGAACTGATTTTTATATTCTATGGAAATGGAAAGATTCAAGTACTAAGAACTAGACCAAACTTTCCACATTTGAGTGACTATTTAAACATTGTTTAAATTAGAAACTAATTTAGTTTCTGCTATTTGGAAAATCAGTCCATGGAAAATTATTCATGTCTTTGATCCAGGAAACACTCATTTAGAAACTTCTACTTACAGGCTCTACATTATATTAGTATAGTCCTTCATTTAATACTGACAGTATCTTTGGAGAAACTGGAAGTCTGAAGAAGTGAAAAATGTAAATCCTTTACTTGAATCCTCTGGATCTGAATCAGATTTATTTCTATGTCATTATGTTGTCCCTTTGTTTTTAGATGTTCTACCTATAGACTACATAGTCATTGAAGTGTGGCTATATCTAAAAGTTAATGTGAAAATGTAAATGAAAGATAGACTTGACTAAAATACAGAAAAAGAATAGGATATTACCTCAGATAAATCTCCCTCATCTACCATAATTAAAGCTACTAAGCACAATTAATGGATTTACTACAAAATATTGAACCTGTCTTGGGGTCGTAATGGTCCTGTCACAAACCTGCTCTGAAAGATTCAATGCATTATCTTTGACAGGCTAATCCCCATGCTGAGTTCTTTTGATCATAGGGATCCTGAACAGGATGTTTTGTCATCTAGAAAACCAGCACTACTGGGAGGCCAGCTGGAGACATGTCATGAAAACTTGGCCCTGATTCCAAACCAACAGTGTGTTGAAATTAGGACATATCATTTACTTAGTTCCTAGCCACATACTTTACTACTGACAACTGGAGATTACTAATAATGTCTTCTATGTGTATGTACCCTCTTCCATGAGGATTTCCAGTTGTCACATTAGTGTGCAGCAGTCATTTAACTCCCTGATCATGGGGAGCTTTTAAATGCCCAGAACCTTTAATGCAGAGCAATGGAAAGAGAAATTCTGTGTTTATGCAGAGAAGGGTTGTTGTATACAGCTCCTCTGTGTGCCTAAGTGGAAATTGTACTATACATCCACTTAAAGTGAAAGAATGAGTGGTGGTCTTTCTAACCAGCTTTGGAACCAAACAAAAGTTATGGATTTAACACCTGAACACACCTAACACCCCCTCCCCCCCATTGTTTTTTTTTTTTAATATTTATTTGTTCATACAGAATTGCGGTACAAGCCAGAGGTGCAGGGGTGGTGAGAGGATTCACCAGAGACAGAGTAGGGAACAGAGGAGGCAGACAGACAAAGTACACTGCTGAGGGGAGCAGCGGGCAGGTCAGGAGTGGTCTGTTATGCCATATGGATCACTTCCGGAGTGGGGAAGTGAACTCACACTGAAGCAGCTGTGGCTGGCTTGCAGTGTTGTGTCCTAACCTGCTGTGCCACTAGGGAGGGCTCCCTAACCTCTTTTTTTTACTTATCTCCTGGTCACTTATCATTTGTGTTAATTTTCCTGGCAGACAGATAATAACAAATCACTTTATTAAGATGTACTGTATATGGGAGCTTTGCATAATGTAACTTTTAATTCATTCTTCATACAGTGTTTTAAAATATCTATTACTATCCCCATTTTTAGAGCATTAATAGAAAGACTCAGGTAAACCAGGTAGCTTGGGCAGATATCACATGGTATAAAATTATCAAGGTATGACTAAGACCACATTCATTTGACTTTGGAGTCTCCATGTTTACAAACTTATTATGACACCTCAGAATCCCCCCCCATAATACTGGCCCTAGATCACCCCACCCTATTTTCCCCAGCTATTTCTCTGTTGGTTTTCTTTCTTGTATATTTTAGTCGACTTTACAAAAATAGCCCCCCATAATGATGCCTATATGTCTAATAGACACATTGGTCTGCCTGCAACTCATGCTTTGATCAGACCTTTTACTTCAGTTCAGTCCTCCCAATGCATCTAAATCATCAGACAGCCCATTAATTTAAAAGCAAAAAGAAGTTTCAGGATTCAGACTGTGCTATTCTCTACCTAGAATCCTAAGGATATTGAACTTCATGATCTCTATGAAGAATATTACTCAAGGCATAATTTGAAGATCCTTCTTTAATATGGAAATGAACACATAAATTGTACTTTTTTACCATTTCCCCTTTGTCTACATCATTCAAATTATTTGCCTACAAAATATATTTAATATTTTTGTTTAGTCTTCTTTTAAATCTATTTTTATTGCATTAATTTTAATTTAGGTAACATTGGTTTACAACACTGTGTGATTTAGAGACATAAAAATCATGTTACCACACTATTCCCACACCAAAGCATCCATAAATCTCCACTGTAGTCCATTGGGCCCCTCCCACTTTATATGAAGATAGTTTGAAATATGTGTGTATGTAAATTAGCATTCGATTCCTGGAGAGAAATGTTACTAAGTTTTCACTAAATTTATAACACAAAATCAACTTTTTTTTTTTTGATTTATACATCATTTAACATTTTAAAAATTAAGATAAGGAAACTTTGTTTTATTTGCTAGTTATTTAACATTGAATTGCTAGATATTTAAAGGCTTCTGTTGCCAGCTTATTCCATCCCTGCATAGAATGTTGCAGAACAAAAGTAATTAGAATCCCACTCCACTCCATTTTGGTGAAACCAAACTGCAGTATTGCTGCAGTTTGGTTTTGAGTGTACTTGAGAAAATATAAAGGAAGCATGTTCCAAATAGAGTCAACAGGGAGGCCTAGAGACTTGAAACCATTTCTGAAGAGGCATAACTGAAGAAGCCTGAAATATTTAACTCAAAGAAGAAAAATTGCGGAGGAAATAGAGTGACTGTTGCCAAATGATTGGAAAATTCTTGGGACAGAGCCTTTTATACCTTATTTGAGACTTGCAGGAGCAGAATCAGGGCCTTCCATGGACCCTACACAGTTACCTGGATTGTGTCCTGCATGAGGACACTCCACTAAGGGAGTGGCAGTTCAGATTTCCCCATGATCTGCTGACAGTCAAATCTTCTGTCTGGAATAACCTATAGGATTCAGAAGCTGTTGTTTGAAATTGTGCATTTCTAATTTCACAAAAGCAGTGTGTGTTATGTAGCTTCTGATTTCAAGTTTATATAATAAAAATGTTGCCTTTAGTCATTAGTTAGTTGTCCTTAGATAAAGTAGACTTCCTCAAATATTAGCTGTAAAGAAATCTGCTAACCAATAAATAGAAATTAAATTTTAATGACAACACAACAAGGTATCTTAATCAGAGGAAATCTGAGAAAGACAAGACCTGAGTCTCAATTTCAACACTAGCAATGGTTGTTGAGGTAGCGTGTCTAGCTGGAAAGAATCCAGGCGGTGCCATGTAGCATCCAGTGAGTGTTGTGACATGCAGCAGGTGGCTCTGAGGTTGGAGTTGGCATCAAGAGGAACCAGGCAAAGATAATAGACAGGTGGAACACCCTTGTGAGAAAAACAGGAGCCAGCAGTCTCTAGAAACACCACCAAATGGATGATAATCTACATTAGAAGGATAATGTCTGAAGGTAGCAGAGCTCCCATGTGACGGCTGTGGTCTAATGCTGGTGAGAATATGGACAAAGAGCAGTCTGTAGATTTTGTTGTTGTCAGTATACATCTGATGGTCACTAGGGAAAATAGTGTAAAAATAGGTCTACCATACAAGTAGTAATTCTACTTCTGATTACATATGTCTAAAGAAAATTAAATCAGGCTTCCAAAGCAATATCTGCACTCCTATGTTCTCTGTATCATTCACCATAGCCAAGACATGGAAACAACCTAAATGTCTATCAGTGGGTAAGCAGGTAAAGAAAATAAGGTCTCAGCTTGATGGATGAATAAGACTACTATGTATGTCCTTTCTTCCATAGGTTTCTTTGTTCACCTTTTATAAGAATAGCACTTATAAAGATATAACGTTTTGATATAGCCTCTTTGACATTCTGTCACTTCAATATGTAAAATTTAAAATATATATATATAAATTAAATTTAATTTATATACATATACATATATATATATATATATATATATATATATATATACACACACTTAAGGGCAAATTTAATGAACATAAGAGATGTCATTCTCATTCTGCCATCCTTCATCTGTTCTCTTCATGGTATGTGAAGCCAAGAGTTAAGCTAAAGCTAGATATGGTTCCAATATAACTTCTGGACATCCACAAGCCAGAGATTTGGTAAGAGTCAAGAAAAAAGAGAGATTGTAGACAATATTTATGCAAAGAATTCATTATTTTCAGTTCAGAATTTAATATAAAAATGTTACCTTGCAAAATTGCTGCATATGTGACATAAAAATGGCCATATCAAATTTTCACCTGTACATACTTATGCTGTAAAGTATAGCTATTTCCAAATTTCTGACTTTTTAATTATAATTTTATTTGACTACATTTTTAAAATGTTAAAATTTGGAATTGTGGTATAATTGCTATATTATATAACCAGATTACTGATTTTTTTATTGTGACTTCAGTGACATCAGGATAACCGTGTTACTCTGGTGATGTATTTTATGCTAATGTGTCCCCAAATTTACCAAAAATACAACAAATCTCTCATCCTTATTAAAAATCATCAGAATGTTTAAAGCCATCACTCATTATTAGACCAATTTGTTACAGTTCTATGAAAGTAAAATAAATTATTTCATCCAACACTCTTTTTTCTAAGATGTAACCAGATGGAAATTTTATACCTGTGGGAAAAGGTTATAATATACAAATAATTGATATTTATGTTTTAAAAGTCAAGTACTCAATAGAAGTCTCAGGATAATAGCTATTTCTCTGTTGCTTTGGTTTTCTTGTTTTAATTTTTCTTCTTTTTTTTTTAACCATTTAAGGACAAACTCTTACAAATAACTGCCAACCTATCTTCCAAGTGCACACCCTAAGAATTCATACACATCAAGTCAGAGAATCTAATGATACTTCATACCTAGAAATGTGAAGTGTTGACCAGTATATGATGTACTAAATGCAGTCCCAAGAACACTAACAACTGTAACCATAAGCATCACCATGTATTATAAAGAAAAAAAAAACTAGTATCCCCTTTAATAGAAACCCATAGTACTTCTCAATTAAATTATTTTTAATTTGGAACAAGTGATGATTTAAATATGTATCACTACTAAATTTGGTTTCCAACTTTTTACTATTACTGGTTATATAAAACCTCACAGGAAATTCTGGGAAACAAGTAGAAGAATATTGCTAGCTTTTCCCATTTTCTGTTTTATACAGTCTTTGATATGTATAATATATATCAAATATATAATATATATCAAATATATAATATATATAAAAGACTGTGTGTGTGAATATATATGTGTATATATCTATATATATATATATGATATGATGATTTGGATGCCAATTCCTTTACCATTTATTAAATAAGGATGTGCTACAATCAACAATTAAAGAAATAGTTACTCCCTAAAGTTAAAATGTTTACCTTGACTATAATTCTCCTGTAGTAGTAACAAGAAATATTAGCTAAAATAGTGTAGATCTACTGGCTATATTAATCCAAACAGAACAATATTTAACCCAAATGTAAAATAAAAGCTACCTTATTGGTCTATAAATGCAGAATAACCAATGCCATGAGGGGTAGGGGGGGAAATGAAACAAAGTTTTAGGTTTCATGCAATCTTACCCTGATCCCTTATATAAAGATGTCTTCCAACTCTTCCACACCTCTATTGATCCATTTATTTCCTCCATCTAACAGAGTCTAGGATTGGACAGGCATTTAACTGGAATCTCACACATTTTTTTCTGTAAAAGAGCACTGAAGAAATAAATGCTCATTTTAAGAATAGTAAAAGAAAATTTACTTTTTGCTACCTCCTGGTAGGTTTCAAAGTTCCTTTAAAGAGTAAAACAAACAAGTAATAACAAAACAAATAAGCCTAGAACACTCCAGGATTATGCAAGCTTCTTGATAGAGTTACTTCAGTCTTTTCAATTCATTCAATTTAATTAACATTTGCTAGGTAGAAGAATGTTTGTATGGATAGATAAATAAATGGATGAGTGGATGGATGGATGGTTGGAAGATGAAATGGATGGTTAGAAGATGGAATTGATGGTTAGATGGTGGAATGATGGGAGAAAAAGGAAGAGACTTAGTCAAATAACCTTATTAAAAACAATAGCCTCTATTTCAATATGTACTTCCTTCTTTTCCCTTTACTTCCTAAAAAAAAAGTGGTCTCAGCACTACTGTGACATGTGTTGTTATTAGTCTGCTACTAAAATTAAGTGCTGAGGTTTTTAAATTGTTTTTTATTTTAACTTACAACAGATTCAGTTATCTCTATAATAAGGTCACTCTTACTTATTTGCATTCCAACATATTTGTTATATGAACAAAAGGAAGGCTACTCAATAGAAAATCAATCATAGAATGTGTTACACCTGTGGACAGTCTTGTGTGTCTCAGCAAAATCAAAATGTTGGGGACTGCTGCTTAGAAATAACAATCTTAGGGCCCTCCTTGGTGGTGCAGCGGGTTAAAGCACAACACTAAGAAGCTAAAGCCACTTCTACATGAGTTCGATCCCTACCTGCCCCGGAGGTAACCCACATGGCGCAGCAGACCTCTCCTGACCCACCCGCTGCTCCCCTCAGCAGTGAATTTCAATAGATTGGCCTGTTCTGCTCCCCACTCTGTCCCTGGTGAATCCTCTCACTGCCCCTGCACCTCTGGCCTGTTCCCCCGTTCTGTATGCATAAATAAATAAATCTTTAAAAAAAAAAAAACAGTCTTAGCTGATATTTACTGAATAAATGATTGGTGCCAGCTATTTTTCCAAAATCCTCATATGTATTATTTATAAGATACATAAATAAATATAGGGATAAAGGTAGTGTATTATAGCCACAACTGGTTTGGAAGTAGCCCAAGGTCACACAATTGATAAGGTATAGAATCATCATCAAAATCTAAGACATATAGCAACACCTTCGCTTTGCTGTTTAACAATGAGGGATTTTTTAAATTTTTTGATTAGTGTGAAAATAAGCAAATCTAATTAAATACTTGTTACTACCATGTCTGGAGGGCATTCAAATAGATTATTCTATGACCAAAATTAAAAAATAAAATCGGCCCTTCCTGGTGGCGCAGCGGGTTAAAGCACAGCACTGAGAATCTAAAGCCGCTTCCGCATGATTTCGATTCCCGCCTGTCACGGAGGTGACCACATGGCGTGGCAGACCTCTCCTGACCCGCCCGCTGCTCCCCTCAGCAGTGTACTTCGTAGATCTGCCTGTTCTGTTCCCCACTCTGTCTCTGGTGAAGCCTCTCACCGCCCCTGAGCTTCTGGCCTGTACTCCAATTCTCTATGCACAAATAAATAAATCTTAAAAAAATAAAATAAAATAAAATCATGAAATTAGTCCATATTTTACATTCTTTTAAATATAAAATCTTTCATTCTATTGGAAAAACCATATATTCCCTGTACACTGAACAAATAGCGCCTCTACTAAAACAAAATCAAAAAGATGTATGATTTTTCTGCTCTATAATTCTCCAAAAATGAGAACACTATTTTCTTACAGAACCTTGTAAAATTAGACAGAAAATATGCTTCTGTTTAATATAAAGACCCCTAGAATTAATAAAACTTTTAATTTATTTTTTAATCAATGAGATTAGATTTTTGATTTCTACACATAGTTTAGAATCAGATTTTCCTATTTACCTTTTCTTTCTGGCATTAATATTACTAAAGCTAAAATAAAATGTACCAACTAACGGTGATTTTCAAATGTAATGTTACTTTTTTCATACTTGCTTATTGGAATTTGTAAAACATGCTGTTCAGTTTGTATAATTTAACAACAATTATTATAATTTATAGTTCTGTGGTATAGCTATAATAAGCATGATATAAAATTTCTGAAGTACACCATCAATTTTGCAAAACAATCTCAAACACTACTAAATAAAGCAGTTCTTTAGTTATCTGCATAGTGTGAGTGGATTTCATTTAGCCCCACTGGAAATCTTATTCTAATACAATCTTCAATTTTTTGTGAGCTAGAAAAGAACAAAAATGCTTATGTGATATTTCTGCTTCCAGATATCAGATGTGATTTATAAATGAGGAAGGCAACTGCACAATGGTTTTAACTGGTTTAGAAGAGTTCCACTTTCTCTTTAATCGTTTCAGAGGCCATCTTAGTATTTAGATTTCCAAAGCATGTTCAAAGGAGTAGTGTTTTAACGCATTAAATATAATTTGGAAGAGCTCCATTTGGCTTCTGAGATGGTGAGTTGAGTGAAGGCCCTTCAACTAGAACCATTCTAAGGAATTTATATTTGGAAGGTGCACGCACATACTGGGAAGTACATCTCCAATATACATACATATTTATCCCTACAAAACTTTGATAAGTCTTGTAACTATTTAATAACTTTAAATAGTTGAGAAAAGACTACATAAACCCTGACATGCAATAATATATAGATTCCAAGAATTTATTTTTGGATTAAAATTCCTTATTTTGCATGTGAGTAAACCTAAAGTTTGCTGATATTATATTTAGGATTTTTTTTTTAAGATTTATTTATTTGTACATACAGAACTGGGGTACAGGCCAGAGGCTCAGGGGCGGTGAGAGGCTTCACCAGAGACAGAGAGGGGAGCAGAACAGGCAGATCTACGAAGTACACTGCTGAGGGGAGCAGCGGGCGGGTCAGGAGAGGTCTGCCACGCCATGTGGTCACCTCCGGGGCAGGCGGGAATCAAACTCATGAGGAAGTGGCTTTAGCTTCTCAATGCAGTGCTTTAACCCGCTGCGCCACTAGGGAGGGCCCTATATTTAGGATTTTAATTATGATATCCTTGAGCATTAAAAATCATAGTTACTTAATATAAATAAGAATATCTCTTCCAAAATGATTGAAAAAATATTTTTTTAAAGATTTATTTATTTATTCATACAGAACTGGGGTACAGGCCAGAGATGCAGAGGGTGAGAGGATTCACCAGAGACAGAATGGGGAGCAGGACAGGCAGATCGATGAAGTACACTGCTGAGGGGAGCAGTGGGCGGGTCAGGAGAGGTCTGCCACGCCATGTGGGTCTCCTCCGGGGCAGGTGGGGATCGAACTCATGCGGAAGTGGCTTAAGCTTCTTTGTGCTGCGTTTTAACCCGCTGCGCCACCAGGGAGGGCCCTGAAAAAATATTTTAATAAAAAAGATCCATTCTTACTATATTCTGAACAATAAAATAAATAGTATAGTTTTAGTTTTCTTGAAAATACACTGTCAGTAAGTTTACCAAATTAGTCAAATAAGCAAAACATTGGTTGATTATTATAATTGTTGTTATTTTGGGGAAAAAATGTTAAGTTACCAGGAAGAATTAATTATCATCATACTGAATATCTTAGTAAAGGGGTGATAAAGTTGTAGAAATAGTGTAAAATATAGTTCTGAGATATAATTGGTATGCTAACAATTATTTATTGCAAATGACTTGACAACCATACAGAGAGATCTTTTGGTGAAATTTATTTTCACTTGAGTAATTGAGATCACTAAAATCAAAGCAAAAAACTTATTATTTCTCAGGTCTGATGGGAATAACTTAATGAAGAAGAAAAATATCAACTAATCTGTTGTCAAGTGAGTAGTAATATCACAAAACTAACAACTGTAATTATAATAGTTACCTCTGATTGAGCATCTGTTACAATCTAAGCACTATGCTAGACACTTCACAGTCTAGTCATTCCCATTTTACAAATGGATAAATGGAGTCTCATATCCTACTTTACAGTTAGGACATGAATTCAATACCTAGTTGTATCAAGAGCTCTTGTGCTTCATTACTTTACATACCCCCTGAAATATTTCTAAGTTCATCGAAACATAATAATATTTGTGCAAAATAGAAAGAAAAATTTCTCAGAAAAGCATACTAAGGCTTGTAGTTTAATATTTTCCTTAAACAATACAGTTTTTTCAGTAATGTTGCCATTAACAAAAATGCTTTCAGGAACCTGGTTTAGAATTACATGCATACCATGCAGCTCATTTTTTGGATTGTTTTCACTAATGAATTTGTCCATTAAATTTAGATTTTATTTTTACAAGCTGTATGAAAGTATTTAGAATCGTGTTTTTGCATAAGGTGGGTGATGAATGCAATAAGAATAATATTTGATCACAAACTTATAGAAAGTCATTGTGACAATAGCATCACAGTGTAGTCAGGGGTAGCCCTTCAATCCCTTAATTGTGTGTTTTACCATATCTCTCTGATACATCATGAGCCCTCCATTGTAATAAATGTCACTGGGTATTTTACCCAATAATGTGAATTTCCCATGATGTTGTCATTGATAGCACAAAAATAAATTATCTTGTTTCACTTAGATTTTGGCAAGTAGATTTTTTTCCATTTGGAGTTTCCACTGCAGACTTTTATGATTTGCTTCCAAGATTTATTGAAAGCAACATATTTCATTACCAATTACTATCATCCTCAGATGCACATTATTTTGTCCACTTTACTTGAAAGAACACAGCATATCTCAAGTTGTTATGGTGTTTTTACATCAGTCAGAACCTATAAAACATCTTGACAGAAATTTTCATTTCTTTTCCCCCAGTGTTACTTATTTCATTCTTAACTTGTTTTGTTTAAGTTTAATTAAACAACCATTATGCATTCAGTCTTTTTAAATAGCCATTACTGAAGCATCCAGAAGTAGGAGGGAGAGAGTAGGGCTAAGAACAAAGAGGAAACACAACTTTGGTAGACCATGGATGGTTTTGTGATGAGTAAACTACAATGGTGGTACTTGATCTGGGGAAATCCTAATGTTACCCCTTCCTTATGTTTCCCCAATTAAAAAAATAAGTAAATTTATAAATTTCAAAGATAAGAACAAAGAACCCACTTATGTTCAATTCATTATTTTTCTTTTTCTCTGGGGTTCTTCATGTATTGTTTCAATTTTTATATCACATTACACTTAGAAATATTGAGAAAATTAAAAATATAATGCATAATGTAATTGCCAATGTACCTGCCACCAATAAACAAATGTGCATTTTGTTATGATTGATTGCATTCTATTTTTGACAAATTAAGATCTGTGTCTACTCAAGTAGGCTTGTGAGCTATCTGTTCCTTTGCACAAATGTACTACTGCTTCCCATCAACATTCTTGATTACAATATGTTTCAAACATCTGATAGAGCAACTCTTCCCCCTTTGTCTTCTCCTTTTTAACAGTCTTCTCTAATTCTGGATCTTTATTCTTCCATGTAATTATTAAATCATTTTGTTAGTTTGCCCTCTCCTGCCAAAAACATTTAGGGTTTGCTTGTAAATTGACATAATTTACAGAAAATTTAGAAAGAACTGGTATTTGAATGTATCTTCATATCTATGTGTTTGTCCTATATTGACATTCATTCTATTTTTTTGTGAATAACAGTGTATAGCCCAGACATTTGTTTACCTTTTTATACTTATGCCTAAAAACAATGTAGGTTTTATTACCATTATGAATAGTGTCTTTTTCTATTTCATTTTCTGTTTAACTATTGATACTGCATAGGAAGATACTGATTTTCATGTATTGTTCATACATCCCACCACCTTGCTGAATTACCTATTTAGTTTTTCTTTTTTTTAAGATTTATTTATTTGTGTATGCAGAACTGGGGTACAGGCCAGAGGTGCAGGGTCATTGAGAGGATTCACCAGGGACAGAGTGGGGAGCGGAACAGGCAGATCCATGAAGTACCCTGCTGAGGGGAGCAGCAGGCCTGTCAGGAGAGGTCTGCCATGCCATGTGGATCACCTTGAGGTGGGCTGGGATCGAACTCATGCGGATGTGGCTTTAGATTCTTAGTGCTGTGCTTTAACCCCCTGCACCACGAGGGAGGGCCCACCTATATAGTTTTAATGGACAGTTTTATAACATCTCAGGCTTGTATATAAATTATCAAGTCCATTAGTTATGCCAGCTTTATTCTTTACCTTTTCAACGCAGTTTCTTGTCTTATTGCTGTGACTATAACCTCTCCTATAATAGTGAAAGCAGACAAAGGGCAAATAGCAGAAGCAAAAAGTGAAAAAAGAGAAAAAAGAAAGCCCATTTAGATTGTTTCAAGGATGAGAGAACCAAAAGAAATTAAGGAATTAAAGATTATGTTCAAACTATTGACAAGTAATCCAGTTAGATGGTGATAACAGTGATAGCCAATTTTTCATGAGTGCTACTACATATTGGAAACTGCTAAATATTTTATATTTGAATCATATTTAATCTTTAGGATTATCATAAGAGTAGAGGTACTGTTATTACCATTCTAAAAATTAAAAAACTTCTAGAGTTCAGTGACTTGCTCATGGTCATACAACTAAGGATTGATGGATACAGGACACAAATCCAGGTCCACACATAGAACCTGCAACTTTATACCACTTATTTTCATAAATAAGTTTAATTTTATGCCTTTAGCTCTGTGAAGATCATAAATAGAAATAATGGACAGAGCCCGAGCATAAATTATTTCAAGCTCATGTTCACTTCCTTCTCTAATGTGTCTCTGATTATTTTCTCTGAGGTTTATTTAAAATATATATATATATATATAAACCCATGTTTCCTAGATCCACTTAACAATTTTGAGTACCAATTACATGTTAAGTGGGATGGAGTGTTCTAAAAAAGCAAAAATACAGTTTCTTCAAAGAGATTTAAGTATGCTGAAGCAGACAAAGGATGATGTGACTGACTGTAATTTCAGGCAGAATGAAAGAAATGTTATACATGAACATATAAGCAAAATGCTACTGGGAATAAAAGCCAGGAAACAGATTAGATTACCTTCTGAGATCCTTTCCAGCGGGTGATTCTGTAATTTAGTCTTTACTTTCAGCTTTTTTACTGTGTTATCTCTGATAAAAGAAGATAAAGGGAGGTGAATTACTATGGAGGTTTGCAGATGCACTGAAATTTTTAATAAACACGATTGGAGGGTGGTTACAGTATACAGTCCCACTAAATAGTAATTTTATAAGATTTAAGATTGCCAACTTTAAAATGTCAAAATATCCCAATTTATATGTTGAAAGTCCTGTACTATTACAGATATATTTAGTCTCTGAATTTTGTTCCTACTGTACAGAGAGAGCTTCATGTTACAATTGCATGTGGGTGGTTCTAAGATTCATCTGCATAATTGTTAGTAATACAGAGCAAGGTACAGGCATCAACTAGGAAATACTTGTTAAAAAAAAAAAAAGGCCTGAATTTGCATAAGCAAATCTTGGGTGAACTTTTTCTCAATATACAAGATGTCACAAAAATAAAGAAAATGCTGTGAAATGTAGAGTGAAGTGAGAGAATCCATAATAATTATTGTCTTCGGGAAAAACACAAAAAAAGAGAATCCAATTGAAATGCTCAGAAGTGTTGATGTTTTTACTTGACTTGTCTTTAACTTTCAGGTATTCATTTTTTTAAAAAATCTGTGCTTTTAAAATTTGTAATTGAGAGTTTGGGATAATTATGCATGTTGGGATATTATTATTATTTTTTCTTCTCTCCTTGTCAGCACATCCCTACACATTCTTGGGATGCTTTAACTTGTTGTTTTTGCATTCCTTGACCTTATGTTGATTGTAAGGTATTTTTCTGAAGTACTAAGGGAAGCTTGACAACAGTATGTATCATTGTAGGAGCTTTGTGGTCTTCATTGTTGGAAACCACTTTTATTTTTTCATGTCGGGGGAAACAGATCTATATACCATTTTATTTTCAGCTTGATTTAGAGAGTTTTAATGTGACTAACAAGTTATGACTCATACAGTTGTTGGTCTGTAATTAATCACAGCCTGAGATCTATCAAAACCCACTCTTTTGTGAAATATCTAGCAGTTGTGAGCCATAAAACCAGTCTTCTTTCTCTACTCTTAAGGTGTACCAGGTCTTTATTGTCTGATGAGAGTTGATAACAATACGAATAGCACCTGTGCTCTCTGCACTTGTCAAAATGTTAAACAAGATGATTTTTCTTCTGACACTGTTTTCCTCGACTAACTTATATTACCATTTCCTTCTAGAACAGTTGATGGCTTCTGGTTTTAAATGAACAATGTGGTTTTTTTTTTTCTAGATGTAATGTAATTTTAATAATATAATATCACTTGGTATTATAAATCAATATCATTAATTTGAAAAATTCTGATAAGACTACTTTTTCTGCTGAACTCATGTTTTATTAAAAATCCCTGAAGCATCTATCACTAGGTTTTATGAACTCCTCTTGAAAATTCAAAGCCAAATTTTTAGAAGATATACAAAACAGAAAAGAAGGAAGAATCAAATATAAAACAAATGTACTTTGCAATGCAGCTGATGGGGAGAGAAGAAAGAAGTAATAATAGAGTATTTTTAAGCAGCAGAGAGAGATAGTGTCAAAAAAGCACTGTGCATTTATAGAGGCTAGGAGTGAAAGAGAACTGAACAGAACAGTTCCCCATTGCTACCTGAAAGAAAATCAAAAGCTGATCTCATCACACAGCAGGTAGTAAGTAAGAACAAGAGGAGAGTTTTTGCTGGACTGCCATAAAAAATAAGGAAATGGACATAACAAAGAATATATAAGAGGCTAAAATCTAAAACAAGGCAAATTAAAAGGAGTGCAGGAGACTTAAAATGTCAAGCACAAGTGAGGCCAAATGAAGTATAAGTTACTGCAAAGAGAAGCTCGCTAACAAAATTAAATCCAGCTTTATATAACATAGTAACTACTGTTGTGATCACTTGATATGATAAGTCAATACCATTAAGAGCATTTATAATATGTTTTCATCATTTTCTCAAAAGTTATATTATGAAATAAAGTTCCCACTCAAAGCAGGTGCTTAAAGATATGACAGTTAAAAATGCTGATACATGTAAAACTAACAAAGGTCTGAATGCTTTTAGCAAAAGATTTTATGTTGTGATGGAATGGTGCTCTTGCCTGATGATACTCTTTGATCCAAGATATAACCAAGATTCTATTATTACATTCACCCTTAGGGTTTCCTCCTGCACCTTCTTTATATGTGTTAAGTGAATTTCTGAAACTATACTAAATACTACAATTAAAAGATAAAAATTTTAAAACTTAGTATATTGTATGAAGCCAAATTAAATATATAACATAGTGATAGTGAAAATAAATTATGAAAAGACATGTAGCAAGAACCTAACCAGAAGGAAGAAGGTATAATTGTATTAAAAGCAGGCAAAATAGGGCCCTCCCTAGTGGCGCAGCAGTGCAAGTTCGATCCCAGCTGTGGAGGATATCCACATGGCATGGCAGACCTCTCCTTTGACCTGCCCATTGCTCCCCTCAGCAGTGTACTTCCTTTGATCTGCCTGTTCTCCCACTGTCTCTGATGAATCCTGTCATCGCCCCTGCAGCTCTGGCCTGTGTCCCAGCTCTATATGTATAAATAAATAAATAAATCTTAAAAAAAAAAAGCAGGCAAAATATTTTTTTTAAAAGATTGATTTGTTTATGCATACAGAACTGGGGTACAGGCCAGAGGTGCAGGGGTGGTGAGAAGATTTACCAGAGACAGAGTAGGGAGCAGAATAGGCACATAGACAAAATACACTGCTGATGGGGAGCAGCGGGCGAGACAGGAAAGGTCTGCTGCACCTTGTGGGTCACCTCCCTGGCTGGGGAATGAACTTGTGCTGAAGCAGCTGTGCTACCTTCGTAGTGCTGTATTTTAACCCGTTGTGCCACCAGGGAGGGCCAAAGTAAATTTTAAAACATTATGAGAGCTAAAGATGTTTTGTATGTAAGGTAAAAATTGAAAATTAGCAGAAAAGAGATTGTCAAATCCAAAAGTAGAGGGTAATAATGTATCCTAGACAATTCAGGGAAGGCTTCTGGAAAGAAAGGAAGTTGATGCTTGTATTGGGACTCAAAATATCCCCACTGTTGTCCAGGTAAACAAGATAGAGCTAATAAAGGGAAACAAGTACAAAGACAGAGACAATTTTAACATTTTTTTTGGAAAGTTCCAAGTACTTAGCTATGAGTCAGTCCATAGAGGGTGAGCAATATGAGAAAATGAATTTCAGGTAGGAGTTTATATACTTTGTTCAACTTTTTCTTTAAAGAAGTGAACAATCAGAGAAGAACATGAAGTAGAGGAAAGTCACTATCAAATTTTGATTTGAGATCAGTTCTGGGGTCAGTGAGCATTATAGTTTGAGAGGTCCAGACTGAGTTTGTGATTAATCATATTTCTAGTCCAGAATCAGAGGAAGATGAAGTACTGACAGAAACTCTAAAACCAAGTTATGTCAATCAACATAATGTGGGATTTACTTCTCTAATGATGACAGTTTCCTGAACAACCTAACCCTGGTGAATATCCCTGGAGATATCTTAGTTCACTGCCACATTGCATTCCTGATTACTCTTTCAGTCATCTATTTTCTTATCCATTTATTCTATTGAGCAACTAATATTACAAGACATTTTTTACTTTTTAAAGATTGATTTATTTATGCAGACAGAACTGGGTATAGGCCAGAGGAGCAGGTGCAGTGAGAGGATTCTCCAGAGACAGAGTGGGGAGCAGAACAGGCTGACTGAGGAAGTCCACTGCTGAGGGGAGCAGCAGGCAGGTCAGGAGATGTCTGCCTCGCCATGTGGGTCACCTCTGAGGTGGGGATTGAACTCACACTAAAGTGGCTTTAGCTTCTTAGTGCTGTGTTTTAACCCGCTGAGCCAGGAGGGAGGGCCCTAATATTACAAGACTTTTTAAAGCATTCAGGATACCATAGTTAGCAAAAGGAAAAAAATTCTTCCTAATACAGCCTACATTCTGTGTTTATTTGTACATCTGTGTACATGGAGAAGATACAGACAAACGTAATTACAAGGAACATTATAAAGTTATTAATACTGTGGGGAAAAAAATTAAGATATGGACTGTGCCTGAGCAAAGAAGGAACTAGTATTTTAAGTAAATACTCAATACAGGCCTTGCTGAGAAGGAAATATATGAAGTAGGATATGAAGATAATGAAGAAGCCATGTAAATATTGAAGGAAGAGTGTTCTAGTCAGAAACAGGATTACTTTTACATTTGTCATCTCTGTTAACTTAAATGGATCAAAACAATTATTCTGACATCTGGTATTTTACATTTGAGGCTTCCTAGGAAACATACTTGATATATATTCCTATACAGCCAATAGAGTCAATAATATATTTAAAAATATGTATTTATATTTATATCATTCTTCATTTTTGTACAATGTATGATTTCCCCGTGAAATTCCCACCCTCAACTCCCCCATGCACCATCACCATAGTCCCTCGTGCTCTTCCCACCCTTGTCCTGGTCCTTCCTCAGCCTCCCCTACAGAATGTCTCTGATCTAGTTGCCTGGTGATTTTGATTCTTACTTTATTATAATTACTATCCCCTCCCATTCCTTATGTGGTTCCTCTACATTCCTCCTATAAGTGAGACCATTCGATATTTTTCTTTTTCTTTCTGGCTTATTTCATTGAGCATAATCCCTTCCAGCTCCAAGAATAATATCACTTTTAAAGGAAGTGATTTAGAAAACAGCCATCAATACACAGAGTTACTCAATACCTTGAGTTTCCCTGTTTCTGTGCTATCATTCAGCCTAGTCACTGTCACTCTTATCTCTGTGACATTTGGTTCTTGCAAAGTGACTTGAGTGGCACTGAACTTTGATAGATGGTCAATCATGGCATCTTTGTTAGAAATGATATGCAAATTGTTATAAGATATTATGTCTCAGCTTTTATTCTGAAAACAAGAAAGAACAAAACCAAATTTCTCTTAAGATCGAATACTAAGAGAAGGTTAAAAATTAATTTCCCTCCAGCTTTGTCTTAGTTGACAATTCTTCTGGGATAAGGCTGATTATTTTTATGCTTCTTCATGGAGACTGTCAGATCTGTCTGATAAGGTGAAAATTAACGTGAGGAGATTGTATAAAGTGTATAAAGAATATTATTTATATTAAATTGTTCATTTTAGAGGATAAGGAAGAAACATAGAGGAAAATTCAAGCTCTTTACATTGGTTGTCTTATTTTCATCTGTTTTGTTCACCTACTCCTACCCTGCCTCAGGCAATCGCCAATTCATTATCTGTATCTATGAGTTATTTTTTGTTAGAGTCCACATAAAAGTGAAATCATACAGTGTTTTTCTTTCTCTGACTTGATTCACTTATCATATTGCCCTCAAGTTTCATCAGTCTTCAAGATTGTCACAAATGACAAAATTTCCTTTTGATGACTGAGTAATAGACTATTGTATCTGCTTATATATGCCACATTTTCATTATCTATTTATTCATTGATGGACACTTATGTTAGTTTCATGTCCTGGCTTATGTAAATAATGATTCAATGAAAACGGGGGTGCAGGTATCTTTTCAAATTAGTGTTTCTATTTCTTTTTCACCTAAGTACCCAGAAGTGGAATTTCAGCATCATATGGAAGTTCTTTTTTTAGTTTTTCAAGGGATCTGTACTGTTTTCTACACTGACTACACCAGTTTACAACCCCAACAACAGTGTGTAAGGGTTTCCTTTGCTTCACATCATCACCAACAGTTATTATCTCATGTTGTTTTTGGATAGTCATTCTAAGAGGTGTAAGGTTGTCTCATTTTTTACTATCAAAAATAACATTTTGATCTGGCATAACTTCAGAGAAACAATAAATCTCAAAAAGAGAATATAGATGTTTCTCCAGAAGCTAAAGTCCAAATTCTAAAGCAATCTGACTCCAAAGTAATCTATAATTGTCAGAGGATTTATCAAATGTTACAGCTCAGAAAGTATTTACATTAGTCCAGAAAATCTGGTTACTTATTAAAAATACAGTGAGATCCTATTAGGAGGGTTAGATAACGTCTAAACTCCCAAAATATTTAGAGTAGTGGTTCTCAAATAGTGATTAATAAGCAACTGAGCAAACTATTTAAAATGTAAATGCAAAATTCAGGCTCAGAAGGTCAGAAACTAGTAAAAACACTGTATCATATTTGATAAAGGGATTCTTACATTACCAATGATAGATTCTGCATTAAATGAACTCAGTAACATTTAAAGTAAGAAACAATCTGTGATAATTTTCACTGGCAATCATCTTTTAATTAATACACTAAATATGACCTTGATATCTTAAGTCCTTCTGATAGAATGTTCTGAATCTTGATTTTACTTAATATAGAATTTCTCCTGATTATCAGTAGGCTGGAACTTTTTCTTTTTTGTAGTTTTCATAGTTCATTTACAGATTCACAGATATCTTCTGTTCTAAAATGTGTCTCTTTTATACTGAGGAGGCTAAAAAAAAAAAACAACTCAAAATAGGGTCATGAGAACCCCCAGTTAGGGGTACTATGCCTTACCATGGTCTCACGGCCCTAACTCTGGACAAGGTACAGTAAAGGTAGGTTGTAAACCCCCATAAGTTGCCACAACCAGCACCTGTCCTCAGTCTGATGTTGGACTAAGATCATCATTCCCACTTTAGAAAAATATATTCTTAGTGCATTAAGGCTTCATTAGATTAATCAAGGAAAAGTTTTGGGATCCTTTGATTTAATCTTCTCTTTTGATTCTTACTTTCTTATCTCTGCTATTACTGTTTCTGCTTTCAGTATTTTAAAAATCTTCATTCGATATTGCGCCTCATTTATATCTGCCCCAAAGCTATTTTCTCTAGAGAACACTATCAGTTTGTGTATGATAGTTCTCACAACCCTTAAATCTTATTACCTGTAACTTTTTCCCTTACACCTACATTTTTCATTCAAGTGATTTAAGATCTGACTACGCCTCTATAACTTTACCTTTTGTGTTTGAAAACTTCGCCATTGAAATACTATTGTTTCAATCTAGAATATGTGAGGATTTGAAATATCACCAACTATGCTCCTAAAATAAGGTCTGTTTAGGATTTTTCTACTATATATAGTCAATTTCATATGAATATTAACTGATATATTTCTAATTATACAGAGTGAAGAATACTTGTGAAATTAGAGGCATTTTTCTCAGTTAAAAATATGTTGAACACTGGAGTAAAGCACAGATAACACTCAAATTAACAGCTAATTTTTTTTAAAGAAGACAAAGATTGTTATTGAAGTAATATTGGTCTACAAACCTGTTTATGGTTCAGAGAGAATGATTTGTGAAAATTTTCTTCATTTGATTCTTTTCCAGTTCACCAAATTAAATAATTTCATATATCATCATCACATATTAATTTACAGAGCTTTGGTTTTATAGTATAAAATTGTTTCCTCCACTTTTTGATCTCCTGTTTTTGAATAATTCATTATGGCTTGTTGTATGCAACACTATTCTTCAAGTTCCAAAATGATTTTCTTAATTATAGTAAGTCCATATGTTTAGCTTTTGTTGATAAATGCTCTCTGTAGACATAGATGGGTATGGAAAATCTGTCTATGGATAAAGTATATTCTTTCACATATTTTTAAATATCTAGGGGAAAATAAAGATCAAAATTCCATGTTCTTGATGATAGAAATTTTGAATAGATGTACACACTGGATAAGTGTAACAGGGTGGTCCCAGAAAAAGGGAAGGCCCCAGATTCCCTGCCCCATCGAGAAGGCAGATAGAGCTGACCAGGGAGGAGAAGAATCTGGATAGGGAACTGAAGTGGATGGAAGCAGGATAGGGAGCCAGGAAACCTGAGGGAGGCACATGGACCAGAGAGATATGTGAAGAAGCTTTGTCTTGTTTCTTGGTCCTGGACTTGTTGAAACAGATGTGCGTGAGAGACCTGTGTGTAGGTTAACTATGGCAGCGTTTAGCTTGATTTTGATTTTGTTCTTTTCCTCCCAGACTTGTCTGGTCATTTCTGACCCTTTTCCATGTATCCCCACAAGAAGGTGCTTTATTTTAGACTTGTGGCAGGCTTTCAGGCTTTGCTTTGGGCCAATCCTGTTAGGGTGGACTTTACCCACGAGGGGATGGGTAACTGGGTGTTTGATTTGCAATTATATTCTTTGTCTTTTCTGTATTTCACATGAATTGTATTAAAGTTTCTTTCTATTGAAGGTCTGACATGTTTTGTCTTGATGCAGCAGATGGCAGAACCTATTTAGAGCAGGCCAGTTTGAAGGTTCAGTGGTGCCCCTGTCTCCCCGCCCAGGAACATAAGGATGTTGTAGAAGAAAATATTTGCTCACATTTTTATTAATATTACTAGGTTAGACTGGGCTAAGTGGTAATTTTGCTTTTGAGTAGAAACAAATACACATTTCCATCCTGAATGAGGATGAACTACTGCAACTTTTGCTTCTGTGAGGTAGTAAAACAATATCCTGGAAAGATCTAGAAGATCTTGAGCGCAAGGTTGGGAGAATTATGGTGCTCAAGAGATACAAACTCAAGCTGTAGCCTCAGCACCAGTGATTGTGCATGTGACCAGGACTTCCTCTGACCAGGAATCCCCCTGTGCTCAGAAGGCAAGAGTGTAGTCCAGGATGCCTCCTCTCTTGCTAAAAGGCAGTGCTCAGGTAGATTCAGAATTAACTGGAAGGCTGTGAACTGCTGGAGTATATGTGACTGAAAATATTAAGTCATAAAGTAATTGGGGAGCTCTTTCTAAAAACAACACGGTTGCACTATTACTATTTATTAAAATTTCAAGAGTCATGATCATTACTTGTGTTTTATTGGATAGACTAATCACATAGTAAATCACATTGGAAAGAAAAAGTCTACATTCCATTTGTATCCCATTCCTGATGTTAGAAATAATATCATATTTCTAATGTTAGAAATAATTAGAAGAGAAAGACATCACTAAAAAGGAAGTGATAAAGTAAAACATTCCCAATTTTTTTAAAAAATAGTTTTTATTTATTTATTTATTTATTTATTTATTTATTTATTTATTTATTTATTTATTCATACAGAATTAGGGTACAAGCCAGAAATGCAGGGTTGGTGAAAGGATTCACCAGAGACAGAGTGAGGAGCAGAACAGGCAGATCGACCAAATACACTGCTGAGGGGGAGCAGTGGGCAGGTCAGGAGGTCTTCTAATTATCTCTAACATTAGAAATATGATATTATTTCTAACATCAGGAATGGGATACAAATGGAATGTAGACTTTTTCTTTCCAATGTGATTTACTATGCGATTAGTCTATCCAATAAAACACATGCTGCACCATGTGGGTCACCTCTGGGGCTGGGGATTGAACTCTCACTGAAGCAGCTGTGGCTAGTTTGCAGTGCTGCGTCCTAACCCGTTTACCACCAGGGAGGGCCAAAATAGAGTATTTTTTAAAATACTCACTTAATGGCCCTCCCTGGTGGCGCAGTGGGTTAAAGCACAGCACTGAGAATCTAAAGCCGCTTCCGCATGAGTTCGATCCCCGCCTGACCCGGAGGTGACGCACATGGCATGGCAGACCTCTCCTGACCCACCCACTGCTCCCCTCAGCAGAGTACTTCGTCGATCTGCCTGTTCTGTTCCCCACTCTGTCTCTGGTGAAACCTCTCACCGCCCCTAAGCCTCTGGCCTGTACCCCAGTTCTGTATGCACAAATAAATAAATCTTAAAAAAAAAAAAATACTCACTTAAAAATTATGGAGAAGGAGTGTCCAGTGGCTGAGGAAAACAGATGCCTAGAATAGGGTCTGGCAAATGAGAGGTGATTAATAAGTGATTGCAGTGTGTTCAGGCAAGTGAAGGATTTACCACGTCAGCGTTGTAATTTGCCATATAATGTGCATTATGATAATTGCCCACTAAAAGTTGGAGATGTAAGAACACCTTATGTATTTATGTTATATAGTGAACCCAGAGCATAAAGGAGTTCTAGATTTTGTTTGACAAAAGAGCATTTCCTTGTTAGCAGTTTCCTTTCCTTAAAGATATTGCACTCTTTTACCACTAAAATCACATGTCTTTTGAGCTGGCAGTTTCTCTGATGTCTTCTGGGCTTTGAATATCTTTCACATACATTTTCCTCTCTCCCATTTAGCAGTGCACATTTCTTTTCTCATTTACAGCACAGTTTATACACATGAACTTTCTCATTATTAACATGTAGGAGAGGAAGGCTGGAGCACAACCATGTGAGTAAGCAGAATCACACCTGGCAATTATGCAGAATAATTCTATTAGTTGATGGCATTATCATCCCAAATGGCAGAAGAAGACTGGGCAAGACCCAAAATACTCACTGTTACTAAAAATAGTTAATTTTGGAGATGGGGAGAAGGAGGTAGGTTTCTATGTTACAAGCAACACAAGGCTATGCACACAGAAGCAAATGAAAAAGACTGGGGGATTTATTCATTTATGATATTTCCTAATGAGCACTAATGGATTAGATCATTTGCTAGCTTTGTAGATATTTCCATTTGAGAGTAAACTTTTCCACCTCCTCACTGATCCATGGTTCTTGTTGAGTGTCAGGGCTGATTGTGATATTTCCAAACTGTCAACAATTGTTGTTCTTTTTGCTGATT
This sequence comes from Condylura cristata, assembly GCF_000260355.1. Taxonomy (NCBI): domain Eukaryota; kingdom Metazoa; phylum Chordata; class Mammalia; order Eulipotyphla; family Talpidae; genus Condylura; species Condylura cristata. Next base: position 28,324,541 of record NW_004567102.1, read on the forward strand.
TTATCAGAGAGATTTGTAGCCTCACATAATACAAAATGCTCAGGCTTCATCCTTATGCTAATTTTGGTTTAAATTCAAATAGGGGGACAATTTAACTTGGCAACTTCATGCAAATAGATCCTTCTGAGTCTGATTTTCTCCTATGATGTAAGTATAATATCACAATCTCAAAGAACTATTTCAGTAGTTTAATTAGATATTTTATGTTTAAAAGTCTAGCACATTTAAAAAGAAATCAATAAGTTAGATAATGTATGTCTTCAGGACTATTCTATCAAATGAGAAACTTCTATAGAGATATCTTTGTCACATTGGAAATATTACATGTACTAAAAATATTGTAAAATGGGAGTCCAAGTTAAGCAAGCTGGTGCTATTGAATTGTATATTACAAATTAGAAGACTTCATGAAATTCTTTAAAAATATGTGCTTCATATTTCTTCATTCATAATATATAACTTGAATTTAATTTAGATAAAAAGATTAAACTTGACATGTTTGGGGTTTTAGCTGACTTGAAATCCCAAGTGTGGGATTCCCCACTTTCTCTTCTTACCACTAGTGGAATTCAATTTAGATTTTAATCAATAGCATTCTTAATGTCAAGTTCTCAGAACTCTCAGATTATAGCTCTATAGTGAGATTATAGAAATTAAGATCTAAATTTATAGTGAGATTATAGAAATTAAAATCTAAATTTAATCATGAGTCCATGAGGAGGATTTGGAGGACCAAGTGGCATAAAACAAGGTGCCTCTATGCATTCAGGGGCCACTGGGAAACTGAGCTGTGAAAAGCAGTGTGTGATTTGTGGGTTCACTGATTTCTCTCCGTATTGTGATATTGTGAAATGTCTGTATGTGTACAGTTGTTTTTCAAAGATATACATATGCTATTGTGTTTAGAAAAATAAAGCATCCACTCAAAAGCATTACTCAAAATTTGAGCAACATTCTGTTGTATGCTTTCTCAATTAACAATTGCATAAAGTACAATTATTTTCATATACAGTCTCTGGGCATTTTAAAAAGGGTCTGTGTACTTGAAGGCCAAGTAATTTGGAACAGAGAAGCTATGGCATCCCAGATGTCATTTGGAGAGCCTACTTACTCAGTCCAACTAGGAAAGAATAGAATAAAATAATAAAGGTACTAAAGAAAATCTAGTAAGTCTACATGAGCTCAATTTACTGGTGTGAGAAAAAGAAGCAATGTAATCTTTCATCTATATATGTATTAATTTGTCTTATGACTGGCAGTAAGTGTTTCAGGGGTGAACTCAACAGAGGTGACTTTCTGGACCAACTCACCCTTGTGAACTCAAACTTTTCACTGCAGATAAGAAGGCAAGATGGCAGCCAGAGCTATCTCACGTTTTGAGGCACCAGCTACCCACTGACACATTTGCCATGCCACAGGACTTCTTTGTCCCCCTTTTAAATATGGGACTATAACTATAAAACAGGGGGAAGAGGGGCATAAAATGAAACAGGAAAACTCCCATCACTGTGATAAAAAGTGACATCAAGACCCTAAATCAAGCTAAATCTTGACTTCTCCACCAGAGAGAGCAATCTGTGAGGATTGATTGTGGGGTGGGGGCTTTCAAATCAGTGCTTTTTCTGGGAGAACCACTGGCAAAGTCTACACTCAGGCCTCAGCCCAGTGACTTAGGAATTGTGTATTTATATACCTGCAAGGTGGGGGTTAGGAGAGATAGCTAAGGGGAGCCTTTGCAAGAATGCATGCTCAGCAGTTCTCCTAGTCAAAGGAAACCTGCAAAACCCAGACCAAATAAACACTCCTGCTTCTCTGGCTTGCTCTCCCTCCTCTTCCTAGAGAATGCTGCCTTTTCCATGACTCTACATTTTTAGAAAAGTGAAGTGGAGAGAAAAATTACAAGAATAATATAAGAACCTGGAACAAGCACCTATTAATTTTAAAAAGGCAATGGACATGGGGTTATTTAGTCAAGAGAAAAAATGCCAGAGGAGTGACTTAATAACTTTTATGGAAAAAATATATATATATATATTTATATATATACTGCAGCAATCATGCAAATCTATTTTCTTTGCTACTGAAACAAAATAAGAAATATCAGAGGTGATAGGAAGATATATTCAGGTTAGACATGAGGGAAGAACTTTTAGATCTTAAAGAATATCTATTCTGATTTAGAGATATAACTTGGCTATTTATGGTACAGTCTGACTTCAAAGATGTTTTGCCTTTAATTTAATTTATTTTCAATAAAATTTTATTGATTTGCAATATTACATGAATTCCAAGGGTACATCTTCATCACTATGTGTGACTAAGCTTTGCCTCATCCAACGTCAAAGTACTGGTTGATTCCCACTGTCAGATTGACCCTTCTACGCTTTCTCCCTACCCTCTTTTCCCTCCTTGCAGGTAACCACTTATTTTCAAAGTCTTTGAGTTATTTTTGTTGTGATTTGCTAGTTAATTTGCTTTGATTGTTTATATTCCACATAGGAGATAAACCATCTGGTAATTGTCTGAGCTATTCCACTCAGCATAATTACCTCAAGTTCTATCCGTGCCATAAAAGGCAATGCTTCATCTTTTTAATAGCTGAGTCATATTATATTGAATATACCACAAGTTCTTTATCCAATCGTCCATGTAGGTTACTTTGCTTGTCTATAGGCATTCTTATTTTTGCTTGTCTAAAAAAAAGTGGCCACAAAAATCATAAAAAATAATCAAGTGGCTCCCTTTTTTGACTTACTTTCCTGAATTTCTCCAAAAGAAACATTTCTTAAATATAAAGAGTCGTAGACCCTTTTCTGAGTGATGTACTTCACGTTGTGTTTTATATACACTCTCACACATACACTCATGCTGTGCTTTAAGTGCTGTCTGTCAAAAATTTCCAACCACTAGAAAAATCACATTCATTTATATATTTCAGATTTCATGTCTAATCTTGTGTAGAAGTTATGTAAGATTCTGTTTGAGTATTAACACATAAAATGAATTAACTTGAAACATAAGATCTATCATATGCATAGACTTGACTGAAAATCACCCATCATCATAATCAGTACCAAAGTTCTCATTTAAACCAGAATTTGCACAGAAATTTGAGAGTAAGCAAACCTCTACATGTGACTTCAATCCTTCCCTAGGCTGTGGATATTGAATGGCTTTGGTTTTATCCCTGACAGATAATCTTAGGGAATTGAGACATATCTATAGAGTCAGCCTGTGAAGAAAAATAATTTATTTTTAATATTAAATTATTAACACTGAACTCTACAAAACTCAGAACACTACAGTGACAGCATGACAGAATCATTGGCAGTTTCTGTGACAGCAATTTCTCATTTCATGTCTTCTTTCCAGCCACATTATTATTTACACAGGATTAGTAATGGGTATTAATTTCTAACACAAAGCAAAAACAATTCCAGTTTCACCCTCAGCATTACACAGCAATAACCCAGTAACTTCCAGCTCTCGTGCCTGCCTGAAAACATTTAAGATGAAACTGATATTAATACATGTTCTCTTAGGCCTATCAGGAGAAAATCTAAGAGCCAGATAGAATTTATAAAATACAGCTTGTCTGGAAACCATGAGAGGAGCTGAGAAGAGCTGCACTGACCACCTGCTGGAGTCTGTCCCACTGGGGAACTTTCTCACTGACATCAGCTGGAAGTTGGGCTCCTAGTGTCAGAATTGTAAGACTCAAAAGCAACATCACATGACAGTCATCGGAATGGATGGGACATTCATTGTGAGTGAGAGGGCTCAGAACCCAGAGACTGCATCACTTTGGAGAAAACAGGAGAGTCTCCTATTCCATAGAAAGTTCCAAAATCATGGAGTCCGGAGAACGAGTCCATATACCTGCCCTATGCATATGTTTTGTTCTTCAACTGCTCTGCCTTGCCAATTGCCTCCCAGTTGCTCCTGGGGGCCTGAGCAACCTAGTCTGCTGCAGTCCAAGAAAAGACAAACTTCCAAAAAAAGGACAAGGTTGCAGGAGAAGGACAAAGCTCACGGGCTGACAATCAATCCAGGGTGTGCAGCAAGGGAGGAGTCAAAGTGATCAGAGTGGGGAGCCAGGTGGACTATAGATGGGAGGTCCACACCAAAGGGGAATAAATACCATACAAAGATGGCCAATGATGTAAGAAAATAAAATATCGCTATATTTAAAGGATTGCTGTAATGAGAGCCTGAAGCAGTTCTCTATTCCATAGGACTGTGAGGCCACCAGCATTTCCAAAGTATTAGGAAATGAGAGCATGCTTGCCCTCAACCTGGCTCCCCGGATCTACTACAGACCTTAGAAGTAAGCCTTCTCAAATTCCCTGTTGCAGTTCCATAGCAGTGGAAGTGAATCCACTTCTCTTTCTTGCCTCACTCTTAAGAAAATTTAATGCCCTCCAACAGTCTTCAGCAATATAATTTAATAACTATTCTTTTCTTCCCCTATTTACCTTAACACTTAATTATATTAATTTGACATCTTAAGAAGCACGTTGGAAAAAAATGTTCTTTAATTTTAGCTTGAAAGAAATATCTAAAGTCTCATTACCTTTCAATAGTAGTCTCATCTACTACTGTTGGTCAGCTTAGGTAGTTAACAAATGACTGCCCAGGGCCAGAAGAAATGGGCAGCAGTATTGTTAGGTTAGGGTCACCCACTGCCCCCCAGTGAAAGTGTCCTTCCCAGGCCCCTCCATGTTATTATTACAAAATAAACAGTGAAACTCCATGGAAGTTGAGGTGACTAGTCTTTGAGAGTAGGAGCGAAGGGTGAGTGTCTTGTATGCTTTATTGGGGGAAAGGAAAGAATCCACACTCCTATGTCTTCTGAACCATTTCTTTTTCTGGTGGTGATATTTCATGATGATAACTAAGGCCTGAAAGGCATCCTCAAATGTCAGAAGTTCCAACTCCTAATGTTTTGCAGGGAAGATTGGAGAGATGCTAGGCAGCCCCTGCCCTGAAGGATCCCTCATGGCTGCCTGACACTTCCATGTGTCTGTCCATTTCTATGTCCTCTTCTTGCACCATGAGCATATATATTCCTTGGTCATAAATAAACAGGACATTAGTGGTTTTACACTCATAGATACAAGTCTGTCATCTGGAAAGAGACCAGGCACCTGTAGGGTATCTGTGGAACAGAAGAAAGAGCTGATGAAGAAAGAAGCGAGGGAGAGGATAATCCTTGCAGTTGCTGCTTGTCTCCTATGGCAGGTGGTAGAAGTAAATCAGATGAAGCCAATCTTCAGAAACTGTGAGGCTAGGGGAAAACAATACCAATACTTATTATACCCTTACTTTTCCTTTTGTGTTGTAAATTTGAAATAGTTTTGAAAAGATGACTATAATCACACTAAGAGATATGAAAAGGCTTTTTGTTGAACTGAGAACATGAGGGACCTGCAGAGAACATATTCTGATACAAATTCTGGGAAACTTACGAGCTTTTCATGCGGTATTTGCCCTGGAAAGGAAACCTGTCCCAGGAAGCCTGCTGCTCCCACATTCTCCTGCTACCCCTCAAACTCCTGATAAGAATACTGGATCAAGTTAATATAATCTACATTGGGATTTCCCAGCCTCTCGACCCTTGACATTTGGAGTCAGAGACTTCTTCCCTGTAGACAGCTATCCTGTGCATCATGGGGTGTTTAGCAGCACCCCGACCTCTGCCCACTAGGTGCAACAGCAGCCCCAACTCTGAGTTGTGACAACCAGAAATGTTTCCAGACATTGCCAGGTGCTCCTACAGGTTGTCTCCAATTGAGAAGGAAACTGGTTCTTCATGTCATTAGTCTTCATGATGAAGTGACATCTTGAGAACTGGTGCAGGTGCTCTCCTCCTTCCCTTCTTAAAGATGTTTACTACATATTAGAATTTTTACATGTCTCCCAAGTCCTGTTTAACTGTGTTTCAGTCCATGCCTAATTTTTTGAGCCCAGTACCCCTGTTTCCCACTAATATCTACCAGTATTTTGTGAAGCCCTTTATCTTTGAAACACAGCTGGATGGGCTAAGAGAGCCTATTATAGTCGATATCGTATTTGATTCTTTTAATGGTTCATGTGATCAAAAAATTCTGAAAATGACCATATTTCAAAGTCCAGAGAGACACGAGAACTTGAAGAAGTGTCAGAGCAATAGGCAAGAAAAAGCAATGGAGCTGACAGTCAACTTCTTAATCAGAACTTCAAAGAGGATTGAATGTTGACTGTTTTATATTCCTTTCCCTTCCAGATTATCATACCAAATCAAACAACACAATTAGAGAGGGATAAATGACATTAGCTACTCTAAATAGCTATCCAGTGAAAATTTGGTGTGTGTTTGATCTTTTCTGTTAATTGGGAACTCCTATGTTGCATATACTTCTATGGTGTCATCCATTACATTAGAAGAACACAAACTCATGTAAACAAGTTAGATGTATGGAAAAGTGTGAAGTGCAGAAAGACTCATAGAGACTAATGCTAGGAGCTGGGAAACTTCAGAGACTCAAGTTCTCTCCCTACCTTTCCCTTCTCTTCCTCTTTTCTCCCACCCCTCATCCCCTTCTGTTTCCATGTTTACTCATCTTTTTTTTTTTCCACAGAATAATTGTTCCATCCTCTTCTCTGTAGACTGGCTTCTGCTCTTTCCCTCCTTCAGTTCTCATACCTCTAGTGGACATATGATTTTTCATTGCTCTTGTTGCTTACTTTGGCCTTGTTCATTATGTTTGTTTGACTGCATTCCTAGCCTCTGCCAGGTGCAAGAGCAAACCCCTCCCCCCACACACACATACACTTTCACACTTTCCTTAAATGACTGTCTATGGTTATCCAATAGACAAATTGGCTCTGATTCAAGTCAAACTAGCTCTGAATCAAGTGTTTGCTTCTGGTCCAGTGATCAGCAGCAGAAGACAGGGTCACTAAGCCCTGCCCATTCTGCAGATTGTAAGGACCAAAGAGATTTTGGATGAGGTAGAAACCCCAAATATAACTACTATAACCCACTTCTGTGTTTAGTTTATAAGATTGCACTAACAAACCATAATAACAATTCACCTTTGTTGAAGGGTTGAATGGTATTTGTATGTCAGGTATTTTGCTAATGCCATTTGATCATTCCTTTATATTATTCTCAGAATAAATATCTGAGATAAATGCAACTATTTTTCCCATTTTATAGGTGAATAAACAGAACCAGAGTAACTTCCCTAAATTAACCAATTCATAAGTGATGTAACCATCACTTGAGCTAGATGCTCAATCTGTGTCATAGATACTCTGCTGAATTCCAAAAGAGAGAGAGAGAAAAAAAATGCAACTCAGACAATTAGATGCCTAGATTTCAGCAAACTTTCCTAGTTGGGCTGATATTTCCAAAAAAAAAGAAAAAAAAATTGTCAGTAAATATTAAAGGAAACTACCCTTGGTTAGATATCAGTCATGTAATTTGTGTCTGAATTTCCATGTGCAAGATAGATGTGTTTCTAAGAGCTGTCACTAGTAATTTACAGTGCTGAAGTGGGCCTGTTGCTTAGATCCAGGAGCCTACAGTTCAGGGACTGTTCACCACAGTGTGGGCTGTATCTGAGCAACTCTTTGAATCTCCCAGCTCCAACTGCACCTCTCTAAGAGAGGGAACCTGCCTCCCTCCTCACCATCCAGCCTGCCTGCCTATGTTACAGTCTATGTCTCTCTTCTTCACTAGTTAATCAAAAGAATTATTGATCCCTTTAAATATAGCAAAGCATTTTAAACTAGGGTGTTCACTCAATCCTCCCAGGATGACCTGTGTCCTTATGCAGATCACTTGAGGACCCCATAACTCATTCTGGTCCTGATCACTGGTTGGTCGTTAGAACTACTTTCTGAAGGCTTCTGCCATTCAGACGTTATTGCGCAATCAGGAAACTTTTAACATTTTCCTGTTATTTATTCCAGTGAAGAAAAACACAATGCTCTTTTCTTTTACTACATTCTACATTTTTTGCCTAGAATGGCGTTAATGATTCTAATTCCTTGTCCAACTGCAGTCTGTCTTTTTCTAAATCTTTTCCAATCATTTTTGTATTTGTATTTAGTCTGATTTTTTTTAACATAGTGGTTTTGCTGCATACTAAATCTTGGCTAGTCCTCTTCTTTAACCATTGTGTCAAAGAGTTCTGCTTGTTCATAGTCTTTTATCTTGCTTCAATAGAAATAATCTCAGCTCTGCATTTGAGTTGCATTCAATTAGGAGCAAACATACCTTAAATGTTTTTCATTGTATGTTTGATTCACAAGTCAACAGTCATTTTACCTAACACAGAAATGAAAAATGTATGCTGTTGTCCCAGCAGACTCAGAGAACAGGGAACAATGCTCTGCCATATAGGCATGTAATATGTCAATTGTTGGAGTGAAGAAACAGAGGGGGAGAGAGACTGAAACACATGTTGGAGCATGCAGGCCCAGGTTCCACATGAACACAGACTTCATAACGTAAGGAAAAATATTCATGTTATAAGTATGAAAGAAGGCCCTCTCTGGTGGTGCAATGGATTAGGACTCAGTACTGGAAGTTAGCTGCAGCCTCTTCAGTGCCAGTTCAATCCCTGGCCCTGAGGTGATCCACATAGCATTGCAGACCTCTTCTGACACACTCTTTGCTCCCCTCAGCAGGGTACTTCATAGATCTGCCTGTTCTGCTCCCCACTCTGTCTCTGGTGAAGCCTCTCGCCACCCCTGTACCTCTCGCTTGTACCCCAGTTCTGTATGACTAAATAAATAAATCTTTAAAAAAAATATGAAAGAAAATAGCAATAACCTTTGATTCAAAATATACAGAAAAGCCATCATTGGAGGACACTACTATACATAAGAATAAAAGGAACAGTGAATCACGTATACAAGCAAAGACACATATGACTTATTTAGAAAATGGTGTGAAGGTTGATTGGGCTCAACAGAAGTTAAGTGTGGAAGAACAGCGAACAAGAGATAGCAGACATGGGGCACTTCAACAAAATCCTAATATGTAGTGAGTGGCAAGGAGCCAGACAGTAGAGCCAGGAATACTAGGAATTGAGTCCTGCTTCTGCTACTTATTAGCTATATGATGTCACTTGCATAAGAAACTACTGGAGCTTTACTTCCTTCTCCTGTAAAATGGGAAAAATAAGAAAAGCTGTTCCACTAGATCGGTGTAAGAATTGCATGAACTAAATGATGTTCAATTCTTCATAAATACTAAGTAAGTATTTAATTAATATGTAATCAATAAGTACTTATTAAATTCTTATTACTTCTCAAAATTTGTCAGATGATCTTTCGTTATAGAGAAATAAGATTTGAATGTTTTGACAATGGATCAAATCAATTCAGAGCATCAATAATTCCAACTCATTGAAATGTATAAAACCTAAACCTAAATTACTTTTGTGAACTTTGGGTCTATAAATACAGTCTTTGTATTTAGAGGTAATTTGAATACCGTGGCTTGTATTTCAGGTCAAGATTAGTCTAAAATAGTAGTTTGAGAATTAAGGACATCAAGAAAAATGTAATACATATGGATCCATCATTGTAAAACTTGATACCTCCAAAAAGTGGGAGAAAGAGGCCACAGAGAACAATAACAAAAAAATTCACTTACTCAGAGTTTATAATGGTAATGCTACCTAACTAGCTATTATTTCTAAAGTTATGAGAGCTACCAGTTCTAGTTCTCTATTAAGACTGACTTTCTATTTGTGGTTATATTTTATGTATAAACTTCCTAGCAAATCTAAGCATATTACAAATGCTACAGTTCTGGAATATGTAATAAAAAGCATAATTTTCTTCCTGTGATTAGTTAGCTAGTCTATACTACTCTTCTATCATAAAAGAGGACTATAAGTACAGTCTTTGTATTTAGAGGTAATTTGAATATAATGGCTCGTATTTCAGTCAAGATTAGTTAGAAAAATATATTAATATAATGCAATCAGTATCTGCAACTGAAGAGTTTCCTGGGATGCGGAATTTTCTGTATTAACCCAGGAGAGTTAGTGAGGTGCCATGTTGAGAGAAGTTGTAGTACCCTGAAATCCCTTGTCTTTTTTGTTTGTTTGTTCTTTTCTAGGATCACATAGACCTGTGCTCCATATATTATGCATATATTTTATGAAAAGCTTCAAGAGGCTAGTAAAACATGAAAATGTTTATTTTCATTTGATAATATGTATCATAGATAAGCCTAGCATTGGAAATTATCTTTCAGTAAAATATTAACAACTCAATCAAGGAAATAAATTTTAATGATTATTCTTCAAAAAAAGTACAAATAAGTGTGTCCAATATTCTGGATAAGCCTCCTTCAACAGACAAGGAAGGGAGAGTGACAAAATACCAGTGTACGTAGAGTTTTGTAAATCTAGATGAATTCCCAAATAGAGATCTTCAACCCACAGTTGTCAGCTCAGTAAAGATGTTTATAAAAATCAGTCAAAACAGCTGTTGAACATGACTCAATTAATTATTCAGATGTTTTTATATTTTATAATTCACTCGTTCTTTTATATCTTGTAATTATATCCCTTAGAGGAGAGGCCAACATTGTCAAAATAGATCTACAAATAATCACTTATTTATGCATCCTTCCATATTTTTAGTTAAGCACTACTATGTGCCAATTCTTCTGGACATGTTCTAAGCAAAACAGTCTCAGTGTTTGACGTTGTGGAGTTTTACAATACACTGGGAGTATAGAAAAATTGATAAATATAAAATTAGAACTTATCCTGTGGTCTTAAATACAACAGCAGTTTAAAAAAGCTTGGTAACCTTACTGCTGAAAGTTGGCATGCAGCCAGGGATATAGAATGATTCTGAGTGTAGTGAAGAATTTGTGAGAGGAAAAAGTTGCTTCCTTATTCAAAGAACCTGAATAAATGCCGCAATTGGAACTTTGCAGGCAAAGGGAAAATAAAGCTGAATATGATAATGATCAATTGTATAAAGCCTTGTAAGCTGAGACTATGGCATAGCTTTTTTGTGAAATATAATGAGAAGCCACTTAAGGGTTTTACACTTAGATGCTTGGGTGTGTGGTCCACTTAATGTTGTTATAAAGATTACTCTGTCTCCCTTGGTAAGAACAGACATGGGAGGGCAAGATAAAAAGGAGGCAGCCATAAAAGGCTGCATCTTGGCAACATGGTGGACCCAGGAATGGTCCTTTGCTGGTGGGAGGTGGAGGTTGAAAGCAAAGATTGTTAGCTTGTTCTCTTTTGCCTTCAGGGGTGCACTTTCATTCATTTCATTAACTGCCAGGAAGATGATAAACTGCTCTGTCCTACAGAATTTTATTGGTTTGGGACACAAAAGTGAATAGAAAAAGATTAATTAAATTACTGCTGCAAGAAATTATCAGCTCATGAAAAGTTGCACTGTGTTAAAAACTAACATGCTTACATTGTTTATGTGAACATCTGTCTACAGTGTCTGCTGAGACATTTCTTTCCACTTCTCTACTTTCTCTCTGGCATTGTATTCTGGTTTCTGGAAGTCAGTATATTTTTAACTATAGTTATTATTTCTTATCTTGTAGTTAAGTAAGCAATGATACCTAATGACTCCCTAAGCCTCAAATTAAATTAAAAGATAATGAGCAACATCTGAGGGGATGCAAAGAACCCTAAGGTTTCTAAGAATTTCTAATTTAATTCTGTGAAGAGTAAAAATGCCTCTAATTGTGAAAACTTAAAATCCTTTTCATGTAACATTTTCAAATGAAATATTAGACTTGTGTTTTCATTAAAAATGTATATGAACAAGTGATGTGCTTCAACAAGTTTCTCATTGCATAGTGACATCCTTTTTAAGTTCCACAAATCATTTTTACTCCTTAGTAAATGTTTCTATAGAGTCAAGACTCAGAGACTTCATTTAAAAAAAAATTGAAACCTCACAAAACATTGACACGAAAGTTAAATTTTACAGAACAGGCTGTTTTTGGTCCCACCACAGGAAATTTTTAGTAGTCTTAGTAGTACTTAGTGGTTCTTTTTTTTTTTTTTTTTTTTTTTTTTAAAGATTTATTTATTTGTGTATACAGAACTGGGGTACAGGCCAGAGGCTCAGGGGTGGTGAGAGGCTTCACCAGAGACAGAGTGGGGAACAGAACAGGCAGATTGACGAAGCACACTGCTGAAGGGAGCAGCGGGCGGGCCAGAAGAGGTCTGCCACGCCATGTGGTCACCTCCGGGGCAGGCAAGAATCGAACTCATGCGGAAGTGGCTTTAGATTCTCAGTGCTGTGCTTTAACCCGCTGCGCCACCAGGGAGGGCCACTTAGTGGTTCTTTTAACCATGCGGAAATGCTAAAACTTTTACAACCCAGAATTCTGTAGTTTTAATATGTGGCAAATATCCCTGGACTGTGTCCCACTGAGCTTCTCAAATATTTCAACTATGACAAGCTTAAAAAAATTTCTCTCAGAAAATATGACTTGTTCATATGTCATTTTGAAAAATTGTTCAATTTGTTTATACTACAAATCAAGAGAAGCAAATCATGTCTTATTTTATGATGACCTCTTTTTTTATTAATTCTCCTATGTCTCTGAACATCCTAGAAATTTCCACAAGCAAAAATTTTTAGCCCAAACTGGGTAACAATAAGAAAAAATAACACAAATTTCAAATAATTTCAGTGTCTCAAATTATATATTATTTTAGTTTGTTGAAATGAGAATGTACAGAACAGAGGGAGGGAAGAAAATCTTGTCAATTTCTTCATATTGAAAAGAAAATCATAAAGATCATAATATAAGTAGTATGAATGCCAAATTAACCGTACTCTTCTTTAATATTGCATACTCTATTGCTTTCATTAATTGAATTTTCTATCTAGGATTATATTGTGTTTATCAATCTGTATTTTTAAATTAAATATATTAATATTCCTTTGAAGTTATTTATAGGTAACCAATAAAGAGGAGTTTTTCCATTTACTTTTGTGAAGTAATTCCAGACTCACAAATGTCTAAATATTGCTTCTGGTCACAACAAATATTCAACAAATATTGGACTCTATTCCTATTCTGATACCTTCAAAGTATTAGAGAAAAAAAATGTGACCTTTGGAAAACTTGATCCAGAAATAAATATATGAAAAGGAAGAAAATTAGACAAAATATATGTTTTTAAAAAGAATACTGCCAGAAAATCTCTTTCTTATATTATTAATTGAAGTAATATTGGTTTAGAATACTGTATATGATTTAGGGGAATAAGTTCACACCTGCTCAGATGTTGTCATACCACGTCTACAGCAAAGCAACGAAAGTCCTCTACCATAGACCACCAAGCACCGAACCCACTTCTTCACCAGTAAAATTTTGACCATTCCTTAAATTTGACTATTCACTTGATTAGCCAATATTGTGTTAAGCGTTTTGCTAAGTGTTAGAGAAGTAATGACATGAAATTTGGTCCTTGCAATGAAAGAATCATTAACGTCTAATCCTGAGTCAAGTTTAGAGGGCCACATGGAGTTGAGCTCAAGAGCATCATTATGATTATGTAATTAATCATCTAAGTGATATTTTAAAACACTAGCTTCATAAATGCTGACTCATAACTGAGGCTATTTACTAGTTGGAAAGCCAGAACAAGTACCTTAATCTCCTAATGAATTGAGAAGTTTGAATTGTAAAGTGGTACTGATATTAAGATCCCTTCTGTATTTTTAAGTTTGAGCTAGAAGTGATCACTGATCAAATATCTCATTGAAGTGAATGAAGAGAGGAAAGATGAAAGTTTATGTCAATTAGCTAAAGGAAAGAAAAAAATCAAGTTCTCAGAATAAGACTCAATGGACAGTATGAACAGCTCTAATCTCCTAAATCCCCCACAGACATACACAGTGACTGCCAGAAAAAGCATTTTCAGTTTTCAAAATATCAGGTGATATTTAGCATAGTCTGTTGATTATTAAAATCTGTAATACATTAATTAATAATCCTATATTTTGAATTACAAAGACCAACTAATGCCTGATATGAATTCAAGCCACAATGTAATCAATTTATAGACATTTGGTTATGCCATAGATTGGGTACAGTAGGTTGAACCTTATTAGGATAAAAGAAAATGACCCAGCATAAGAACATGTAAAATCTAAAACATTAAAAGTGTCCATTTTACTCAGTATACATTAAAATGTGTCTAATTTATTAGACAAAATTGTTGATGAAACTAATGAAAATTGTCATGGAAGTCATTTGGAGGTTAATGTTAGTGATAAATAAGATTTAGAGATTAACAGTAATCTCCAAATGTGTCTACAGATACCAAGGATGGGTACCATGTTTTATTCCATTATTATCTATATGAAGCCAATAACTTAAGGTATTGTGCTTTTTTTCATTTTTTTGCCATATACATTAAGATGTTTGTGTCAGATTTGATACACATAGGAGCTAGTAGTTATTTGTGCTCTTAATTTTGTATATTTTATTTTCTTATTCTGTATTGATCTCACTGTATGAAGGGCTATTTTTATAAGTTAGCTTAATTCATTTTTTAAAAAATTAATATAACATAGTGTATACAATTATTTACTATTGTATCTTTGAGTTGAACATAGTTGCTTACATAGAATAGTAGCTTAAAACACATTTGTCACATTGTTCATTGATGTAATCTTTCACTAGCAAAGTAAATGAAGAGGAAAAAGACATCAAGTTATTTATTAAAAGAAATTCAGATTCATCTGTAAGGAGCAACTCTGGTGTTTTATAAAATTTAAAATTTACAAAGGGAAGCTTTTCTTTGAATATGTAATATATCAGATATTTCCAGAAACTTTGATCCTTGAGTTGGTTTTTGAATATTTTAGCCAGTCTTGACTTCCTAAGTCATCTTGCAAAGAAAGCATTTTAGCCATGTTGTTAGCTAAGTCACTTACATTCTTTTTTTGAGGTCATTAATATAATGCTATTAATCACTTTATTTAAGGCATGAGAATTATGCAAAAACCTGCACCAGTGGTCTTTGAAATAAGGTTAAGTAGATGATTTGTGTTAAATTTTAATTAACCATATGCAATATTACATGATAATGTTCATGCATATGTTGCTTACATTAATTGCTTTCATAACTTAATTACTACAACACACTTTGGCTTCTGTTCATTTGAAACTTAACAAATGTTCTACCAGCTGTGGAAGTGATTGAAGGCAATAAATGAATAAACTATTGATTTACTTGTTTAAGCTAAATCTGCTATCTCAATCTGTCCTGTGTCTTACTTAATACATTAGAAAAGACACTTGGGAAGTGGTAACGACAGTGCAATTCCTGTTGTAATCACTGTTTAAATATATGATATTCTTAGTTAAGTAGTAGAGTCTTGAACTTTCACATTTCTTTCTGTCTTCTAATCTCTGTAGTTTGTTGGGTCATCACTGAACTGTAATTCATGTTAATTGTGGCAAAACTGTTCTTCACTTTCATATAAGCATTCTTAAACAGAAATGTATAGACTGCGTCATACCTGCTGTCCTTTTGGCCCACTTTTAGTTAAATAAAAGATTTTAGAGAAGTCATTTATAGAGACAAGTGACATTTTTTTCAATAATACAATATCTTTTATCAACACAAAAGTTTATTTTTTATTAATCAGTTTGTTTCCTTGTATCTGCACCATGTTAGCTAGCATGGTGATTTAAGTTATTAATAGAATATTTCATATAAAAACCTGTATTTTTCTTAACTATTGTTTCAATCACTTTTGTTAAAAATAAAATTTGAAGATGTTAAGATCTTTGGTTAAAGATAGTAGACTGATAGTATACATTCACTTCTGATTCCTTTCTGAAATCCTAATAAAATGAGTATAGTTTAAAAAAAAATATCCTAACTCACCAGGTTACAGGCAATAAAAGAGAGAACACAAACAACAACCCTGGAAAGCATATGATGAGCAAATGGTAACTGACTTAGCTGAACCTAGAAAGTTAAATCCGTAGTCAGCAGCAAGGAGAGCCAAGAAACAACCTAATTTATATTGCAGACAAAAAAGGCTCAGGTCTTGGTTTACTAAGCCCTCTGGAAGTGAGAGTAAAGGGAGGCTTAAACAAAAGCCTTTTAGCAAGTTTGTTAAAGAATTTGAACCCCCGGAGTCCCTGCTCAACTTCAGGTAAGCAGGTAATTCACTTAGCCACATCCTGCAGTGGTGCATTCTCTGGAGAAAGTGATCCCAGTCACAAATGAGGGAGCAATATTGTACTGAAAATAGGCAGTAAAATAATGTTAATTTACTATAGGTATACCCTACCCCAAACAATGGCAAAGAGTCTTACTTACATACACACATATGCATGCACACACATGCCAGCATACCAGGCACTGCATGAAACTTCTCTGGAGAATTTCTAAAGCCTAAGCACAAAGATCAAACTCCACAGAAATGAGGGAGAAGGAGAAAGTGGTGTTTTAGTCTGATCACTAGATGCTGAAGCCCATCTATCTCACAGCTCCCAATCAACTTCTACTCCTCCATGAGTATTGGGATTGTGTGGTCTTAATAGAAGAAACATTATACATGGACCCTATCAAAAATAGGTCCCAACTTCTGTGTGTGTGTGTGTGTGTGTGTGTGTGTGTGTGTGTGAGTTGTAAGGATAGCAAGGAGATAAAGAAAAAGGAAGCTCCATGGTCTTTCTTAGAGGAAGTCAGTAAGTAGATAATGCCCAAAATCCAAAAAGCAGCAAATGAGCATCTTATTTAGATTTATTTTTAATCAATTAGATTTCAAAGTAGTGTCATAGGAGCAGGAAGCCATGTGACTCTCTCAATTATATGCCTGTGTAATACAAAACCCCTAATTTGAAGGGATATCTGCACTCCTATGGTCATTGAGGCTATTTATAATAGTCAAGTTGTGGAAACAAGCTGAGTTCCCAAGGACAAATGAGTGGATTAAAAAGATGTGATGTACATACGTAATGAAATACTACCCAGTTATTAAATATATAAATGAACTTTCACCATTTGCAAAATGGAGGAGATAATGTTATGTGAAATAAATCAAAAGGAAAGACAAATACTAGATGCTTTCACTTATACATAGAGTACAGAAAAACAAAGGACCAGACAGAACCAAACCAATGGTAAATCCTTGAAATCTGACTCTAGAATTGAGACTATAGGGAGGGTGCAGAACAGGATGTACAGGGGCCCAAAAGAATACGGTGGAGGACTGTGGGGCGGGATTGGGGAGGCCTGGTTGGTGGGTGTGGTGTGGCTACATATCTGACGAAATGTGACCCTGTACTTCTGAATCACATACAGTGTTGTAAACCAATGTTAACTATGTTAACTCCAACAAAATGCATCATGTATCACTTTGGTTAAAATAAAAGCTAAATTGAAAAATATAGCAGATGCTTACATCATTCTCATTTTCTGTAATGAGAATGCCATCTTTCTTTACCAATTTCCCAGTGTTTGTTCTTTATAACTTTTTTCATATATATCCTTATTATTGCCTGTCATTTTGTGACCGAAATAGCACTCATAATTATCACTTGAACTGTCCTACCCTACATCCTATCGAATTGCTTAAAATGCATCTATGTCCTGCAGTAAGTACAAATTATATGTGGTATAAATTTTAAGAGGAGCTTTATAACTTTGCTTTTTAAATTTTCATCATTTAAAGGAATTCATTCATTTATGATTTGTTAGAATTATCAGCTTTTCTTTATTTTGCACTAAAACTGCTCTTAAAAATGCTTGGGAAATGTTATTGAAATTCTCATGAACTAATGTATAATGCTTTTTCTTAACCAAGAATATGTCTGTCAATTGACTATGATTTATATGAAACACAAACTAATTATATTGCTCTAAAACAAGTTTGATCATGAAAAAACAAATGCAGTGTCATTCTTGAGTGCTATTTATCCTCAATAAAACCGCAAGGAAGAAAAAAGTCTGAATTTTTATAAGCCAATATATTTTGGAGTATGAAATGAAAGTCAACTTCAGATGCTCAGATTGGAAAGAATTCTGAACAGAATGTGCTATGTTGGGAATTTTAATATTTAAGTTAAAAATCCTATTAGATTAGGATTTACCTAGAGAGGTATTATGAAGACTATAAATGGCAGTCAAACGGAGCTATGAGTTTATTCTCACAGCTGAAACATAGATGAATGTTTCATCTTTCTATATCAGGTTAGTTGTTATCATTTAGGGGAATGCTTTCCTTCTAGTCAGACCCCACCCATAATTCTTAGAGGATGAGCAGTCCATGCTGGGGTGGGGGTGGCAGTGGAGCAGTTGGCAGGCAATACTTTATCTTTCTAAAGATCTGCATCTTGTCTCTGACCACATTATGTTAGCTCAATCTGTGTTGTGCATAGCAATTCATGATCTGTCATTTCTCACATGTAATTAATTCTAGTGCATTTTTTATATTAGCTTTAATGAGTTGAACATTCCTTGTCTTCCATTCCTTAAGTCTAAGCCTTGAACGTTTTTTTAAATAAATAAATAATAGTGCTTCAAAATTACATGTATAAATCAATTGCTTTCTCTTCAAGTTCCAAACTGCTTCTTTCATTAAACTGATTGCATTGTGTTCATGAATCTTCTCCTAATAATAACAGTAATTGTAGAAAATGTTAGTGTATGTTTTTATTCATCATTACTATAAACTAATCCTTATTCTAATCTTTAGACAAGGCTTCTGATTTCACAGAATTTTGTCTTGAAAGAGGCAATAAAAACAAGTAAACATAATTATAATTAAACAAATGAACAAATAAATCTAAAATATCTCCCATTAAAAAGATAATTGTAGATAATGGTAAATGCAGTAAGAAATAAAAGTGGGTATTTTAGGAATAGAGAGTGGGGTCGTCCTTTAGTTTGAGTGATTAAAACTTTTCTGAAGAGGTGAGATTTGAAATGAAGACTGACTAACCTACAAAGCAAAGATCTGCAAACAGAGCATTCCATGCAAGGTCAGTGAGAAAACCCAAAATAAATATAGAGACCTAGGGAAAGCAGTGATGATGATAACAATCTTGATCATAATGAGGAGCAGGTGAACAACAGTAACAGTGAAGGTATCCACAATAATAATGAGGAGGAGAAGGAAGAGAACAGGATGATGATAATGGTGAGGATGATGGTGGTAATGATAATAAATGACAATCATGGTAAAGAGAAGCAGGAATCAGGTGATAGTAGCTGCAGCAATAGCAGTGGTAATTTCTTTTATAAATAAAACTCTTATGTCCATGGTCACATGGTAGTAATGATAAGCCCCAATCCAAAATATTTAGTGATAGTGAAACTCAGTTACCTGAATTTTGGCCACTGTCTGTTATATCAGAGGTACCCTTAAAGAATTGGCATATCTTTATGGGAATTCTCCTTAAGCACTTCCCAAATGGAAGATTCTAGACTCCAGTTCCAAAACATGCTGCTCTTCCCCTTTTGTCTAGACACTACAAAAGGAAGGACCATCTTACCTTGATTTCCTTAAAACTGTCTTCACCACTCACATCTCAATTAAAATGTCCCTCTACACAAAAGATTTCCTGACCAGCTTATCTAAAATAGCCTCCCCATTTATTAGTCTGCCCCACTGTACTTTATTGTCTTCTTCATTGGGCATTTCACTCAGAAATTTTTAATTTTACTTATATGTATAAGTATAATGGTAACTATAGATTTTAACACTGTCAAGTACAACTGAAAATTGTTAAGATAGTAGAATGTAAATGGAGTCACTTTTAAAAATTGAGATAATAGGTGTGTTAACTACTGGATGGATGGAATCCTTGAGGTTTTTTTTGCCAATTATATAACACAATAAAAGTTTAAAAAAAATTAAAGTGCTACAAAAAGTTCTTATACTGATTTTCTTGCACATGACATGCCTTCCCACTGGAGAGTAACTCCATGAGGGCAGAGAACTTGTGTGACTTATTCTAGCTTTAGTCCCAAAGTATAGAACAATGCCTGAATCACAGTATACACTCAGGAATATTTATTATAAAATGAATGAACAAATGACTAGATACTTCAGCTCTAACCTTAAATTTCACTCAAAAGTCTATATGAAGAATTTTCCTAAAATTAAAGACAATAGCTTCGAATTTAGTTTGTATTAAAATGAGTCACATACAAATTTTTAAACTAATAAATTTATCATTTTTTCATCTTCTTTCTACCGTGGCAAGCATTATTTGTGGTATCCTTTAGCTCAGTACAAAAATTAATATATAGTAAATTAGTACAATGTTTAAATTGATATATCTACTCAGTTTGATAAAATATAAATTCTGGGCCCTCCCTGGTGTTTCAGCAGGTTAAAGCACAGCACTAAGACTCTAAAGCCACTTCAGCACTAGTTCAATCCCCAGCCCCGGAGGTGACCCAAATGGCATGGCAGACCTCTCCTGACCTACCTGCTGCTCCCCTCATCAGTGTACTTTGTCAGTCAGACTGTTCTGCTCCCCGCTCTCTCTCTGGTGAAGCCTCTCACCACCCCTGCAACTCTGGCCTGTATCCCAGTTCTGTATGCATAAATAAATAAATGTTAAAATATATATAGATATAGATATATAAATTCTATAGCAATGTTTTGATTTGTCAAAACCAAGCCTCTCTCATCCTTAGCTTCGATTCCCACACATAATTAATTATACTAGACCTTAGTTTCTTCATTCTTGGACTTACTGACTTCTAGTTTTCAAATTCTTAATTCCATATTAGCATGGCAAATGTTTTCATATAACTACTTTTTTCTGTAATTTCTCCACATTACCTATTGTGCATTTTGCATAATTGGGATTAAATATTAGCTAAAATGTTAACTGGGACCATAAGAATTCCCAAGGAAGTGAGATTAGAAACAAAATAAGCTAACTCATTAAAAAGTTATTAATATAGATTAGTTATATACATAAGGTGGGATTTTAAAAGTGTAAAATAAAACTGTCGTAATTTAGAAATAACGTTATGAAAAAACGATGTAAAACTTTTGGTGCCTAGAGAAGTTCACGATTCCCTTGTCTTTTGGCTATTCAAGGGCAACAGGGCAGGCTATTCAAGGTCCTGTGTGATATTCTTTAAGGACAGAATAAATTCATCTGCAAACTGAAACCCAAGTAACTTTGGGTCAGCAGCTATGTCATTGTGTGCTTGAAACCAGCTAGAAACTGCCTCGAGGGACAGGATCACAAACTACGCAGCCATGCGTCAGCCACAGCCACTTTTCAAGGAAAGTTCAGTTTGTTTTTGCTACAGAATCAGACATTTGCAAACTGCAGCACACATTAGGAAAACTAAAACAATTCTGATCAAATTATAGTATATTTTAAAGGAAAAGTAATTTCCTTTTCTTCTTATTTCTTTTAATAATTCCTACATTCCTTTGGCTATGTTAAAGGAGATGAACCATACTTCCTCATCCAAAATAGACAAGAATAATCAATCACCCATACAAAGGGGTTCAGAAAGGGTTGCATGCTCTTAATTAGCCAAATAACTAAAAAATATTTTTAGAACGCCTACGTAATTTATTCAGTTCTCATGTTATTTTGTATTTGTAAACCTATTTTAAAATAAAAAATATTTTTATTGTACTACATCCAATAAATTCAGGGTTAAAGACAGTTTTATTTTAAGCTCAATTTGAAAGTCCAAATATATTTATGTAGGCCACAAGTTTTCCCAATATTCTATCACTTTTATTTGACCACTTGCAAATAGGTGATTTGAGCGCATTGTTTATCCTCCTTGTTTGTTTTGTTATTTTCAAGAAATGTCATCTTGCCCTGACTTCACAAGTTGTCTGATGAAGTGCATGCCATAATTAAATTACTTGTATACAACACGTCAGATTTCGTTAGCAGAATGTGCTGTGTCCCCAGTATCCAAGTAATTAATAAATCAATTGAGACATGGATTGAACAAACTTTTATTGAATGCTTGCTAGGTGGCTGATACATTAATTCCAGGTACCTAGCAGACAATAAAGTTTGCTCCTTAGAAGCACTGGTTTTCAAAAAATGAATACAGTAACAAGTACATTAGTGGTTGTCTTGGACTAAGTTGATAGAAATAATTTTAAATAAGATTGTTGCTGATGGTTTCACAGGTGTGTAAGTTT
Source organism: Condylura cristata (assembly GCF_000260355.1). Classification (NCBI taxonomy): domain Eukaryota; kingdom Metazoa; phylum Chordata; class Mammalia; order Eulipotyphla; family Talpidae; genus Condylura; species Condylura cristata. The sequence goes on from NW_004567102.1 coordinate 28,346,720, forward strand.
ATTAAGAATCATAGAATCAAACAGAATTTCTATACATACCTCATATATGGATTACATACCTATGTATAATACCTCAGTTGTTTTTTTTTTAATAAGTCTCAGTCCCTATCTTCAAGGAATTTAGAATCTTATAGGGAAAAGCTAAAATAAAAACAAAAGATTGTTACAACATGTTGGTAAAATGTGGAAACGACTGGTCTGCAGTTATACATAAGTAATTAGTGTAACTTAAAATGGTTTAAGTATTAAAAAAAAATAAACATTATAGTAATCTTAACATTAACAGTACTGCTTCAGACCCAGAACAGATATCAAGCTCTAATGAGAGACATACAGTTATATCTAAAATTTGGGAAAACTCATTAACCCGTGTCCTGCGCTCAGCATGTATATGTCTTTAGTTTAAGAAACAAGGCAACAATTTGCCTGGAAATGTTGCCAATAATATCAATTTGCTGTTCATTGAGCATAACAGAATGAATAGTGCTGCTTGGAGAGCAAGTAGAATCTGAGCTAAGGCCCTGTCTTGCCCTGCACATTCATTAGTTTGACCTGGCCAGAGGGGACACCGCCTGGCAGGGCTCCCAGATCTTCATGAAGCAGGCAGGTAGAAGGTGTTGGGCACAACAGCCACCTTACAGCCACCACACCTTGGAGTTCTGCTTCCACTCAGAAGAATGAGTTTGAGATTCCAGAGTCTATCCCCAGAGGCAATTTTTCACTTTATGAAAACATAAAGGATTCTCTTGCTGAATTATAACTCTCCTAAATTTTCTTGTGTTTCCATCAATAGTCCTACCAATAGTTTAAATCCTAAGGTCCTGAATTCCTTTACTACTTATCAACAAATCCTGCTTGAGAAGCTCTCTCCCAATAAAGTGTCTACCTGAACAGATATTGGGTATTATTATTTTTCTAGCTTGATCTGGACACCTTAGATGAAGAGCCCCATATATACTTAATGATTAATTCATGCAGTCTTTTTGTTCACTCAACAAACATTTAACAAGCCTTATTGTCTATTTAAAGTTATTATCTATTATATAAGTTTATCCACATTTACAAAATCAGATTGTATCTCTGGAACAAAATCACATAAACCAACATGGGTGTCTCTCTCAAACTGGGACCCTTGTATTTTGTCACTGGAAACTTAACAGAGAAAAGTTGGCTTTTCTTTATATTCACTTCTCTGGAAGATGAATAAAATGTGAAAAGTGAGTAGACAATTTAATAGCAAATAATTATTTTTTACTGTGTTTCTCAATTTTATAACTACATAGGAGAACAGCACAAGAACATGTTTATTTGCCTTGGTGTCTTTCTCCCTGAGTCGCTTTGTTTGAAAAATATTTATTATTCTTAAATTGTCTCTCTGGGTCTTCATTTTCTCTGTTATAAAATAAGGAAGTTGGATTTATGATCTCCAAGATCTCTTTAAATTACTGCAGTCTTTGATACTTTGAATCATACCAAACAATCAGCCCTTAGCTTCACAGTGAGTACAGGTTTGAAGAACCAAATGGGGCTGTTTTCCCCCAAAAGTGACTGTCTACCAGAAGAAATATTTTAGTGACCTGAATTATTCATACTTTATTACTCAGATGGTTATTTTTTTCTGTCAAATTATCAAAGTTTCTTAACAATGCCATGTGATTCAGTAATATCACTCCTATACACATAGAAAGGTGGGAAGCTATACATCCAAAATTTACATAGTATTGTAAATTAATGATAAATTAATAAAATTTTATTTTAAAGAATCCCTTTTCTAATGTTGGTGATTATCATAGGGATTAGGGCGTGGCTGTCATTACAAAAAAAATTAAACAATCCCTATTCTGTAATGTTGTTATGAGACCAAAATGATTTCCTTCCCTCTAGCCAAGATCTTAATTTTTTTCTTTCTCCCTTGTTTCCTTTCTTCTCCTCATCTCCTTCTCCTCCTTCTCATAGTCCTTCTCTGTCTTCTTCTCTCTCTCACTCTCTGTTCTCACCATCCCCACCCACCCCCCATTATCCCCACAATTTTTTTTCTATCTTCTTTCCACTAATGACCACTGGTTTTCTTCTCTATGCCCAAAGACTCTGGGGACCAAATCAACTTAGTTCAGACTCTCTTATTGTTTAATGGGGGTAATGGTATTTATTAGATCACCTCACTAGTGACAATGTAATTACAAATTTATTGATATTTAAGTGTCCTGAATCAGCTGTTTTATAAGAGCATATGTTTGAAACACCTTACCTGCAGAAAGTAATGGTGTTATTTGCTACATCTGAACACTATGAGAGCATTGACCTGGATCAAACAAGGGAACTGCTTTATTAGCAGACGCAACAGTTCATACAGCAGACTGGTGGCTCATGTACCCACTTCAGGGATGACACTGGAATTCAGGGAGAGATATAACATTGGTACTGAGGTGCAGGATTAATGCACTAGAGAGACTTAAGTGAGATATCACAATATCTAGTAAGCAATGTTATTTGTTTCTAAATGAGTGTTACATGTGCATTTAGAGAGTCATACTTTTTTTTAGTAATACATTTTAAATATATAATAAAATTATTTACTGATTGATCTGGAATACTAAAATTAAACTTATTTTTCCTATCCTGTATAAAACATTTTAATATAATTTCTTATAATTGGCAATGACTATTCACATACTTACAAAGCAGGTATTTATCAAGGGTTTTATGATTATAAAAATTGAGAAGTGAAGTCATTCTTGACACATCAGCTCTGTTACTGTCAGTCATGTCTATCCATTCTAGCCAGAATAAGTTCAAAAATATATTTTGTGGGTAAAAATTAGAGAGATTGACAGATAAAAGAGTTAAAGGAAGCATAATCTTAGTTGCAAAGAAATTGTGCTTTCAGTATACTAACTGCCTTCAAACTTTTCCGAGTGTATGGGAAACTTTTGAATATAGAATTAAAATTTCAAAAGGACAATTCCAGGTTTCTTTGAATTAATTTTTCCTCAAATGTTCACTATAGAGCTGTAAAGCACCAAGTAGGTCTGCAGTGTTGATGTAGCGAAATGACCAGGTAAATTAGCCAAGAATTTAAGCACGTAAGCCTTGACCTGCATCTGCACATGTAAAGCAATTTCACTGATTTCAGGAAGGAAAATGGTAAAAATTTTAATGGAAAATAATCTTTCTGAAGTTTCAGCTTTCTTTAAGTTGAATAGTTGACATGACCAGGTTTCATAGGCTATTTATACTTGCAGAGTTAAACCACAATGAGGGGAGTTCTGGAAACTAACTGTTGGTTTTTTTAAATTCTCTTTTATGATCGTATAATTGATACAACTACAGAGGCAATTCTATGTTTAAACAAATGCTATTTCTTTTCATTTACTTTTTAAATGTAGTCTGCATTGTTAGTAATACATGTTATTGTCTCATGGTTTTTGTTTTTAATTAAAGGGATGGTTCTATTGTTTCACAAAAGCATCAAAATATATTCACTAAAACAAATTATTGCCCTTCCTTGTGTTGTATAAAATCTGCATGAATGCATCTAAACCTATTACTGAATGTTTAACTATTGTTGAGGGTTCATCATCTCATATGGGAATTGAATATTAGGAATTTGTTAGTGTCAAATGAATGCAAAGCTGATCTCACTCGATGAGGTTTATTTTTAGTTACTAACAATTTTTGAAGACTAAATTACAGAAAATAGCAATCATTTTCTAGTGCTTTGGCTCTTAAAATTAATCAGGCAACTGGATTAATAATAGCATATTTTTATTAATAACCTACAGAAACACCTGTACTTATTCATCAGAAATTTTCAAAATGGTATACTAGTTAAGGAGTGTCAAATTATCATTTGAAAAGTATTGAGTACATTCCAGGAGCAGTTTATTACTGAGAGGGAATTAACTACACTTTTAGCACACTCATTTGGAGAGATACCATAACACAGAGTTTAAGAAGGCAAGCTCTTAAATTAAGGACAAGCTCCTACTAATTAATTTAGCTCTTAGTGTAGAGTACACTATCTAGTGTAGAGCTATTTCATCCTCAGCGAGTCATTTCTGTGTGTCTCAGTTTTCTCATCTGTCAAGTGGGACTGATAATAATAATAATAACACAAATTTTCTGTAACATTTATGAAGCTCCTACTTTGTAGAGGCACTCTAGAGAGAAATAGACAGCCAGATTATATATCTTATAACATTCTATTATCAATTACAGTTCATCTTCAGATCAAAAGACTGAGAAAGCTAGAAGTAAAACAACTTGCCCAGAGGAAACTAAGTGCCAGAACCTGAATAAACCCAAGCCCCTTAATCCCAAAGTCTGTCCTTAACAACTAACTTACAATATCTGATGCACACGTCAATATAAGTCTATTATTTAGTGAGATTATGTACCTAAATCCTTAGGCCATTCTTAGTGCTAGTAAATATTCAGTGTGCATTAATTACTAGTATTGGTTTATAAAAATTATAATCATAGTTTACATATTATTTATCTCACTAAATACTTTTCACTAATTTTTTTTTAGTTTATCTTTTAGAGTAAAAGGGGTATGGTCTGTTTCTCTTGGGACCAACTTATATATCGCACATTTTTTATTTCAAAAATTTTATACACCAGAGTATAAAATAGTCGAGGTCAATATGCTTGATAATTCATTCATTTTTTTTATCTAAAAGTATTTATTTGTAAAAAAGTCACCTTACTATATGCCTTCCATTATACCATGGCCAAATTTAGGGCATTCAGCAAAAAGCAAGACAGATAAGTTCCTGGCTATCACAGCTTACTTCCTAGTATAGTGTATTGTCATTAACTCATTTCCAACTTGAATCTTTAATCCTGGGAAACAGTGCACACTAAAATTGAAATCTTCTATGGTTAAACACTTGTGATATTAGTAAGGTGATATAATTTACAGGCCTCAGTTCTTTATGTCACTGGCTTTTTTTCCTACCAAAATAAAAATGTATCCCAGGATCTCTGGGAATTGCATCCTTTAATGGAGCCTGTTGGAAAAGAATGCAACGCCCATGTTTTTCTCCACTGGCACATGATGTGGGTGTCTTGTAGTCAACCTATCCTGTTCATTACTGGGTGGAGAAAATACTTCAGAGTTCCAAAACAGAAGCTAAGAATTTCAAATTCCTCAGAACAGAGTTTGACTCTTCATCTTCTTCCTTTCTTATTTTCTTTTGCCCTTGGTCTTTTTAAAATTTTTTTTTATTTTCTACCATTATAAATATCACATGAAATGATTATATTAATGGATGCCTTTCATATCAAAGTATGTGTTTTGACTATCCAAGGAAAAACAATGCTTTATTTTACCAATTTTGTTATTCAAAATACCTTTTCAATCTTTTATTATTTGAGGAGAAACATAAGTCCACAGAAAACTTAATCACCTGAAAACCACCTGGAAAGCACATGTTTCTTTATTCTGCAGATCTAATGATCTATGCTTAAGAAATAATAGAACAGAAAGGAAACACATATAGTGACAATTTACAAACTTAGCAAACATAATCTCATTTAATTCTCACAGCAGTGCTGGAATTTAATACACTTAACACTCCATTTAATCAAGTACAAATAGAGATTCATGAAAACCATGTATCTGACCCAAATTGCCTGAGGAAACACAGCCAAGACTAGACCAGTTCTATACAAAGGCCCTGTCCTTTCCATGAGAAGACAGTATATCACTTGTATAGAGTTCATGCAGCTGTAAGACCATTGCTATTCAAAAGAGAAAGTAGCTTCTGCACTCCCTTTTATAGATGCTCTTGTTACATATATCACATTAATATTAGCATGAAGAGCCATCATTACATAATTTTATGTAAAAACTATTGAATTAATAGCCATCTGCAATGATTGTTAATCAGTTACACCTTTCAGATGAAGTACTACATTTTATACAAATTACCTAATGATAGGTTAAAAGGAATAAAAATAATGTAATTGGCATAGGAGAGATTAACACCTTTCCCATTCCTTTAATAATTAACTTTTAAAGTCCTCATCATCCACAAATAATATAAAACACTGAAATTCCCAGAAGAACAGGGTTTGGACTGGAAATTATAAGTCAGAAACAAACAAAACAAGTCTTGCTTTTTATTTAATAAGTCATGAGCCAATTTACTACAATAAAAGTGTTATGTTCTTATATTCTGATTAGAAAACTTTTCACATTTGTGAAGAGTGGAAACAAATTAAAAGTCTATAAATATTTTTTATGACTTTCTTTTAACATTTAACATTCCTGGTTTTGTATATACACATAAGCAGCTTGTACATTTTTAATATTTTAAACTGAGCATTCAGTGAAATAGAAAATTTTTTAAGATTTATTTATCTATTTATACTTACAGAACTGGGGTACAGGCCAGAGGTGCAAGGGCGGTGAGAGGATTCACCAGAGACAGAGTGGGGAGCAGAACAGGCAAATCAAGGAAGTTCTCTGCTGAGGGGAGCAGCAGGTGGGTCAGGAGAGGTCTACTACGCCATGTGGATCACCTCTGGAGCAAAGGATCAAACTCAGACTGAAGCGGCTGCGGCTAGTTTACAGTACTGCATCCCAACCCTTGCTCCACCAGGGAGGGCCGAAATAGAAAATTTTGAAAAAGCACAAAATTACAACAAAGAATGTGCATTCCAAGTATGATCCTATAGGTTCTGCTGATTCTCCTTTCAAATGGCAGGACTTAAATCATCAAGAGGAGACAGTGTTTTTGTTTTTGTTTTTTTAAGTATCTTAAACTGCATGTGTACCCATTAAATGCTACACTTATACATTCTAAAAGAAGAAACCATGTTGTCAAAATGCCCAGTTAACCCAACCAGACATCTTAAAACAAGCCTTTGCTGACCTTCTATAAGCCAATATTTTAAGAGTTTTTTTTCTTTAAGAGAAAGTAGACAGGGCCCTCCCTGGTGGCACAGTGGGTTAAAGCACAGTACTAAGAGGCTAACGCCACTTCAGCATGAGTTCGATCCCCACCCCAGAGGTGACCCACATGGTGCAGCAGACCTCTACTGACACACCCGCTGGCTCCCCTCAGCAGAGTACTTCCTCGATTTGCCTGTTCTGCCCCCAACTCTGTCTCTGGTGAATCCTCTCACCACCCCTGCACCTCTGGTCTGTACCCCCATTCTGTATGCATAAATAAATAAATCTTTAAAAAGAGAAAGAGAGAAAGTAGACAGACACATCTTGGTTAGCACTACTTGTCCTTATTCACATAGAAGGTGTTATCTGAGTCCAGTAGACAGAGAAAGGAGGGGGAAAGTTAACAGACTCCACCATCATTTTAAAAGAGGTTAGCATTGATCATGAGCTTCCCAAACTTTGGGTAACAACATTTGTCAGCCATCTACAAGTATCTGCACTGCTTGGGGAAGAGGAGGAGGAGATGCTATATTATTTGACAAGAGTTGAAGTGACAGGATTTGAAGATATTAAGTCAGGTTAAAAATAGATTTTTGTTTTGATGAAAATCCTTACTTCAAAAATAAAGTTCTCTTCAAATAATTTTATCTGAATGAGAGTGGTGATCCATGTTCAAAGTCTACTGAAATCAAGTGGAAATCTGGAGAGGGTTTGACAAAACATTCAAGTCAAATGCAGAATAAAGCCAGCAGGAAGAGACAGCATGAGGAGCCAGAGAAACTTCTTTACCTGGTTTCCTGGCCAATCTGAACCACTCGAATTTAGCTATTCATTCTAAGATTCCAAGCGCATTTGTTTCTTCCTCACCTACATATCTGTTAAATCTAATTGGGAAAACAAGGAGAAAAAGAAATAAGAATGGACTTGCTGATTGTAAAGTGCTTGATCTTGCTGTTCAGTGTATTTTAACTTTAGGACAACTTGCATATGGAAATCTAGAAGTTTTTCAAATATCTTTGTCTCACCTACAATATATGGGAAGGAAGATCTTTCTCATTTCCTCCACATGAAAATGAAGCTTGGAGTGATGATATACTCAGAGTACATATGAGCTGTGTTACCATACTCAGTTTCCACACTTGATCTTTAGTAGTCTTCCAGGCCAGCACAGTTTTGCAACTCTTCATATTTCTAGGTTATCACTTTAGTTTTCTGCCTGTGATTACTTTAACTCTCTCTCTAAAGGACTAAAACCCCCAGGACCCTTTGGACCTCAATATTAATTACAGTTGCATTAAATGAGCTGCCAGGACCTTCCTTGTAGGTAGGCTCTTAAGGATCATAGCTAATAATAATGTTCAGAGAAAAATAAAATATTTTTTAACATGGGAAATGATAAGTAAGTAATAAGCATACTTTACTTGACATGGTGTATCTTCTGACCTCTGAACATGAAATAGGCATTGTTTGATACTGCAAATCTCTTAGTTTAAAATCTTAATAGACATAATTGTATAAAATCCAGAAACATTAACTGTTAATCTTTTGGTATTTAAACCCCCATCCCAATGTTTTTTATCTTATAAAGAGTTCCTATGTCATATGTCTCTATCAGTCTGTCAATCTCACTCCCTCTAATGTTGACATTTATTTTGTTAATTATTAAAAAATTATATTTACTGTTGCAGCCACAGTGGACAGATATACTTGGAAAGTAATACATTTAAGTTACATGAGGTAGTTTATAGTTAATTTTGCTTACAGTATAATGCTTTAACTAGAACTTTGGCTTCTGTAAAATTTAATACAGTAAAACTATAAACAGCTATTAGGAAAAAAACTTAATAGAAGTCCTAGGGGTCCAATTATACAATGTTATGAGGAGGTATCAATTTGCTGGGGTTTTCCCAGAACACCAAAAAAATCAATTAATGTAGCATCACGTCAATGTAAAAAGCAATTATCAACTTTCCCACCATCTCAAGGTCAAATTTCATGGTGGTCAAATACTTAATTTCAAAATAACTGCTGGACTGAACTTTGATTAACAGTATCACAAATTTGAAGGAAGTTTGCTAAGGTTCCTTGAGGTCATTCTTATGAGAATAAAGAAAAAAAAAATGGATTGACTTTACAAACAGCCAAGGCCTTGCTAAAACCAGCTGGCTTACAAATTCAACTGACCTGTCGTTACCATACTTCACTATTAAGAATCATGAGAACAACTTGTTCTGAATCTTCTGGCTGACTCTCTGAGCAGGCAGTATCTTCTGTGATTAACATATAAAGTGTTTTATTATGCTTTGGCTCTTTTTTCCCCATGAAATGGATGTTTCTTTTATTCTTTTTAATGGATTTATATCAATATCAATTTTTTTCTCTCAAGGTTTATATGAGAAAAGAAAAAGTAGAGATTGATTTTATACTATTTTATATCCCTGCAACTACTAAGGTTACCAGTTTTCTGAAAGTTCATTCTACTCCAAGTAATGTAATGAGTGGTGTGCTTTTATATTTATGAAAAAAATTTACATTATCATCTGTATTTAAGTATTTAGGTTAGTTATCATACTAACAGATTAACTTGTACCAACAGTTCATTTTACTTCTCTTTAAATGGAATCAAAAGTAGGGCTTGAGTTTCTCAAAGAAAGATGAAAGTTTTATATGCAATGACTTTAATAATCAATGTTAACTGCATTATCTTTTTATTATTATGTAGGAGATAATGGTAGGAGATACAGAAACCAAACAGCATATAAGTGCATGGATCTCTCATTAGAATCTCTACTCACCCTCACCTAGTTTTTTTTTATAGTTTATTTTTACATAATTTTGTACATTTTTTTTATCTCAATTGTAATCCCTGTGGGTTTCCCATCACTGAGTCACCCATGTGCCATCACCGAGTCACCCATGTGCCATCACCATAGTCCCATGCACTTCCCTCCCCCACCCCTTTTTGATCCCATTCCCCACTCCACCCCCACAAAATGTCTCTGGTATATGGCTATTCATTGTTCTTATTATTTTCTGGCCTGGTCCATTATACTCCTGCTATAAGCGAAACCATCAATCACCTAGTTTTTTAACTATTTTTTTCACTCTCTTCTGGCCAGCATTTTTAGTGCATCAAAATTGTTCTTTGCTTGGTAGTATCCATACTGACTTCTGTTGACTCCGGAAAAAACAGAAAAGACCACTTTTTTTTTTTTAAAGATTTATTTATGCATACAGAGCTGGGGTACAGGCCAGAGGCTCGGGGCGGTGAGAGGCTTCACCAGAGACAGAGTGGGGAGCAGAACAGGCAGATCGACGTAGTACACTGCTGAGGGGAGCAGCGGGCGGGTCAGGAGAGGTCTGCCACGCCATGTGGTCACCTCCGGGGCAGGCGGGAATCGAACTCATGTGGAAGTGGCTTTAGCTTCTCAGTGCAGTGCTTTAACCCGCTGCGCCACCAGGGAGGGCCCCACTTTTATTTTTAATTAATTAAAATAAAAGTAAAACACAGATTTAAGAGCTTGGTTCTCTTAAATGAGCACTCTAGGTTAAAAATTGTAATAATAATTACAATTAGTAATTTATTCACTAAGTATTATTTAAATCATCTATCTGTGCTGCCTCATAGGAAATAGGAATAATGTAAGTATTGTTCCCTCCTGGAGGTATCATAGCACTTGTTTTCCATGTTCTGGAGTCCAAACAATACAGAATAGAATCACATGTGGAGAATAGCATTTCCAACCATGTAAGTGGAGCAGAACTCTTGGATCCACCGTATTGGAACAGAGCCTTTTGGGCATAGTGATTGGCAAGGACAGCTGTAAATGCCTTGTACTTTTGTTTCTCCAGTTTCTTTAAAATGGGTTACTAAACATCAATATTGATCAAAGTGAGATTTTTTTTGAGTGCTTATATGATAGTGTCACTATTACATACTATACCAAAAAAAATAAAATACCTGCATTGGAACATCTTTAAGATTATTTATATTACACTTATTTTTACATGTACTTCAAGTCAATGTTTTATCATATTCAATTTTGGTAATTTCTCCTGGTGGAATGAGGGTGGACATTTCTACAATGATTAACAAATCATTTTTACTATTCTTTTTCACAAATCCTAAGAGCACTAAATCTAGTTTACTAATCCCACCAAAGTTATACTGGGAAGCAAGAGTAATATTTATTTGCCTTACCCTTACTATACCCCAGTAAACAAAATTTATTTTGAAAAATGGTTATGAATTCACTGCTATATTTAATCATGAGGGAAGAAAAATAATTCTTTTTTCAAAACTCTACTCTCTCAAATTTTTTTGTGCAAAACTCTCCTGCACAATCTTTTTATTCAAAATTTTCTATCTTTTCAAAATTCCTAAAGGAGATGCAAGATGCAAGACATTTTCTTTTGTTCTTTCTGGAGCAGAATTAGCATAAGAATATCACAAAAACTTCTCTTGAATATTTTTCAACAACTATCATGGTAAATCAGATCACTAAAAAAATCAAATATCTTAAAAAACACTCAAAACTGTGCTCCCAAAGTCCACAACAAACTAGATCCCTTATTGCTTTTTTTTTTTTTTAAGTCTGTCTTGGAAGTAATAGATGGTATTAAAAACTGCTAGAGTATCTAATATCATTTCTTCATGACATGCCACTAGGAGTCAGTTTCGGTAAACAAACTGATTAAAAGATTATCTGTCAGCCAATGTTTCATCATCCTCTGTAGTGATTCACTTGTCTGGCATCAGGGCACAGTCGAGAGTCACTGAATGAACACTCTCTCTTCACAAGAGGAAATTTTTTAGATGTTTATTTTATACTAGCTTCTGGTATACATCCTAGTAACAAGATTTTGTATATATTCGAAAATGATCACAACAGGTCCATTTAACATCCATTCCCATACCAAAAAAAAAAATTTAATTGTTCAAAAATTGGCAGAAAATCCTCACTGATTATTGCCAGCTTGTATGATGAAAGAAAAACCCAGCTGGTCAGTAAGACTCTAATGTCTCGTTTCCATTCACAATCACAGCAACCACAAGGGGTGTCCCAGAGCCCCTCTCAATGACCTCACTGCCCCATTGCAATGGGTGAGCCAACTCCTGTGCCCTATATTCACCTGGTGACACTGATGCTTAAGATTCTCACACCAACTGCAGCGATGACCACACTGATATAGGCAGTAAGTCCACAGCTGTGTATGTGTCAGAAGGTGTGGGGGAAGGATTGGAAAATGCCAAGGGCTGGAGCAATAGAACAATCCCAGCCTGACATGGGCCTCTTGAATTCTAAGGCAATGTTTTCATAACTTGGAAGAAGGCCATATCATGGAGGGGGAAAACCCAAATATTGACTCTTTTTGCCTGTGATGATGTCATAAAGATTAATCATCCAAATATAACTTTCGGCACTCTACAAAAGGTCATGTGAAATCAAGTTTCAATTAATGATTAAATTAGATATCTGATTCCAAGACCTTAAAACCATCTTCTCTAGGCTTCTCTATTGTTCAGCGAATGTAAGTTCTTTTTTCTGAGGATTTTGAGCCTGATTTCAAGTTCCTTCTGCTGCTTACCAAGTCCTAAAAAACCAATGTTAAAAACGTGAATATTTTCACATGCGAAGGAAGCAGTTGAACATGGAATGAAACTAATCTCACCATCATTTGAATTGTCAACTCTCTTATATTTCCCAGATCCTCTTTTGCAGAACAATCTTCTTGAGCTAACCTAATCCTTAGCCTTCTTATATAGATATCTTTGTCCTCCCTTAAGATACGGAACCTATCAGTAATCATGAAAAATATGTACCTATCTCACCTTATTTGGTAATAGTGTCCAGTGCCATTTTCTATAGAACATCCAAGACAAATACCTTTTAGGGATAAGAATTACGCACCTAGATCAAAGGACAAAATTCAGTTCTTAACACAAAGCAAAGCTGATCTCATTCCTGAAGAGTGTAGAGAAATGTACTTTTAGAACGTCATATTCTATCCAAATCCATTAAGTTAAAAAGAGAGATTGAAGGAGCTAATGGAAAGTAGTTAACATTTTACCAAGTAAAATAGGGGTCATGTCTCTGAAATTAAATCATTTGGCTTGTGTAACTGTGGTTAGATGTGGAAGGATAGTGTTTGTGCCCAACTGAAGTTATTACTTAGGAACAATTTGTCCATGTGGGGAAAAAAATGGCCATTGAAAGTTTGCCAAGTTGAAGTAAGTTAGAAGGATGGGTTAAAAAGGAGGGAACAAAGAAGTCAGTGAGATTAATAAAATATTGTTGAATGAGGATAGTTGCTATGTCACAAAAAGGCACCGACTTCAAAGAAAACTTTCCAAGAAGACACAGTATGCCTATACACACACACAGAAAACACAAGCACCTAGAACTCTCTCTCTCGCTGTTATTTAGCCTAGTATATATATATATTTTTTTTTCATTTTGCCATGGCTCATCATTTGTATTATTGAAAAGAAATTTTATTTAGCATGTAGCTAGACTCAGTTTAAGAACTTGCATTCATTGTATACCTTTTTAACGTAGATATCTCAGACATCTGCTAAACCACAGTGTTCTAGAGTCTGTCTTATAACTGCTTCAAGAAGCCCTCTAAAATTTTAGCAATTAAATAATGTATGGTGGTTTAAAATCACTCTACTAAAATAGAAAATACAGCAAAAATATGCTGCCGTCTATACCAATGCTGACTTATACCCATAAGTCTATTTTGTAAATTGTTTTCAAGCTTGAATTGAATTTAGGCACTGTGAATCTTAAAGCCAAATTATTAGATTCCACCTGTCTTAAAATTTCCTTATCCACTCTGACAGTAAGTCTTTCCTTAGTAATTTACTAATTAGCCAAGCTCTCAAAAACTGTTCTCAAGAATCTTCTCTACATTCACTCCCTTTTGTATCATCCTGCCCCAATCATTCCTTAACTGAAGTTTTTTTTCTTTAAATAGCCCAATGTTGTTATTTTATGTCAAAAATCAGACTAGCATGTCACATCTAGGTTGTAAATTCCAGAAATTGTTCTCTATCCTGACCTTTATGTTTCTTCTGAAGACCCAGTAATGTGCTCCTGAATGTAACAAGTGCTTACTAACAACTTTGTGGTGGATTAGTGAGTTCTATATGATTCTATTGTCCATCCATTCAGTAACTAACTGTTGGGTACCCGGTGTATGCCCAGCCTACTACTAGGCTGTACTACTCCCGCTGTTCTCCTCCTGGATCTTATAGTGAAATGATGATGCTTATATAATGAGAACTTCTCCTGACACTTATTTTATCCCCTAAAGACACATATATTTGTACTAAAACTTTGATTAATTAGCATTTTCCCAAGTGGACTTCAGTCTGACTTGTAGCCAACTGGCTGTAAACCTAGATTTTCTTCTTGTGAATAACAATTTCATTTGGCAAATTGTGAATCATAAGACCGTTCCAGTCCTCAAAACAAAAGCAAACAAAAATTTAAGAGAAAAAATATATAAGGAAAATAAAAACAGGAAGAATAGTAACAGAATGCAAATTATTAAAGGCGATACAGCCAGTGTTTTACCTCCAATCAGTATTCTTTATGTCATCTTTCTGAACCTCAGATATTTGCCTGGAGTAAGATATTAGACTTTGATCATAATCACCATCCAGCAACAAAGAACAGGAGTAAAACTGAGTTAACAAAAGGCATAGATGCCTGAAGTTCAAACTTCTTGGCAACCTTTCAAAGTTTTTCATTGGCATATATCAGTACAACCAAGTACTGAAGGTTCTGAGTTCATCTTGGGGTACTTTATCCAACCCCCCTTATCTGTGCTACATGTAAGATTTGTTAAGACCACGCTAAGCTTTTGATTCCAACTATAGGCTCGTATTAGAGAGACTCTGCTGAAAAACTTAATGAACCACATTCAGATCTGTTCGAATTCAGTGATGTGGTAAAGAGGAAAGTGGGGAGGCAGGACGCTGGGAAGAGTTGGGTGGAGTGGAAATCAATGATAAAGGATGAGTTACAATAATACTGTGGGAAATTAATTTAAGATCACTAAAACAGCATTCCAAATATCCACTAAAGGAAAAGTTATTAATGAGGAATACTTTTGTTGATGAAGGATTAATTTAGGGTATAACTATATTCTCAGAAGTTTTTCCAAAGTGTGTGTGTGTGTGTGTGTGTGTGTGTTGATATCACCTTCACTTCTAATAAACTTAGAACAGGCTGTTTCTTGTTCATGTTTCATCAGTTATAGAAAATGTCACTGTAGTAAAAAGCAGCAAGAATTTAAGTTGAAAATGTGATATAGCACAAAGTGTGCTTTTCTAGATCTGTAACCCTTCCCCAGGCAGATTTCACTTAGTAAATTAGTTTAAATGGTTGGTTTCATATGTGTGATAAAACTGTGTCTGACATCTGTTTAATGAGCACACGATGCTCGCAAGAACAGGCACACCCAGAGTGTGATGGGATCTAGGGGCCACCGTGCTGTGTGTGCTTGAACTCATAGGCTCTTACTGCTTCCCACTCTTGTCAACTCTTACTACCTTTTTATCTTGACCCTGCTAACTGAGATTTGTTCTTAACTCATGGAAAAGGTCTCCCTTTGTTTTCTTCCTACAGATAGGAGAAGTCTCTTGGCAGAGTTCTTCAAAGGCAGCTAAGTCAGTAGCATCATGGAAATTTGGCAGCAAGTTGAGAACTAGGACCGATCTAAACATTAGTTTAGGTTATTTTTGCAGGCAATTGTTCCACAATTTTTCAGTCTTTTATTTTAGCAGTTAACATAAGCTCTCATAGCCATCATTTCTCCAGTGAACCTGCTGTCCATTCTTATCATTGGATAGTCTGAGTAATTGTGTAATTTAAAGTTAAATTGGATACATAAACATTATAGCAGAGCATGAATAAATCATCCAAAAACATTCTGAATTGTTCAGTTTACACCTCTTTAAAGTTAATACAAAAAGTCAAATTAAGGCCTTTGTGTAAATGAAAAATTGAGTAACTAGATAACTTCGATATATCTAAGTTATCTTAGATATGTCTAAGTTAACTTAGATAAAGCATGACGCTAATGATATAACCCACTTTCTATTGGTTGGGTTACTTTAAGAGTGATGCAGGTTGATATAGAAGAAAATAAGACTGAGTCTTAAATAATATCTCAGACACTAATAATCTTGAAATGGAATTATTTTGCTTTTTTTATTTTGGAAGAACTGTGATGCATCAAAATACCACAAAAACAGGTCTCCTAAGGTTATATTTTTAAAGGGTACTTTACAAAAATAATAGTCCTTCAAAACAAGACCAGCCCTATAATATTTTTTAAATATTTTGAATTAAAATATTGCTTTTCTCAGTTCATTAACTTCTCTTGTAGTTGTCAGCAGAGGAAAACTTCCTAATAAATTGTGACACGGGGATAGGCAAGTGTTACATTCTTGACCCTGTCATCCTATGTCACCACTTAATAGAAACTTCACTTTTACTATCAACTATAAAAGAAGAGAGAGAATAACAGTATAAACTTTGAGTATATGCTTCATGTTAGATGCTACATTCATTTATTACCTTTACTAGATTCATCATTTCAACTAATCCTTGGCAACAACCCAGTGAAAATATCTATTTCTTTATATGAAAAAATACCACTGAGGCTCAGAGGGATTGCTCAAAGCCACATAGGCTTGACCAGATAGAAAGATCCAAATCAGGGCCAAATCATCCAGCAACCTTACAACGATATTGCCTCTAATGCCTAACCTTCCCTCATGCATAAATATTCTTTCAAAGAGAGGCTGTGTAACTTAAACCATATTTAAACAAAACTTAAGCCTTTATATTTCTTGAGGGTGGGGGGAAGACTTTAAATTGGTGTTTTTAAAGCCTTTTTTTTTTAATCCTATACTGTTAAAACACTAACAATGATAAAAACGATGGTACTTCAATTAAAATTTTTTGAATTTTTTTAAATCAGTAAATCTTTTTTAATGGTTTGTTTTGATATGAATATTTAGATAGAGAACCCGAAAACTGAGGTATTCTGATTACAGAAGAGGAAGCACAGGGCAGACTGAAAGGAAACTCTGGCTTGCTTCCTCTCCCCCCAAGATGAACTTTTGACATCATTATCTTTCAGTATTGTCAGATGTCCTAAATATTTAATACCGTTGTGTTGGTCGACTATCCAACAATGATTCCTCAAGTCAGCCTGGATTAATAAACAACTGTTTGGAGCACTGGGTATTCACTTATTGAATCGTGGGGTCCTGGACCTAGTGCATGGTCTTTTGTGTTTTTGTATTATTATTATTATTATTTTGTATTTGCATATCATATCATATTTGTGTTACTATTTTGTATTTATTTTATTGAGGCAAATTGTTTAGGCACTGGTTCATTCTCTTCAGATGTCTACTGCCACACCACATGCACCATACCCAAGGAGTTTTGGATTTTAGAAAGATCAAATCTTGGCTTTTGTGACAACATGGATAGAATTGGAGGGAATCATGCTAAGAAAAAGAACTAAGAAGAAGGACAAATGCCAGAGGTTTTCACTCGTATGTGGAATATAGATACAGAACAAAGGAACAGACAAAGCCAAATCAGGAAGAAGAAAAAAAAAACTAAAAAACCTAGTTATCTGTAGAATTGAGGATACCAGAGGAAGAGGGAGGGGGGCAAAGAAGAAAAGGGCCACATGGACAGTAGAGTTTTGAGTACATCACTTAGTTTTGTAGATCTGTTTTTTTTTTTAAGTTTTGGGATGAGTGAGGTTGAATTAGAGCAGTAGATCCAACATATTCTGTACAGAAGTTGGATGCTGTTTTAAAGTCCCACGTTCTATACTCCCCCACCAAACCCCCCACCCCACCAGGGGTTCAGTTTGCTTTCATCTTTAGAGGAAGTCTGAACATGAATATTTTTTCAACACTTCCCAAATGATGCTAATGTGTAGCCAGAGAGGAGGTCTGAATGATTCTCTGTGTCCCTCTATTCCTAAATCCATTGTTGCCATCAGTGAAATGCTGATGGGGACATTCTTATATGTCTCAGCCATTCTGCTCTGTGGCATCAGGAGCTTAAGAAACCTTCATTATAAATTTTACCTACTGTGCATATTACTCATGAACTGGATTTTTTCACATGGTTGAGCAGAAAATCTAAATGAAACCCTGGTCATTTAAGGGGATCTCAGGAAAAGATTTCACTCTTGCTCCCAATTTCCTTTACCAAGGTTATTTCAATGCTTGTTTTGCAAATTGTGAAAAAAAGAAACTTTGAGCCTTCTTTGAATATGACTACATTGTTTTACTAGATTCTTAGGCCTTATGAACTGATGTGCAGCAATTGTCTACCACAATGGAGTACCTGGCACCTGATAGGAGCTTTGTTCTTGTCTTTACAAATAATAAAAGATATAAACTAACCAATAAAATCTTGAAAGCTGAATGGTGTTAAATGAATATGGTTCCCTCAAAAAGCCTCAGACCACACGTTCCAAGAGAACAGTTTGAAGTAATGTAAAACAAATGGACAGTTGAAGTTCTGTGTGCGTCCTCATCTCCATTCCATATTTACCCATTGGGGAGATGACTGGTTGATTTGATGGAATTATCATATTGATTATAGAGTACAAAACCGTTATTTTGTTCAATTTATGGATACTATTTCACATTTGTTTTTTGTGTGAGGTATCCTCTCTAACTTGCCTCTCTACCCCCAGAAATTTACTTTATATTCGCAAACACCCATGGGCAAAAAGCACTGTCCTTCTCTTTGAAAAGCATGCAAATTTTCTAGGTTATCACTTTAAGTACATGGCTGTAAGCTTTTAAATTGCATTATTGCCCAATATGTTAAGAGAATTTAGATATTTAATGCGCAGCACTATATAAAACTATTGTGAGGTTGTACATGTGAGACATACAATAAATATATGTTCAATATAGGAACAAAATTTCTTACATTTTCAAAATGCAACGTATCATCTGAAACAAGAAAACATCTGGTGACTGACCGTTAGCTAGGGATGTTAATGTTCCTCTGGCACAGCTAGGACCCATTTTAGTAGTAACAACTATGAATGCAAAACCTCATGGAGACTATGTATGTGCTACCTGTTTACTGCAGTAAAAGTGAAGAAGAGGTTTTAGAAATTGTTTATCCTTCTTTCCTCCCATATATTTCTGAGTTATATTTTAATACTTAGGCTATTACCAACCAGCCAGTACTTTCTGCTTCCCCTTTTGAAAATGTGAACTTTAAATCAGATTTTTTTGCAGGAGAAAATGAGTTTAGTAATCTCTGGTCTTGTTATGAGGCACAGCCTGCATCGATAAGCAGAATAAAATGCATTTAACTTTCAGGCTATGTCTGGACAATAATGATCCTGCAAATCAGAGCTAGAATTCTAGATGCCCCGCCTGGGAATACTGCCCAGGGGCTTTTTGGCTCTCATTTTTGCTGTTTCATATTTGCTATTTCATTTATATGCATAAAATTAACACTAACTCATAGTTGGGCAAGAAAAAGAAGATTCTTATAAGTTGCTGGAGTTAGGAAACACCAAGGAACTCTCCAAGGAATATGGTTCCTAATCAAAGTTCAGATTTCCATTTTGGGGGGAAAACATGCATCTATGTAAGTTTGCTACAAAGATGCCCAATATACATCCTTAATTCTGGACTTGAGCTACCAGTTAAGGCTGTCATGAAAATAATTTAAATAACCTGTTTAAAATAGTGCATCCAAATATACAGAATAACAAGGTTATGTAATCTGGGCATTCTGAACATTCAGCTATGTTAAGGAAAACATGAATTTTTCCTCATTTATATAGGAGAATGAATTAATCACACTTTCTCATTTCAAAGTTTAAAGTACACAGTAACCATTTTAACATTTTTTAAATTGCTTTGGGGAAAACAAAAAGCAACATTGTTGGTAAATAACAGTTTATAAATTTGAAGATCTAGAATATTTCCAATACAATTTAAATATAATTACAGCGGTGACAACCCAGAGCACAAAAGAATGAGAAGTGTGTTGAGTGTTTTTAATTTTCTAACTAAAGCTTTAGCAATAGCTCTTTTCATCTAACATCCTAACAAAAATAAATATAATATGGAATGATTTCATGCTGATAAGAGTTTCTGAAACTTGCCCAAAATGGACCAGAATGAAAAGGAACGCCTTGACCACACTGTGTTTTATGAGTGCTAAGTTTTCATCTGCAATAGAGTGGGGTCACAGTGAAAGAAGCTTGGCAACACAATCCTTCTACAGGCATTGTGACTTCTGAGCCTGTCAAACAATGAGAAATAGCAACATTAGACCATGGACTGGGAGGAGGGAAAAGATAATGTCCAAATAGACCACATCTTTCAATTATGGTATCACAGACAAAAAAGTCAAGATTTGGGCCCTCCCTGGTGGCACAGCGGGTTAAAGCACGGCACTGAGAATCTAAAGCTGCTTCCGCATGAGTTCGATTCCCGCCTGCCCCGGAGGTGACCACATGACGTGGCAGACCTCTCCTGGCCCGCCCACTGCTCCCCTCAGCAGTGTACTTCATCGATCTGCCTGTTCTGTTCCCCACTCTGTCTCTGGTGAAGCCTCTCACCGCCCCTGAGCCTCTGGCCTGTGCCCCAGTTTTGTATGCACAATGGATAAATCTTTAAAAAAAAAAAAAAAAGTCAAGATTTAACACAAAGTTACTAAGACAACTTTCAAACCACCTATGATGTCTATTATAAAAATATTTATCAAGTAGATTTCCTATATCTTTTTCTTAACTTTCTAATAAATATTACATGTCTCCTATTCTAGGTCACTGTCCCCTAAAAATCATTTTTACACAAATGTACTATCATTATATGAAACACAAGTGACTAGTGACTCTATTAATTAAACTATTAAATTAATTCTAAAGCTGATGAAATTCAGTAAATCCACAAAGTACAAAGAATGATGCTGACCTCCATCATCTACTTGTGCACAAGAATTACATCAATGAAAATTTAGATAAAAATATACAAATGTATATAATTGTGTAAAACTGTCTAGACTAATGTAGGCGTTTCGCGAAATCAGGGCTTGGTGGAGCAGACTGAAAAGATAGAATTGGAATTTGGGATGGGTTGAGATTACAAGATTATGTATTTTAGGTATGAACTTGAGGAAGGATGCCAAATGAGCATAAAATGGGAGCCACACCCAAGTAATTGTGTGCGTGTAGAAATCAGTGGTTAACAGAGAACAGAAAGGCTATGTCCGGTCATAGGTGATAGACTTGGAAAGAAGGCAAGACCTTCTTCAGCTGGAAAGGTCATGGAAAACCACTAAAAGTTGTTAGAGGAAAAGTGGACTGATTAATGGAGGAGTGGTTTGTAGACTACATGGCAGCGGAGAAAAAGTAGAGCCTGAAAGACTAATGGAGCCAGTGAGAGCATACAGTGGTGAGGCTTTCAGAGTCTGGACCTGGTGGAGGCAATTTTATTGCTTGTCAGGGTCATGCACTGTCCTTCTGTAGCTGCCATTAGGCTCGTTATTAATGTGATGTCCAGCTACAACCAACAACTATCTCGTATTCAGGAAATTTATTACCTGAGGATTTTATTACAAAGATATTAATTTTCCACTCTAAAATGATGACATTTATTTCTTACACTTTCTGAGGGAAAAAAGTGTCATCCAAATTCTAATACTTCCCAGCTAAAACTTTATACATTTCACACACACAAACTCACAAGCCAAACACCTAGATTAATTTACATATTTAAGACAAACATTCCCTTTGGGTTCTAGTGACTGAAGGTATTTTCAAACATTTTGGTGTTAATCTCCTTTGGAGGCAGTGATGGTGGTTTAAACTGCAGATCTAAAGAAAAAAATATGTTGAAAGTTCTCCTTTATTAAAAAGCAGAAAGGTGTTTAATGGAGATGGGGGAGAAGGGTTTTTTCTTGACCCCAGTGCAATACATGTGATGCATCTATGTAATTATGTTTGTGAATGATCTATTTAAAGTTTATGTGAAAATGTTACAGGACAACCCCAATGTGAAATGGGGTGACCTGAGTATGGGTCCTCACCCATGTGTTTAAAGGGTACTTATAATAAGACTCAACTGCAGGCACACACGAAAAGATTAATAAAGGATTTATTTACAAAAGGGGGAAATGAAGGAAGGAAAAAGAGAGAGAAATTGGTAAATGCATCCTACCAGTTCTGCTGAGCTGGGACCCCAATAGCATGCTAGAAAATGGCAAAAAAAAAAAAAAAAGGGTCCCCAAGGCCCTTATGTCTGGCTGCATAGCAAACCTCGCTGCTTATCTCCACCCTCAGTTCCCAGCTGTCCTCCCTGTGGTGGTGATGACACTAAGGGACTTGTAGTCCCTGGTGTTTTGTATCTCTTTGATCTGGAGATGGGGGAGGTTTCCATAAAACCTCCTTGTGGTTATTAATTTATTTTAACAACTGTTTTTCACAAAACAAACTTCAGTCTTACTGGAATTCAATTTCTTGTTTACTTGAATGTATGACTGACTCTTCTTCCCTACTAAATGCCATAGGAAACCATTTGATATCTGCATTACTAAAAGCATGACAATGACTAAACTGTAAGAGTGTTGTTTAGCAAATATATATTATACATTACTTAATGAAAGTTGAAAGCATTCGTGTTAAAGATCATTTTAAACCTTTAATTTCAATGGTAGCTGTTAATCATGGACCTTAGTTCTAAGCTGGCAAGCTTATATTTCTTGTCAAGTCAGTCAGGATACATTTCAGTGCTTCCTTTGAACTCCTGCAATTGTCCATTGTTGTTTTTTTTGTTTGTTTGTTTTTGTTTTTGTTTTGTGGGGTGGGGAGGATTTTAAATGGGTATTTACTTAAATGGATTTCAATATTGTCTTGACTACTTTTATTACATTAATTCTCAAGTCATAGGATGGGGGCCTCAAAGCTTTGTACTTATTCAATCAAGGTGCATAATAATTATAATTGTGCCCTGATGGCTTGTAAGATGGGAAATGTTAAGAATGACAGCATTATCTCTATAACTTTACAATTAAATGTGGACTATTGTTAGGGATACAGCCAAATGATAAGTGTTAATCAATATTAGGGACAAACCTCATTACTCTCAAATTCCTGAGAGTGCCTCCAGCCTCTAGCTTCCATAGTTTTTCCTATTTAATTATTAATAAAGTTGATTCTATAATTTTCATCTATAATGAAAATAAGCAGTAGAATGCAGAAGGAGATTATTTTTATGTGAAATAGAAAATTTTCATGGATTTTATATGCTGTCAGCCCTCCATATCCTACGGCTCCACATCAATGAATTCAACTAACCATGAAAACACAAGCTATGTGGTCAATCAGGCCTACAATGGTTGTGTCTGTAGCAAGCATGGATAGACTCACTCTTATCATTATTCACTAAGCAATGCAACACAAATATTTACATAGTATTTGTATAGTATGAATCAGCTAGAGATTATTTTAGGTATACTGGAGATGCACATGGGTTATATGAAGAATATACCATCATTTTACAAAAGGTGCTTGAGTACCCATGGATTTTTTAATTACCCTCAGATACACCAAATGTCCCTCAAAGAGATGTTTGCACACTGAATTTATAAGACAGCACTATCTGAAGCTCATATTTTACATGATTTGATCATAGCCATACCATTATTTATTTGCTTGTTAGGTAAAGGAATTTATGTCTAGATGTTTACACTTAAATTTTATATTATATTCCTTTCTCTTTATTTATAGATTCTATATTTACAAATATGTTAACTTACTCAAATGTATTTGTGAGATGAAAGTCAATCCTCATGGAAATTTTGTCATTAGCAGAACAAACCAAAATTTCAGTAACCCTTGTACATATATCCAGTCTAAGTGCCTTCTTGTTTTAACTCCCCCTCTGTAAACACAGGTCCTTTTTTTGGCCATTTCACTGCCACATTTTTTTTATTATGCTTTTTTAATTTTTTTACTTATATATATTTTCATCATTGTTCATTTTTAAACTGTTTGCTTTTTTTCCTGGGTGTAATCCCCATAGAACTTCCACCACCAATTCACCCTCGCATCATCACCACAGTCCGCTGTGCTCTTCCCTCCCTTGTTCTCTATTCTCATCTCTCTCCCACCCCCCTTAGAATGTCTCTGATGTATAGTTGTCTGTTTTTGTTTTGTTCTGTTATGTCTTATTATTTTCCCCTGATTTCCTTGTTTGTTTCCCCTATATTCCTCTAAGTAAAAGTATCCAATATTTTTCTTTTTTCTTCTGACTTATTTCACTGAACATAATTACTTCTAGTTCCATCCATGTTGCTGCAAATGGCATGAGTTTATTTTTGATTGCTGAACAGTATTCCACTGCGTGCACACACACACACACACACATATGTATATGCCATATCTTCTTGATCTACTTGCCTGTTTTTGGGCATTTGGGTTGTTTTCAGGTTTTACCTATTATAAATAATGCTGCAGTAAACATAGGGGTACAGATATTCTTTTGAATCAATGTTTCTGTATTCTTTGGGTAAATTCCTAGGAGTGGAACTTTTGAGTGATTTTTATTAGTCTGAGGAAACTCCATACAGCTCTCCATAGTGCTTGGACCAGTTTGCAATCCCAGCAGCAGTGTAAAAGAATTCCTTTTTTACCACATCCTCACCAATATTTGTATTTGCTAGTTTGGGGGGGGTTTTTTTGTTTTGTTTTGTTTTGTTTTGTTTTGTTTTGTTTTGTTTTGTTTTGTTTTGTTTTTTATATGTATCATTCTTACTGACTTAAGGTAGTATCTCCTAGTTTTGATGTGCATTTCCCTGATTACAAGAGATGGTGAACATTTTTTCATATGCCTGTTGGCCATTTGCATTTCTTCTTTGAAAAAGTGTCTTTTTAGCTCTAAGCCCATTTTTTGACTACCTCATTAGCTTTCTGTAGCTCTTTGTGCTCAGTCTCTTATCATTAGTATTGTATGCAAAGATTTTCTTGCAGATAGTAGCTTGTCTCTTTGTTTTGGCTAATGTCTCTTTTGCTGTATAGAAGCTTTTTAATTTGAAGTAACCCCAACTGTTTATCTTTTCCTTCATTTTCTTTGCTTTAGGTGATGTGTCTTTAAAGATGTTACTGATATGTATATCATGTACTATTTTACCTATATTTTCTTCTAAATATTTTATGGTTTCAGGTCTTATGTTCATTTCTTTTATCCACTTTGAATTGATTTTTGTGCATGGTATGAGGTAGTAATCTAGTTTCATTCTTTTGCTTATGTTGGTCCAGTTTTCCCAACACCATTTATTGAATGAACTGTCCTTGTTCCATTGCATATTGTTTGCTCCTTTGTCAAAAATTGTCTTACATGTGGCTTTATTTCTGTTCACTGCCACATTCTTTTTGTGTTTTCTGTTGATGATTTTGCTACTTACAGTGTAGAATGAATGTTTTGTCTAGTGTTCCTAACTACAAGAAAGCTGAAATGTGGTTTCTGGAGAACATACATGTGTTAAACAGCTTTTTTCAGGCATCAGTTATAATGCTACTGTAAGTTCACTATTAATATGCCAACAATTTTTAAAAATGCCTTTAAACAGAAACACACAAAAAAACATAGTTATGAATTGAATAGTTAGTTGAAAAAGCTAGGACAGCCATGGAGTCACAGAAGCCTAACCCTGTGTTTTTTCTAGGATCAAGAATTTGATGGTCACTTGATAAGTGTTTGCAGTAACTTACAGCCATATAACTACTACAAATAACGAATATCAACGCTATCTTCCGGTTTTTTGTTTTTCTCTTTCCTAAGGACATTTACCCAGCATTTCCACCATGAACTATTATGACCTGTATGTGAATAGAAAATGTGTTGTTTGAAATGATCTATTGCCCATTTCTGTTGCACTACCAGTGATCCCAGCAGCAAATAATTTGCAGGAGGAAAGTAACCCAGTAGTGTCCAAACCCATTAACCACTGCTCAGATGTTTTCACTATATTTTCTATTGAGGTAATAATTGATTTACAACATTGTTTGTGTTTTAGCAGTATAGGATCTCTACCTCCAGATGTTTTTACCACAGCATACCCACCACCCAAGCACCCCTAGTCTATCCTCATAGTCTAGTGTGCTCCCTCCCTGCTTTCCTCCCATCTTGCCCTCTTGTAATATCAATTCTACAGACAGGTTTCTAGTGTTTGCTTTTAGTTTGGCTTTAACTCACCCTTTGTTGTTTCTCTATATTCTACATCTGACAAACACCATCCAGTATGTGTCTTACTCCTTCTGACTTACTTAATAATCCTTTAAGTTCCATCCATGTTGTCAGAAATAGCAGGGTTTATCTTCTTTAACAGCTGAGTAGTATTCCATTATATGTTTATACCACATCTTCCTAATTCACTATCTGTTTTGGGGCACTTAAATTGTTAACATGGCTTGACTATTGTAAATAGTGCTGCAGTTAACATAGAAGTGCACATTTCTCTCAAATTAATGTTTTTGTATCCTTTGGATAAATGCCTACCACCACCATTTGCCTCTGGTCTTTTAGATACTGGGTCATTCCCACAGGTGTGAGATGATATCTTATTGTTGTTTTGATTTTCATTTTCCTGACCACAAATGATGATGAGCATTTTTTTCATGTGCTTGTTAGTCATCTCTGTCTCTTCTTTGGAGATGTGCCTATATCTTTTTCCAGTCTTTGATTGGGTTATTTATTTTCTTTTTATTGAGTTATGTGAGTTCTTTGTAGATCTTTGATATAAGTCCCTTGTCAGATGTATGGTCTACAAAAATGTTCTCCTACTTAGCAAAGTGTCTTGTTTTTTAGTAACAGTTTATTTTTCTGTGCAGAAGCTTTTTAGTTTGGTGGAGTCTCAACTGTTTATATTCACTTCTGTTTTCCTTGCTGTTGGAAACTAACCCACAAACATAGCTCTGAAGGCTATGTTATGAAGTGTTTTTCCTATGTCTTCTTCTATGCCTTTTATGGTTACAGGTCTTATAGCCAAGCCCTTTTATCCATTTTGGGATGTTTTTGTGTATGGTGTAAGAAAGTGGCCTAGATTCATTGTTTTTCCAGTTTTCCCAGCACCATTTATTGAAGAGCCTTTCTCCAGTAATATATTCTTGAAACCCTTGTCATAGGTTAACTGTCCATATTGGTGTGGGGGATTTCTCACCTCTCAATTCTGTTCTTTTAGTCTATGTGTCTGGTTTTGTTGCAGTATCACACTGTTTTGGTAGTTATAGCTTCATAGTATAGTTTGAAGTTTGGGAGTCTGATGTTGCCAGTCTTCCTCCTTTTGTGTCAGGGGTTATTTAGCTATTTGGGGCCTTTTGTGACTTTAGGTGGATTTCAGTGATATTTGCACTGGTTTTTTGAAAAACATCATTGGAAATTTGATAGATATTGCATTACATCTGCATATTGTTTTTAGTGGGAAGAGCATTTTGACAATGTTGATTTTTCCAATCCATGAACAGGTAATATCTTTCCTTTTCTTGAGTCTTCTATATATTTTAATATTTTATAGCTTTTTTTTATATGTCCTCATCATTTGTTAAGTGCCCCTAGGTATTTAATTCTTTTTGATGCAAATATAAATGGGATTTTTTTTTCTGGATTTCTTCTTCTAGCTCATTGTTTATTTATAGACAGTCCCCTGATTTTTGTGTATCAGTTTTGTAACCTCCTACTTCCTGAACTGATTTACTGTTTCAATTAGTTTGTATCAGAGTCTTTAGGGGTTTTCCATATATGTTACTCATGTTATCTGA
Organism: Condylura cristata; assembly: GCF_000260355.1. NCBI lineage: Eukaryota > Metazoa > Chordata > Mammalia > Eulipotyphla > Talpidae > Condylura > Condylura cristata. The sequence goes on from NW_004567102.1 coordinate 28,374,468, forward strand.
GTCTTTAGGGGTTTTCCATATATGTTACTCATGTTATCTGCAAATAATAACAGCTTTACTTCTTTTTTCCCCAACTGGATTCCTTCTATATTCTTCTCTTGCCTAATTTTTCTACCTACTACTTCCAATACTGCGTAGAATAGTAGTGGTAAAAGTGGACATCATTGTCTTGTACTATATCTTAGTGGAAAATCTTTTATCTTAATTGAGAATGATGTTAGCTGTGGATTTGTCATTTATGAGGGATCTCCAGCCTACTGCCTATCTTTACTTCTCTCAGTCCACCCTCTCTGGTGCAAAGTAGAACCTTTTCTGACACCATCTTTCATTAACAGCATTTATATGTTCTTAAATACAAATTGAGCAATCAGATTGCTATTAAAGTTTAACTTATTAGGCTTAGACACAATCACTTAAATGTTTAGGAAAGGCTCATGATTGATATAACTACAAAATAATTAAATCACTTTACAGCTACCAAAATATAACAAAATGTTTTCTGTAAATAGAGAAAAACTCACTTCATCTATGTATTATTGTCATTTCACCACTTGAAAAAATGGTGTCATGGATTTGGTTTTGGCTCGAAGTGATGTTTGAACTTGGACAAATCAACCACTTGATTTTGCAAAGTGGAAATGCCAAGCTGGGATGGCTAGAGGCCTACACAATGCCGCATTATGGGAAACAGCTGGGAGGTGCTGCCCTCCAGTCCTGCGAGACACTCATCAGAGAGCCCTTCCTGGGAAGTCCTGATCCTTCAAAAGGGAGAATACATTTGCACCACTTTGAGATGTCATCACAAACCTCAGATAGTTTTCTTCTTCATTAATTCAAACACATTTATGATCAGAAATTAATTATGTCTGATTTAGAAACCAAAATGTTATTTTATGTTTCTTTTTTAATATTTATTGAGATAAATTGACGTTAACATATCAGTTGCTGTTATTCGATAGAATAATTGGATATTTATATATACTATAAAGTGATCATCACAATAATTCTAATACCATCCATCATTATACTAAGGTATAAGTTTTTTTTTTCCTTTGTGATGATAACTTTTAAGATTTATTCTCTTGGCAACTCTCAAATACACTATACAAAATTATTCACTATAATTTTCATGCTATACATTATAGTTCTATGGCTTATATATCTAGTTAATTGCAACTCTTGAGCCCTTTTACCCCTTTCACCCACCCACCTCCAGTCCCTTTCCCTTTGGAAACCACCATTCTGTTCTCTGTATTACTGAGTTTTGTTTGATCTAATTTTATTTTGTTTACTCATTTGTGTTTTAGGTTCCACATGTAAGTGAAATGATATGGTAATTGTCTTTTTCTGCCTAGCTTATTTCATTTAGTATAATACCCTCAAAGTCCATCCATGTTGTCACAAATGACAATATTTTACTCATTTTTATGACGTAGTAATATCCCAACATATTTATGGAATATAATACATCTTCTTTATCCATTTATCCATTAATAGGCACGTATGTAGTTACATTGTTTTTGGTCTTGATTCTTATACATAGTGCTGCAATTAAAATAGGATATATTTCCTTTTAAAAAGTTAAGCAAAATTCTCTCGTCTGTAATAACATTCAACTGTTTGTTAAAGTTAAACCTTTATTTAGTTTTCTTTATCAGAAATTCAGAAAAATATTTATCAGAAAAATAAAAATTTAACTGGGATCAATTTGAAACCCATAACTGAATCTTTGTTAGGTCAAAATAAGAGAGACTGTGGGATAGGCTAACTTCACAAAAGAGATTCTTGAAGAACTTATTTCATACAAACCATGTTTGTTTCCCAGACTTCCTTTATGACTCAATATCTGGCACAGGTGATTGGAGGTGTTTACCAACAGCTGAGTTCAATTAAATCCACTCAATTATGCCTTGAAGATTTGGCTTTGGAGGGAAAAAAATTGATGAGAAACTGATTTCTTTTATATCTTGTAATAGCCAAAAGAAGATACATACAAGGCAGAGATATAGTTATGGTACAATACTTTCTTCCACCTTGTATTTTACTAACATGGAGCAAAGTTTCAGCACTGGCTTTTCTCAGCAGTGACCAAGGAGAAATGTCCATGATTATGAAGTTTTCCATTAAACCCTATCCATACATAGGAAATTAAATGTTACATACTTAATGGTATTAACTTTAAGATATTATTTCCTCCTTTTTGTAATCCTCTTTAGAATAGAAACATATTTATTCCCTGTAAATGTTCCTCATTCTCTATAAAATAGTCAGCTATTGTTCCTCTCTCTCTAGTCAATAAACTTTTCAAGTTCTCAAATGGAGTTGATAACGAACTCCTGTACACACTCTCTGCAATGACTTTTGATCAGTGTTGTAAAGTTATTGTTGTTATGTAATTTCAAGATGTACCTCTAAACCAAAAGGCAGCCCTTATTTATTAAGGATAAATAAGTCAGTGAGAAAAGTGTATGGTGGAAGTCTTTAGTACATATTATCCTTCAAACATTTTTCATTCCTTTTTTTCCCTTAATTTCTTCAACCACATGAAGCAATCAACAAATATTTACTGTGAACTTTTATGTTTTCACAACTATGTACTTTACAAGAGTCTCAAAAAGAATAAAGGACACATGTCCTACTTCCAATAGTATAATGTTGGCTATACCAGGTTCTAAGAATTACAAGAACCACTTAAGATGATTAGGATTCATGGTTCCTAGTCCAGGGTTTAGAAACGTGATATATTAAATTCTTCCCTAGACCTTCCCCATTCACTTTAAATAGCATAGGTGTCTCAAAAATCCTGTGATAAAGAAACCCAGTTACCATTACTGAGCCAAGCATTCCCTATATCTATTTGAGAGAAACTTTTTTTAGTCAGATCTATGAAAATGTGTTGGAATATTGGCACTCTATGGAACACAGCGTGGGTAATTTTGAACTAGAATTCCTCTTAAAACTTTCTAATTAAGGTTTGAATGCAAACTCAAAGCAATGAGAGTATAGAGAAGAGAAATATCATTATGATAACATTTGATGAAGAAAAGAATCTCAAAGAAAGTTGATCTTAAAGTAGCTGAGAAAAAGTAGGACACTGACGTGAGGAAAGGGGTGTTGACGTTAATTATTTGGGGGTAAAGGAAGACAAGATACAAACAATGACCACTAGGCACTTTTTTTTCTAAGTTGTACATTTCTGCATTATTTGCATGCTTTTTTTTTTTTACAATATTTGTAATGCAGTGTCATAATTTTTTTTTTTTAAGATTTATTTATTTGTACATACAGAACTGGGGTACAGGCCAGAGACGCGGAGGGTGAGAGGATTCACCAGAGACAGAGTGAGGAGCAGAACAGGCAGATCGAAGAAGTACACTGCCGAGGGGAGCAGTGGGCGGGTCAGGAGAGGTCTGCCACGCTATGTGGTCACCTCCGGGGCAGGCGGGAATCGAACTCATGCGGAAGCGGCTTTAGATTCTCAGTGCTGTGCTTTAACCCGCTGCGCCACTAGGGAGGGCCAGTGTCATAATTTTTTAATGGATTTATTTATGCATACAGAATTGGGGTACAGGCCAGAGGTGCAGGGATGGTGAGATGATTAACCAGAGATAGAGTGGGGAGCAGAACAGGCAGATTGACCAAGTACACTGCTGAGGGGAGCAGGGGGTGAGACAGGCGAGGTCTGCTGCTCCATGTGGGTCACCTCTGGGCAGGAGACCAAATTCACACAGAAGCGGCTGCAGCTTCTTTAACCCGGCGCTGCACCACCAGCAAGGGCCTGCATGTCATTATTTTTATGCATTCTTATAATAAGGTATTTTCCTAACACTCATTAAGGCTTGCATATCAAGTTGACTTTAAAGGTCAAAAGAAGTCCTTGTGTGTTGAATTTAATATTTTGCCCACAGAATTAGTCAACAGTTGTGCCTCTCTTTCTATTATCTTTCCTTATTTTTGCTTTTCTTGATGTTGTCTAAGGGCATCTAGAGAATTTCAGAAATTCAGGTATTTGAGCCACAACTCTGCATGTCAGCCTCTGAATATCTGATGTTACTACTAAGTTGCCGCAGTAGTAGCAATTATGTTATAATAAGATCTTTAATTATGATCATTTTAAAGGCTTTTTTTGCCATTACAGAAATAAAATTAGGATTCCTGTATTTGTGCTGCATAATATGCACCTCGCAGGACTTTAAATAACCTGTATAGTGGACAAGTTATGGGGAAAAAGCTATCAAGAAAATATTCCTCCTAAATTCAAATATGCCAATAATATTTTGTTCCCTATATTTTATTCTCCATTGATTCACCCACTATGACTACAAAAGCAAAATAACTATTAAGTTCCTGGAATTAAGTTTCAAAATTTTGATGTGCCTGTTCAGTAATTTGATTAGCACCATGTGTGTGTTACCTGTGTACACGTACACAACATCAACACAGTGATATGAAGAGAGAAAATTACAGTGTCTTTTCTCCACATGCAGTTTTAGAAATACCAAATCTAATTACTCAGTAGAGAAGAGTTAAATTTTATAGGAGGTACTAAATATGATCTAATGAGTTTTGTGACAAGCATTTTTTTTTATAGTAGAAGAACAATTGTTTGTTATAGTTTTTCCATGGTGTCAAAGGCCATACTGCCCTCATAGTTACTCATAAAGAGAGTTTCTAGCCATATCAACACTTGGCACAGCCTCTACCTCTGCAAATTACTGTCAATTCAATTGTGAGCTTCCCTGGCTGAAAACAGGTTTCAGATCCTTCCTTTCAGAAACCTAACATAGAAACAGACCCCATCTTAGAGGTACCTGCATTTTCTGCTGAAATAGGTAAATATCTATTTGCCATCAATAATAACATTTAACTAATTCAAGTCAATGTATAATTATTGAGCTGTTTTTGTATCCGTTTCTTGTAGGTAATATAGGTACCTAATAGGTGGGTGCTCAGTAAGTTTTTCTTAAATTAAAGATAAGACAAAGCCCTGATCTCAAAAGAGTTTTATAATCCTCTCCTCTCACAATAGCACTATTTGCTTATGCAGTGCTCCATTCCATCATATACACAGTCAAATCTACCTAGGCATGGCAAGTACTAGGTTTCTCATTTTACAAATGAAGAAACCAAACTTCAAAAAAGATCAGGGAATTTGCCAAAAGTTCTGCATTACTAGGAGTTCTCTAGGGAAACAGAACCAGTAAGAAATATTAATATTGTATCACATGAATATGCATATATATATATACTTACCAATTCCTCATAATAATTTCTATATGTGTGTATATAGTGTATGTATGTATGTGTATATACATTTTTATGTATATATATATGTTCAGGAATTAGTTCACGCAGTTATAAAGAGTGAAAAGGCTCACAGGCTGCACTGGAGACCCATGAAAGCCAGTGATTGTATAATTCGGTCTCAAGATCCCCAAACCATGGGAGCTGATGGTATGAATCACAATTCAGTGTTGAGAGACGATAACATGACTTCCCAGCTCAAGCTTCAAACAGAAAGAAAGGGGGTAAACTTCTCTTTCCTCCACGTTTTTATTCTACTCGGTCCCGCGATATATTAGATGATGCCCATCCACATTAGAGCAGCCAGTCCGCTTAACTGAGTCCAATTCAAATGCTAATCTTATCTGGAAAATAACTCTCACACACACTTAGATAATGCTTAATCCGGGCATTGTGTGGCCAATGCAGTTGACACATAAAATAACCATCACAGTTTCCAAACTAGGAAGTAATAAAGCTCAACTGAAATCCAGGCCATCTAATGTCTAATCCAATACTAGTTCTAACATATCTCCCTGGCTCACTAAATCAATCTGAAAAGCAAGCATTTTGTCAAGCAGAAGAAACAATATCCATTCATTCATTCCCTGATGTTCCAAATAAGAAGAAAAGTTGTTTCACTTTCTATAACATATGGCCTTCTATTAATGCTTTATTGGCCATATATTATATTTTTAGGATCCTAATTTTTTTTGGTTAGAAAAAGGAGATCCAAGTCTTAAAATTTTTTTTAATTAATTAATTTATTTATTTATACATACAGAGCTGGGGTACAGATCAGAGGTGCAGGGGCGGTGAAAGGATTCACCAGAGACAGAGTGGGGAGCAGATCAGGCCAACTGACGATGTACACTGCTGAGGGGAGCAGTGGGATGGTCAGGAGAAGTCTGCCGTGCCATGTGGGATCACCTGGGGCAGGGATCAAACCCATGCTAAAGTGGCTTTAGCTTCTTAGTGCTGTGCTGTAACCTGCTGCACCACCAGGGAGGGCCCCAAGTCTAAAAATTTTTTATTTTAGTCAATGAAAGGAAAAATATACTGTGAGATCTATAGTACTTTTTAGATTTTCCATGGATTTTTTAAAAAACATTGAATGTTAGGGAGTTATATTCTCAGATGATTTTTAAAAGTATGTATGTATATATAGATATACATATAAAGCATTTTTTATTAGAAGATAAGGTTCTGTAGAAATCCTTTAAAAGTCTGAGTTATTATAGAAATCATTTTGAAGTTCAAGAACACTAAATTGCTTTGTTTCCCAAAGCTTCATGGAAAAGAGATATACTCTGGGAAAGTTTTCAAGCTCTTAAAATTTTACAGTGATGGAAAAGTTGTCTAACACCCATTACAGATAGTAGTATCTGGTTCATTTCCTATTGCTTTTTTCTCAATTGTATTTTCCACCAATCAACACTCTAAAAAGACAAAGATTGTGTAATCTTCTAATCAACTGATTTCATCTGATACAAAAGACAAAATGATAATAATAAAGAAAACTGTTTCCTCTTGGTTCTATCAATCGGAATATTAAATTCAGTCCTGCCCCCACAATTTCAAAGTATACGACATCAATTTGCCTGCATCTGTTTGCCTTTTGGTTATTTTTATATTTAAAGAGGAAAGATCATTCTGTAGTATACATAATCTTTTTTTCCAGTTTTTAAAATTTATTTGGAATGATAACCTTTAAATATGAAATACATTCTGGATGAAACTTATTCTTGGGGGCCCTTTATCACAAAGACTTGGAGGAGACTCACTGAAAACCTTTCTGGGAGATGATCTGCGGAGCAGGAAAATTAAAATAGCCTGTAATTAAGAGTGGAAAACATACTTACTGTCTTAACTATAAATCAAGTGTTGGCAAGCCCTAACCCATAAACCAAATGGGCCACCAACTGCTTTTATAAATAAAGATTTATTAAAACACAGCCATACCCCTTCATTTGTGTATTATGTGTTACACGACCACTATAGGACTGAAAAGTTACAAAAGAGACCAACCATGTACCTCATAAAGTCTAGTACATTTACCGCCTCATCCTTTATAAAAATGTTTGCCAATCCTTACTGTAAATTTTTCTTCTTTCTCTTCCTCCTGTGGATGACAATAACTAGTGGGAGAGGACAAAGCCTAGAATTTATTCTGGCAAGAAATGGAAAGTAGTTCTTTTCCCCTAGATTGTACAGATAGTTTTGGGTCCCTGCCAGTCTCATTAATTGAACAATGTTTTCCATTAAAGCATTTTCAAGGGCCCAGGAATCAGAAGCTATTTCTGGCTCTTCAACAGGATGGCCTTCTTGCCATTGTTCTCTGAACAGAAGCAGAGATATCAGAATATCCAGAAGCTACTGAATTTTAAACTAATGGGGATGTAAAGGTTGTTTAATGCAGTCCTGTAACCTTATTGATGAGCAAAGTGACAGATGTTTTCATTTTAAGGTAGAAGGAAGGGAGCACATGGAAACTGAAGATTTAGGGGAAATATCCACATAATACCATTTTCTACTTTTAAATCTTCCATCACATTTAACATGTTCATTTTCAACTGTATACCTGAAACAATAACAAAATGTTAGCAAACATCTCTAGAATTTTCAGGGGGTAATATAGTAGAAAGAGCCACATTTTTCCTCCCCTTTGTGTGTTTTTAATCTACATGGAGTCACTGACTTCAATAATTGGTCAAAAAAATTTTAAGTATCTATCTACTTACAGAGCAGCAGCAAAAGAAAGCATACCCGTTTAATTGCTTGCTGGACCCCTGAAGAGTGTCTACAGTGTTTAAAACTAACTGCAAAGATATTTTTGGAGGTAGGAAGTATGGGTTGTCTACAATCTGCCAACTGCTTGCTAGAGACAATGATCCATATAGTATTTCAGTAACTCCACACAGTGCAACGCAGCCTTTCAAGATCCTTTCAGTCACCGAGAGCACCAAGTACATTTGAGGTCAATGCCAAGAGGAAGATGTATCTCCCACATGCCTTGGTCAGGTACTTACATGTGTAGTAGTTTCAGAGTTTGTGGTTATTACTCTCTGGAGACATCAGTCGGCTGGGCTTATTTTTTCCTGTGTTGTAGCATATCATAAAGTCTACTGCCAAGAAGATTTTGTCTTCTGCAGTTTTAGTCACTTGACTTCTTTATTTCTGTAGACCAAATAGAGTGAAGGAAATCAGTAGCAATTCCCTGGCTCATAGCCACCATAGCAGAGGCTGTGGCTCCATTTGGTTGCACGTTTTTATTCTCTGAAATCTTTAAAACTGTCATTGCACAAGAAGTAATGAGTCCTCTTGTATGTTTATGTAACCAAAAATGTGCACTGAGATTCCGCATGAAACATGAATGATCTCAAAACTTTCAAGGAATATCTATTTTCAAGCAAGTTGATAATATAGTTTAATCAACTGAATGGAACCAAATTCATAATTGATTTTTTTATCATCAATTATAGAATTTTAAAATTGATTTTTGTTTGTAGGGGAAAACAATTTTATGCTCTGTTTTCACCCTTTACTTTTGTTCCCTATTAATAATGTTGTTCCAATAAATGTTGTTTAGAGCTTCTATTTTTCATTTTCTGATAACATAATGGGTGTCATATCGTCACAGAAAACTGCATCTGGCCCAATAAATTTGTAACCTTTCCTATGGAAAAAAAGGATTCAGGCAGGCAACTATTGTCAAACATGTTTTAACATATGTTTTTAGCCTTTGCCTTAGCTCACTTTCTAGCATAAACAGACCCTTTGAAACAAAGCATGGAAAATTTAATCCACCTGGGTTCATATTATCAAAACTATTAAGACTGGATTATTTTCCATGGTGTCAGCACCAAAATTATCTCTAAAAAGATGACTTTAAAAGGAGCACTCACATAGATTTTACAAATGCTGTCTCTTCTACACCTGTTAGGGATCACTTTTATTTCATCTTGGCTATAACTTACACTTTCCTTTGCTGTGGTCCCTTTCTCCATTCTGGACAAGCAGATTGCCTGGTCATTAGCCTAGCAGCCTCAGTCAGCAGTCATTAGTGATCACTTTAATGATGAATCTCTGCCTGTCCAATTTAACCAAGGCTCATTTCCATGTACTGACTGCAACCCAGCAGTGCTACTGCCGATTACTTAGGGTAGCAGCCTTTAGTCATTTCCCTGAAACTAGGGTAGTGAGGCATGGTACACTGAGGTCCAGCTCACCAAAGCTCTGGATGTTAAGAAGATATTGTCACCAGTTAACACTGAGAACATTGTCATTCAAGTTGAAACCCAGCTAACGCATCCTCATTCTTCAAGTGGGTTGGCTCGAATATGCAGTCAGATTATTTGAGCACTTTATACCTTGCTGAACACTTTTACATGTTTTACATTTTCCAAACCCTGCTTTATTAAGCAGAGATTTTAAGTGATAAATCAATTTAATTCATTGTCATAATTGTTATCCTTGTTACATAAAACTTGCAGAAATTAGGCAGCAATTATGTGTCAGTGGGATGCTCAATTGGCACTTTTAATTCAATCTGGTACTTATTTACCTGTTATGTTAAAACACACATTCTGAGTCTGACACTATTTCATTTGATGCTTAGAGCAATTGTAGGAGAGAAGCAAGCAGAAATGTAGAAAGGATTCCAGATGGGACAGACAGTATAAGCTTGGGGACCAGCTGACATGGGACTTGATGACTATGGCTGCAGGCAGTGAATGCAGCACACAGAAGGATTAAGTTCTGTTATATCATATTATTATATTACAGCATGATATTGTACAGAAAATAGAAAGGAGACAGGCCTGCCCAGCGGGTCTCTCTGGAAGAATGGGGGAGTTAATGTTCTGGTGGGAATCTTAAAAGCCAGAAAGGAGTTTGAATGTGACAGCAAGTGAGAGGAACCATAAGTTTTAAACCAGGAAATAAGCATGATAAAACCAGTCCCATTTTAAGAAACAGAAGTCCTCTGCAGGCTAAATTCTGAATTCACTATTATTTTGGCTTCATGCATCTTGGGATTTCACTTTTGAAATTCAATAAATGTCATCTCTTTTTGGAAGGCCTTCCCTAGAACTCTGTCCAAACTTTTAAGCCCCCCCCCCAACATCTGCCTGCCATCCTACTTTTCTGTTGTATGTCTTTTCATCCAATAATCATTCTCCACCACTGTATATGTCTTATCTCTTCACTTTGTTATGACCTATCTCTTCCACTAGAATGTAAGCTCTATAAGAAATGGGGGTTTTGTCCATTTTACTCACTATTATAGCTTCAGCACTTAGAAAACTGCCTAGTATATGGCAGGTCCTGAGTAATACATGCTGAATGAATAAATGAATTTATTAGTATCTAGGCTGACCCGGTTGTGTTTGCTGGTCATAAAATTGGCAACACTGCTTCCCTCAGCAGTATATTTCAATAAATTATCCTGTTTTGTTCCCCACTTTGTCTCTGGTGAATCCTCTCACTTCCCATACCTCCAGCCTGTACTCTAGTTCTTATATGGATAAATAAATAAATCTTTTAAAAAGTAAAAAAAAAAAATAAGAAGTGGCAAATAAGAGAGACAGGTTTCTGTCTTATGGAGCTTAAATTTTAGCAGAGGAGATCAAAATAAACAAGCAAAGGATAATTTCAGATTTACTATGGGAGAAATATAACAAAATATTAAATATGAAATCTTTATATATATTGTATATTCAGTAACACAGATTTACCACCATTTAGTATATATGTCTTTGTTTTCTTTCTTTTAAAGATTTACTTATTCATACAGAACTGGGGTGCAGGCCAGAGGTACAGGGGTGGCAAGAGGCTCCACCAGAGACAGAGTGGGGAACAGAACAGGCAGACTGAGGAACTGCTGAGGGGAGTTGGAACACTACTTGGGGAGTGCACTTGGAACACTGCTGAGGTGAGCAGCAGGGGGTCAGGCCAGGAGAGGTCTACAGCACCCTTTGGGCCACCTCCAGGTGTGGAGAGGGGGTGTCAAACTTGCACTGAAGCAGCTGCGGCCAGCTTGCAGTGCTGTGCCCCAACCCACTGCACCACCAGGGTGGGCCTCTAAATATGAAATCTTAAATAGAACACTGTCCTGTTACATGCATTGAATATATGTCAATAGGAAAAACTACTTTCACTTGTTATTTTAAAGTCATTGTCTCAACACAACATACACTGTTTTTCAGTCTCAGTTACTTTTTCCTAGAAAGAACATAAAACATAAATTGCAGAGGCAAAATCCTGACTGATATGTTTGTTTCTACAATCCAACCTCAGACCCTGTTGCCTTGTCCTATTGGGAAAACCACTTGCAGTCCTTCCATTCAGTCACAAACCTCCTGTATTTACCAGGATAAAAATATACCTTTTGACTACAATTGTAAAATAGAGATTTTTCTGTTTCATTTTGATAACACATAATTCCTTCCAGACCCAATGAGAATCTTTAAGGACTGCAGATTTGTGATGTATATCCAGAGATGGGGCATACAAAGATGGGGGAGTCTGAACTTCTTCTGGCCACTTCTTGGGGAGGCTGCAATTCATTTTTTAAAATGCAGACTAAAGCAGACAGATAATAAAGAAACATAGAAGTTAGGAAAACAATTTTCAATAATAGTAAACGCAAAAGATTTGAAACCCTGGACAGAGTTCTTTAAAGAGAGCTAGAAAGAAGCATCAAAAAAATCCATCTACCAAGAAATCCTCCAAAGAACTCAGATGTTTAATATTTTCAAATGGAAGATATGTCACTAAGGACATGTTTAAAAAAAAAAACAATCTTTAAGAATAATTTTAAGTGACTGATAGATCAGTACATGATCTATCAGAATAAGGTCTTTTATTCTGGGAAGAAAAAAGTGGAAATAGAGACTGTGTAGTCCTGTTCTCAAGATCAGCATTGCTACAATAACTGAGAGAAAGCAACTCAAATCTTAACCAATTTCTTACTGTTATTATTTTGAAAATAATAATTTTCAAACCAAAAGGGATTTTTTCAAATGTGATTCAGAGAAAGTGAAAATATGTAATGGAAAAATCAGCTGTTGTTAATACAATGTTACTGCTAGGTCTTGACTTATAAGCATCAAAGTTTTTCTGTATGAAATTGGAAAACTCGTACTGGTAATTTTTTTTTTAATGTCTTAACACCAAATTAGCACAAAAAATAATCTTCTGTGTGACAAGAAGGAGTGATGTAGGGAACCCTGGACTTTGTATATCATGAGCTGAATAAAAACTCCTAGAAGCATTCCAGATCAAATATTAATCAAATTATTTTTAATAAATTCAGAAAAAAACCTATGATGACTAGAAAACAAACACAAATTCATCAAGAGCAAACAGCTCTAAGGTATATTTATTTCAATGTATACCTTTCCCATACCTGTTACCAGATTAGCCTACATTCTATGCCCTCTAGGTTATCAGGGAATAGAGTTCATAATATATCTTGATTCAGGCCAAGCACTGGAAAGTGTTTTTATAATATCCTTGAGGTAAAGGAGACATTCAGTCAATATGATTCAACTCTTGGGGAGATTTGTACCTTGTGAGAAATTCCACAGATGAGCCATGGGCTTTGAAAGAAAAGTCTGAAGATAAGTGTATGACATTTAGAGATTCTGAGAGTAGGATATTGGTAGCTAATGTTGGGAATACATGAATCAAGACTAACATAAAATGTAAAACTAACAAATGCAAAAAAAAAATTATATTGGTCAAAGTACTCTATAGGTTTGAGATAAATTTTAGCCACTAGTGTCATTTGCTTTTTTAAAAAGAATAACTTCAGCCTCTATTGGTACTCCCAATTTCAAGGAAAGCAATGATAGGCATCTTTATCACTTTCATATGTAGTTAAGTTTACCCCCAAATGCCCTAGATCATCCAGAAAGGATTTGAGGTGGCTACCAAAATACATAAGTCATAAGTGAATGAAAGTAACCAAACGGCTGTCTTCCCACTAAAATGAAAGCCTTATTAGGCTCAGACCATGCCTAAGTTCCTAATGCCTGTAAATGCTTGTGACTAAAATAAAATGCAAGTATAAAAGAGGCAAGTGTGAAGTTAATCCATAAACACGTATACTAGAAAGATCTGTGCTGTTGTTCATGTATGTCACATGAAAAATAGGAAGCTCACCTCTGAGCTTCCAAGCAGCCACAGCAAGTAGTAAAATATGTTCAAAGATCACTGTTTTCATATACTAAAGCCCCATCATTTTGTCCAGATACAAACTTCTCATGTGATACTCAGTGAGTGAATACATGGTGAAGAACAGAGAAACTCTTAAAGTAAGTTAGTTGAAAGCTTTTTAATCCTTCTCAAGAAAAATAGCAGAAAATTAAGCCAAGTTTAGTGAATGTAGTTCCCTGAAGTACCTAGGTAATAGTCCAAGAACACAGTCAGTCAGTGGTTAGTTTTGCTCCCTGGTGTGGGAGTGTAGGGTGTATGAGGTGAAGAGAGGTGGGAGATGGTGGGAAAGGCAAGGAGAATAAGCAAATGCATATCCTCAAGACAGCCCTATTTGAAACCAAACTTTTGCTAGTAAGTGGGCAATAGAAATTTTGAATCTGGTTTCCCTGAAAAGAATTGATAGTGCATTATATGTTGGTACCAAAATGCTAAATAGAATGAAAGATAATGATGGTCCTGATTCCCACTTTGAGGGCTGTAATAACAGACTAGGCATACTTTATAAAACATTGACAAGGAGAGTGACAAATCTGAACACTGTTTCATATGCAAAGTAGACAAAGACCTGAATCCAGTTTATTTAATCTGAAGACTGATGGAGAATGGTGATAAAACCAACCTCCAATATGGAACTAACATATGGAGGAGGCAACGCATGTCCTACATGATCCAAAGCAGGAACAAGGACTGGATGAGTTCAGGACCCAAATAAAGAGACAACCCAAAATGGGAAATAGTAGTGCAGTATTAGGTAGCCTGTATGGTATGTTGTTGCCTCAGAGTACCCAGAGGGCTCTGCAGGCTGGAAAGTTCAAAGAGAACCTACTGCATCTGTCAGTGATGTTTTTAAAATGACACCTTTCTGGAAGGGAAGGCTCAGTCAGAAACTCAAGGATTCCTTAATCTTGGGGTGAGATAAGGCTGAGCATGACCTCTATGTTTGAATGCAAGAACTGCTCAAAGGGTAAACCACAGTCCTGAAAGTACACAATGGAGCCTTTAAATTAATGAGGGATGTTTTACTCTGAGTAAGACAACTACCCCACTGATGGAGACTAATCATAAGAAAGAAAGCAAGGAGGGGGGAAGAAAAGTCCAAGTGATTTTTTTTAATATTTATTTATTTATGCATACAGAACTGGAGTACAGGCCAGAGGTGCAGGGGCGGCAAGAGGATTCACCAGAGACAGAGTGGAGAGCAGAACAGGCAGATCAATGAAGTACACTGCTGAGGGGAGCAGCGGGCTGGTCAGGAGAGGTCTGCCATGCCATGTGGTCACCTCTGGGGCAGGCGGGGATGGAACTCATGCTGAAGTAGCTTTAACTTCTCAGTGCTGTGCTTTAACTGGCTGTGCCACCAGGGAGGGCCCAATTTTTTTTTTTTTAATGTAAGTTTCCTATCCTAATCAAGTAGTGTAAATCTTGTCACCCACAGGAGAGAGGATTTTCAACCTTACATATTTAAACAACCATAGGTTCTCTCACTTTGTTCTAGCTCATTTACATTAGCAGAAGTCTTTTTAAGAAACACACTATATGAACAGAAATTGCTGTCTCTTCTATCTGGTCTCCTATTACAACATACACATGCAAAATGCAATATTTCATTTTTTAAAACTTGCTAAATGATGACCCAATTTTTACAACTTGCAGATATTACAGCGATGGTATTTATTAATATTTAAGCCTCATTGCACTTGGAAAGCAGAATCATGCAGTGTTTTCAATCAAATCTTCCAAATCACCTTTAAAGACACCAGAAATATAATATTTAATTTTTATTTCTTTGCAACAGAAGCTGGGATGTGCTATGGATAGATTGCATGTGCAAAATGCCCTTCATTGATGGAAAAATTATGCACAAAGGACATTTTACAAAGTGCCAGATTTAGAAAGAAAGGTAAATCTAGGATGCTGAAAGAAGATAATGGGCCGCAGCCATTCTCTCTGATGAGGAGGCTTTGATGGTCCGACAGGGGCAGCATGGCCATCGCTGGCCCCTGATGTGGCATGCATGCTCCAGTCGTAGTTCACAATGCATTTGCAAAGCCTTCCGTCAAATATACTGAAGTGCACGCTTCCTAAAGCAAAACCTTACAATTTATGAGGAGACATAGGCGGGTTGAGTTTTCTTTGAAGTTATTTCTGAAGGTTTTCTTAAAAGACTCTATCTGCTTCCTATTAGCAATTTTTATTTTAAACTGATGATTCCACTCCTTTTAAGACATCCCCTGTACCAAAGCTTTCTTAATGAGTGTAGTTGACTTAAATGGACAGTTAGACCATGAAAAGCTTATAATCCACCAAAGTGCTTACAGAGTATCTCCTAGGTGGACATGTGCAGCTGTTTCCACCCCCAAAGTCCATGTTATTAATTTGCCAACACTCAGGCCCAGCTCTGTGAGACATCTACTTTAAACATCAGCTCCAAACCCTTCACTTCATTGCATTATTCGTCATTTCTTGTGAGTGTCCGGGGGTTGTGTGTTTGTGTGACAGACTGTAGTGTGACATGTCCTGGTACATTTGACAAAGCCAGCAGAGCCCTTCTGAATGTCTTCCTTTGCTCTCATTTTAATTCTTGCTGAATGAACCTGTGCTTGAAGCCTGGGCTTTGGGAACTGGACAGCATCTGCTCCACAAGCATCCATGATGTTCCCAACTAAAAAGCTTTTTATCAAATCAAATCTGAAAAGGGGAGGTTATCCTAGCCTTTTTATCCATCATGATGTTGGTCACAATTTTAATTTTCTATTTACTACTCTGTATGCCTCACTATACATTAAATTCCATGACAATAAATAAAAAAAGAATCTTGCTTATTTGTATATCCCCAGGACTCAGCCTAGTATTTGCTGAATGGAAAATGGATGAATCGTTGTGTAGTGGAAGAGATGAGGGGAGAAAGGGAGGACAAAGGGGGGGAGAGGAAGGAAGGACGAGTGTATTTATCCATTCATGGTCCCCTGAGCAGCCAGAGCAGTGACAGTCTTTGACTTGCAGTAATCTGAGGCACTTCTTTAGAAATAAGCTAATTCTAATGCAGGGACTACTGTCGTTAGAAAAGAGGATAAAATCAGTTCAAGGAAGAAAATTGGCAAAGCAGTGACATGAAGGCAAAAAATTAAACAACACACAAAGATTAGTGCAGGAATTAGCTAAGTAGTCCACAATATGGACCTGCTTTGAGCACAGAGATCATAAAGCTACGAATGGGATGCTCTTGGAAGAAGGAGCTTTAGTTCTTAAATACTGCCCCATTGGCAGTATTGTTTTGTTTTCTGGTGAGCATGAACTTGGGGTATATCTAAAAGCTGCTCACCAGAGAGAAGGCATCTGTCGTCTTTCTTTAAATGCTACATCATCCTCCCAACTATCTTAGTGATCCCTAAATTTCATTTTTTTCATTAGAAGCTTGGAAGGAAGGTGGGTGATTGCAGTGGAATTTGATTTTCCATGTACAATTTTCAGACCATTAGGACCAATTCAAATTATAATTCAGACTATCCTAAGTCATTGTACATGAGTCAAAGTATGATGAGCAATTAACATCAAGTACTAGGTCTTTGCATTAGTAAACTGCTTCCCTATGGAGATTTCTTCTAAATGGAAGCACTTCTTCCTTCTAGGTTCTAAGAGATAGAGAAGTTTCCCCAGAAGCCTTGCTGGATCTCGAAGGTCATTGTGACTGTCATCTATGCAGGCTCACTCGACAATACTGTGCAGTGGCTCAAGGACAGATGGTTCTGTACCTTCTTGCTGCTGTATAGCCTTGGATGAGTCACAAAATGTTGTCCTTCTCAGGTTTTGTATCTGTAAAACATGAATATTGACTTTCTACTCAGTCAATTTGTGAGAAATTACGGATAATGCATGGAAATAGGGTTAGCACCATGTCTAGCTTATATAATTATTAGTAACTATTATCAGCATGTAGAGCTTAAACAGTTATGAACTTTCACTTAGGTTCTGTGTTGAAATAGATTTTTTTTAACTTTTTTTTAAAGATTTATTTATTTATACATACAGAACTGGAGTACAGGTCAGACATGCAGAGGGTGAGAGGACTCACCAGAGACAGAGTGGGAGCAGAACAGGTAGATCTATGAAGTACACTGCTGAGGGGAGCAGCGGGCGGGCCAGGAGAGGTCTGTCCCGCCATGTGGTCACCTCTGGGGCAGGGGGGGATCGAACTCATGTGGAAGTGGCCCAAGCTTCTTAGTGCTGTGCTTTAACCCACTGCGCCACCAGGGAGGGTCCAAAATAGAGTTTTTTTTTTTTAAAAATACATGCTACCAGCATGTCAGCAACTTTTTCTTTAAAGGAACAGAGTATGTATTTTAGTGTTGTGTGTATGCTATCTCAGATATAACTGCTCAGTTCTGCAGTCATAACATAGAAGCAGCCATAGGCAATATGTTACAGATGAATGTGGTTATGTGCCAATAAAACTTTATTTACAAAAGCAAGCAGTACAGTCCAGATTCATCCCCAAGCCATAATTTGCCTATCCCTGGCTAGAGGCCCTTAGAAACTCCCAATCAAAGTTGGGAGATTTACAAATCTACAAGAAAGATTTGCAACCTCGTTAGGACAAGCCAAGAGAAAGCAGGGGGGATGAATTCTACAGCCATACTAAAGAATACAGAAACTTATATTTTAAGGAAGATGAATAAATACATTTCCTAGATATAAGCTATAGGGGAAAAATAAACCCAGAGCAAATAGTTCAGATATTGTTGTTTAAATTTTACATTTCAGGATCAGTAGTCTCTACTTTAAACCTCAACCTGCCCTTTCTATTAATCATTTTCTGTGAGAACTCAACTCACGCTCTAAAATATGAAATTCCTTATTTCCTGGGAATAAAAATGGTTGTAGATTGACTGGGAGAGAAGCGGTCCCTGACTTCTGCTCCTACTTTGTAGTATGAAAATCAGTCCTTAGTGGTCATTTCTGAAGCAGTTTGACTGGAAGGAAATAGACAGTACACATGTAGCAGAGGAAATCATTAGTTTCCTTTCTATTCTTATGATTATTATAAATGAATGACAAATGAGGATTCATGAACAATATTAGACTGAAAATAGCAGCAGCTTTAGTAATAACCACTTAGAACACTTGATAGTTCATGTTGCCAAACGTGAGGCAAATTCTGCTTCTTTGAAAGGAGAACAGCTTCAGCATGCATTCACAGGGTACATATTTTCCAGAACTTTCTCAGAGTTCCTGCTTTGGAAAGACCTTTATGAGAAATTCAAATTCTTAGATGCAGACATTTAAATGCAACATGCACACACCTACACACACACGCAATTTTCTTTCTCTTCATCAATAAAGTGGCAAAGGAGACCATTTGAACATGAGGAGATCATATTGCATTTTAATATTCAAAATGGCTAGTCTCTTCCAGGACTTTTAGTCAATGTGGGCATTTAAATGGGTCTGATGCCTTTTTCACTAGAAGTAAGAACTTGAGTCTGTCATGATAAGGCAAGTTTCTTATGAGATTTCTCTTTTTTATTGTTTTACAGTTTTCTCCTTGTCTTTGGTTGCTTGATTTTGTCAGTGTTTTCCACCATCCCTGAACACACAAAATTGGCCTCAAGTTGCCTCTTGATTCTGGTAAGTGGAACATATGAGCAAAAATGTACATAAATTTTATGTTATTTTACAACTGTCTCTATACTATGCATGCTATACATTTCACTCCACAGAAGGTTGTATCCAGAAATAAGTGAAGTATAAAAATTTCAAAGACCACTGAAATCTTTGCCCACTCTTTGAACCATTAATCGGCCCTGAGGAACATATGGAAATGTTTTGGATTGTTAATGCATAGTTGCATCTTGTGTTGTAATTGCATCATAAATAGAAGGCAATATTTGGAAGAGTTTGAATAATGTTTATCTAGTCTTTCATTATATTGCTAAAAGTTACAGGATAGAGACCATTTTCTAATAACTGCATTTGGCAGTAGCTAAGTTAATTGACTAAAATCTTTGAAAATATAACACCTCATAAGGAAACAGAAGGCTCCTTCATGTTCTTTTTAACCAACAGACTGTATTATGAGTTTTGCTACTAATGCAGTTACCTGGTGAGAAATTCTTCAGTTTGTTGTTCCCATTATGCTGTCAATCCTCAACCACACAGAACTGCACAATTCACTTTAAAATGGAAAAAGACCCCAAGATATTTTAGTCTGAATTATTCTGGGCCTTTTAAGCTCTTATACTCTCTATTACAACTAAACTATAGCACTCTATACTCATATCACATCTGATTGAAAGTTTGATTCATTTACATCCATTTTGACCCACCCACTTAGTCCAAAAATATCAGCTTTGACAGTCTCAGAACTCTCTGAATGAACAATAAAATGGAACAACTTATTTCTTCTGTAAAACCTGGAGGACTACAGAGGAAAAGATAGATAAAGAGAGGACAGGGTAAATGACTATGTGCCCTAAAAAACACATTGGTTGTATACAGCAATAAGCATTTAATACAAGAAAAGTATCCTCACCTTAAAAGTGGAAATTGAAAGATGTCAATTCATATAACTTGAGCAGAACAACTGCTCTTTCTATCCCTACTTTCAAATGACTAGCTTGTGCTTGAAGTTGCCAAGATTTCATCAAGTCTTTTAGACCAGTATTAGAGAAAAATCATTTTTGAGGCTGGAACAAATCTATCCCAATTTGGTTCCATACAAATTGTGCTCAGCAGTGTGTTGCTAATGTTAAGGTTACTGTTTTGAAACCCAACATAGAGAACAGATAGACTAAAGAGCACTCTGGGAATTTGTTCCTTTACAAGGTTTCCAATTGGGTAGCAAGTGGGCTTTTAGCCTTATGCACCCCATTAATAACAACAAATGATCTGAGCCAAAGGTCTGAGACACAGCTGGTATTTTGGTTCATATACAGAACCATGAGTAGGGGTTTTAGATTGAAATATAAATCTGATTTTTAGACTCAGGAACATGAAAAACTAGATCTACTACATAGCCGATGATATATATTATGAAGAAACCAAACATCAAGAAACCGATGAAAAGATTTCTCCCTAAACAAAATATGTTTATATCCCCCCAAAATTCTGAAATATAAATTTAGTGATTTCTAATAGGTTTCTAAATAGTCCTAGGAGCCCATATTACTATAAAAGCCAAACTGATTAGTATCTTGAGTTTTTTACATTCTTGAGCAGTGAACAATTAATGAAAGTTTAAAAACCAGAGTGCTTTTGAATCAATAAAAATGTAGATTTTTACCACACATCCTCCAATCTTTTTTTCTTATAGATTCATGGAAATATAATTGACATATAAGATTGTATAAATATGTACACAATGTGATCATTTGATATTCCTATATACTACAAAGTGGTTACTAGAGGTTAGTTAACATCTATCACCTAACATGGTTGCCATCTGGTGGGACTATGGGGGTGGGGGGAGCAGTCAGAACTTTCCAGATGTTTTTCCCTAACAACTTTCACATTTCCAATACAATCTTATTAACTGAAGTCACCATGTTGTAGCTTAAATCTGTAGAATGATTTTGTCTTTTGGAAGTTCACAGGGATTACAACTGAGGTGAAAAAAATGTACAAAGTGAAGAATGATGTAAATACACACACATACACGCACATATATATATATATGTATATAATTTAAAAAAAGAAACATGTTCTTTGACTACTACCCATCCCCAACCATTCCACCCTTTCCCTCAGCAACTTCCTGCTACTATCGGCCTCTAGATATGTGGGTTCTTTTTAAGATTTCACATATAATTATATAATACAGTACTTTTCTAGTTTTTTTTTAAGATTTATTTATTTATGCTTACAGAACTGGGATACAGGCCAGAGGTGTGGTGGATGAGAGGACTCACCAGAGACAGAATGGGGAGCAGAACAAGCAGATCTTCTGAAATGCACTGTTGAGGGGATCAGCGGGTGGGTCAGGAGAAGTCTGCCACACCATGTGGGTCAGCTCCCTGGTGGGGGGTTGAACTCGTGTTGTAGTAGCTTCGGAGAGCTTCATGATGCAGTGCTTTAACCCCTTGTTCCACCAGGGAGAGCCCCTCTAGTCTTTCTTAGTATAGCTGTTATCATTATGCCCTCAAGTTTCATTCATGTTGTTTCAAATGGCAAGAATTATTTCTTCCTCATGGCCAATGTGTGTGTGTGCATGTGTGTGTGTGTAGTCTTAAACCAAAGTTGTATTCTTAAAACCTACCTAGAAATGTACAGACACTGTGGCAGGACTAAGACTTTACTGATGCTATCCTTCTTCACTAGAGGATGTTTTCTCCAAAACTTTCATTTGAACAAAAACTTCAATTATAGCTTTATGTTTTTCTTCTTTCTTAGAAAGCATGCCTGTTATAATTTTTCACAATGAGTTAATGATGTCAACACAAATTTTCATCAGTTGTAGAAAACTGGGAAAAACAAGAAAGATCTTAATCATTTAGGAATGTCTTGTTTGTTATTTTAACATGTATATTTAAGACAATCCATTCCAAAATCTGCCTATCTGGCCAACATCCAATCAAACAGAATCAAGCACAGTTCTGACCAGCAGTGGTTTTGCTTCCAAGACAGCATAGCTAATGAGTGGCCATTCACATAGTATCAGGAATAACTTCAAATGTTTACAAAATTTTAGAGTAGACTTCTTTTGGTCCTCTTTTGGTCATAAATACACCAGAGGAGTAAATTTAGAGGAATTGTAATTAAATCACATATAATAATTGCAGACCATTTAATAATTCTGTCCAACTTTTAATAATAAAGGTATTGTTAACCTTTAACTCTCATTCTATTTCTCTGCCCTCACATCTCTGACAGGAAGCACACTACAGGTACACTGTCCCCTGGAAAAGCTTTCAGAGCTTTCTTTCACACACATTTTCCTCTGTTTCCTGAGAATATTAGCATATTAGATGTAGGCTATTGCCTTGGTCGGGTCTAAGCTTACCTAGCAAGTCTCTGAAGGAGGTTTTGTCTTTACCTTCCATCCCAAAGGAAGGCCTCATCATTCTCATCCAGAATTGCATATCAAATGCTACTTATAAATTTCTAATTCTCAAGTATTGGTTACAAGCCAAGTGGATAGCTGTGTTAATTTGCTCTTTATTCTTTTCAGTTAGTGAACTGAGGTTTCATGCCATATGCCAGCTTTCCTTATTTCTCTCCACAGAGGAGCACACACTTGAGCATGTGAAGGTGACTAGAACCAGAAACCAGGAGTTCAAATTCCACTTTTTTTTTTTTGCTTAAAAAAAAGAAGTCTTTACATATATTTTACCTCAGTGTTCATTTTGTACAGTATGTGCTTTCTCCTTTCAGATGTAGTCTCCATGAAATTCCTACTACCAATTCACCCATATTGCTTTTTTGTGTGTAAGATTTTTTTTTCTTAAATGTTTGCTTTCTTTTCTCAGTTGTAGTACCAACGGGATCAAATTTCACTTCTATCATTCTTTCTGCAGTGATGTGACTTTGGAAAACTCACTTCTCTGTGATTTAGTTTTTTCATCAGCTGAAAGTAGATAATAATATGCCCTACCTCATAAAGTTGTAATGAGGATTAGTTATATTCACATACTTAGAACTGGAACCAGCAGAAAAAAAGCAAATGTTATCACTGGCTCTTCCGTATAAAATGGGGGTCCTGTCACGGATTCAAGTACAAATGGCCCATGGAATATTTGAAGATGCTACATTTAAGAAAATATCATTCTCTTCTAATAACAGGTATTTTTCTAAGAGTTTTTTTAAACCACATACACTGTAAATTATCACAGCTTTCACACAAACAAGTTCATCCAGCTAAAAGAGACTCAATAGCATGCATTCAGTGTGTGGCATGTGTTCATAATAACCACTTGTTTTTTGACTAATGAAACAGATTTGCTTGGGGCTTTATAAGTTTTTCTCTCAGTATCTCTTCTGCTGAGTGGAGCAGTAGGCAGGGATAACCACAGATTGACTAGGGTTGTTTATTCTGCCTTCAGTCTCTAGAAAACACTTATAAAACCAAGAACATAATGCAACACTTGTGTGCCCAAAAGCCAAGCACAATTAAAAGTTGGTGTTAATTTTCTGTAAATTGTCAATTTTTCAAAACTGAAAGGAAGCTAGAGTTGTTAAACTACCTTTCTTTTGTCAGCCCTGTATACTTCTCATTAAAACAAAACAAGGAACTTACAATATAAACTTAATTCCTCCCCAACTTATGCAGTGGCTAATTAAGTTGTATTAAGATCATGCATTGGGCATAAAGCAGCCAAGATTCCATCTTTAGAAAATGGAAACCTTGCACAGTTGGTGGGGTGGGACTGTAAACTGGTCCAGCCCCTATAGAAAACAATGTGGTGGTTTCTCAAAATATTATAAATAGATCTGATATCTGACTATATAGTTTATCCTAAGTACCCAAATAATGCAAAATAAATAAATAAATTTCAAAGTGATATAGGCACTCCTACATTCATTACAGCTCCTTTAAAATAGCCAAGTCATAAAAACAACTTAAATGGTCAATGACAGATGAGTGGATTAAGAAGATATGGTATAGGGCCCTCCCTGGTGGCGCAGCGGGTTAAAGCACTGCACTAAGAAACTAAAGCCACTTCCGCATGAGTTCGATCCCCGCCTGCCCCGGAGGTGACCAGCAGACCTCTCCTGACCCGCCCACTGCTCCCCTCAGCCCCTCAGCAGTGTACTTCGTCGATCTGCCTGTTCTGCTCCCCGCTCTGTCTCTGGTGAACCCTCTCACCCTCCGCATCTCTGGCCTGTACCCCAGTTCTGTACGAATAAATAAAAATCTTTAAAAAAAAAAAAAGATATGGTATATATACACAGTGGAATACTACTCTACTATTTAAAAAGAAAGTTGAGTTTTGTCATTTGCAATAACATGTATGGAACTGGAGGAGATTATGCTAAGCAAAATAAGTCAAAAGGGGAAAGGCAAACACCAGATGATTTCACTCATATATGAAATATGAAAAGAAAAAAAAAGAATTGACAAAACTAAACCTTAGAAATATAATTGCATCATTGAGGTTACGAGCAGGAGAGGTGGGAAGGAAACAAGAGAGACAGAGACCCAAAGAATGATAATTGGTGCGTTGGTGGTGAGTGTAGTGTGGTAAATACATATGAACATATCCTCCTAAATCACACACATATGTCCAAATACATATGTGAACCTATCCTCCTAAATCATACACAATGTTGTCATCAAATTTACCTCAATTTAAAAAAAAATACAATTTTTTTAAGTCCATCCTTGACTTGGTTGACTTACAAGACTGGCAGTTTTCAGATTATCCAGGTGCTTCACATTCTCTTGCTCAAGATGAATGGGTCTACCAAAGCTGCACTATGCAGGGAGCACTAATGTCTGAGGCTTCCTTTTGGACCACGTATGGAAGTGATGCCCTCTGCCCTTTTCCCTAAAATAAGTCTCTTTTTCATAAAGAGTCCACATCCAAAGTTATCACAAACAAATATATCAATTCAAAACACTAGAAGTTCTTTGTATCAAACATTACAAGTACTATTTTGTAAAATCAACCAACACCGTGATCATTCAGTAGATTGTCAAGCATTTCAGTGTGTCTTATAGCGCCAGAGGTCTCTGCTCAGGTGAGCAATATGTTGTAGGTATGTTCCTATCAATAGCAGAGGAGAAAGTTTTAGTTTGGTTTTAATCTCATTAGCAAGCACCAATTACCATCCTTTGGGTCTTCTGTCTCTCTTGTTTCCCACCTCTCCTGCTCGTAACCTCAATGATGCAATTATATTTCTAGGGTTTAGTTTTGTCAATTTTTTTTTTCATATTTCATATATGAGTGAAATCATCTGGTGTTTGCCTTTCCCCTTTTGACTTATTTTGCTTAGCATAATCTCCTCCAGTTCCATACATGTTATTGCAAATGACAAATGAGATTTTGTATTTCATAGCCCACCTTCTTAAGAACAATGTATCTAGAATCTATTTCCTCTCTGTTGGATAATATTTTTGCCTTCCATATTAATTTTATTTACTTCTTTACATTTTAAAAGGACAGGTTTATTAGGAAAAGGAGGAAGAAAAGGGAGAGTCACCTGCATAGTCACAGGTGGGCAGGAGAGCTGCCCAGATTAATTTTAAAGCATTCAATTTAGGCCTTTAAATGTGGATCATTCAACACATTGAAAATAGGCAAACTCTACTTAAAGAAAATGACCTATTGTCAAAAGTTTCATTGAAGGTGGTAATTTTTTAAATTGCCCACCTGCTGCAGTGAAAGGAATGTCATTATCAGTTTTAGCAGTAGAGAAAATGTCTCATTGAATTTGTACCCTGCCCTCCCTGTTAGAGAGATTCCAGACCACAAATGGATAGTGCTAAGCATCTGGATAAGTACTTAAACACATGGTCAAATATCCAGGTTTTCCCAAACATCTGGGTGTTTGGCACCTTTTAGATAGAGCATATGTATATTTGCTGGTTTTGCTTGGTGTAACAAAGCAAACATGGATTTGCTATTTCTTTGCACAATGAATCAGTTCCTGAAGTGTGTACAAACCCAATTTAGGCAGATCTAATTATATCTTAAGTGCACTAGTGGAGTTTACTATTTAAAGAAAACTCTGTAGTGAATCCTTTTTTGTAAAGTGAAGAGTCCTCTTGAAGAACTATTAACAACTACATAATTAATCTGTGTTAGATGCCTGTTTTCGTTTTCTAATGTGGGTGCTTGTGGTTTGTTGTTTTTTTTTTTAATTGTGAGTGTATGTGGGATTTTTTTTAACTGCTGTATAACTATCTATTATGTAACATGATATTGAAGAATTAGAGATGGTATTGCCATTTCCATCTGTCATATTGGGAGAGGAACCAACCACAAACACATTTATTAGTCTTTGCATAGTAGAAAGGTCTGTGCATAAAATTATATGGATTTGTGTGGACTAAGGTTACATTAAGTCGTTACATATAAAAGTGTGGCAGTAAACATTGTAGGAGAGGATAACAGAGTGTAAGGATAAGAATCCATTGGATGATATTAAATTTTATGTTTGCAATGGAAGTGATACAGTGTGAGATATTAAGCAATCAGATATTAGGAATGAGCAATGCTTCTTTATGTTTATCACATCCCTATAATTTACTGTAGAAAGCTCTCAGAATATCCCAATGAGCATAGAAAACTGCAATTATTTTCTTTGGCTTGTCTTTTATCAAAGAAAATGCAAATATATTTTTAAATGATTCATGGGACTGACGACCCTCATCAATCTGCTGATGACTGAAAAGAAAAAGCAGGAATAGTTTAACACCTACACTGAATCTTAAGTAAGGGATAATAATATAGTAAGTAAGTTACCTTGAGAAAAGTATTTCAGATATCAGGAGAAATAGTTGTTTAGCTTAGATAATGAAAGTGTGCCTGGAAAAGACCATTTCTCTATGTACAATTAAGAAAAGAAAGAACTTTCCACATTTCTGATGCAAGCACTGCTGTCTAACCAAGAGGTTTTTATCTATAACACAGAAACCCTCGATACACTTTTGTTTTGAGACTTGATGAAAAGCCCAACCAGCATCCTTTATACTGTACACATACTGTAACTCCTTGACCCACACTGTCTGGCCCACACTGATAATCTTCTGTGGCCTTTAGATGTGCCACAAAAAATATAGTCAATCAAGGTGGTATTATAAACATTAACAAATCTCTTAAAATAAAAGATTCAAAGTGGGCGTAATAGACAAAAGAAACCCCTTCCCATGTGCTCTTTCAATACTTAATCATTTCCATCATTGGAGACCTGGGTCAAACAACCCTCCTTGAAATAAGCTGTCTCTTTCCTCTGACTTCACTCCACACTGTCTACTTGATATCTCATCTCCCTCATTATTCATTTATTTAACAATATGCAGTACCAAATATGGATGAGGCATTCTAAGAGTGAGGATAAAGCAGTGAACATAACAGACAAACTTTTTCTTCATGAAATTCATACTTTTGCAGGGAAGACATACAGGAAACAAATAAACAAATCAGTACATTAAGTGTTATAAATCAGAGTAAAGCAGGAAAAAAAGAATAGAAATAAAATAAAATAGAATAAAAGAGTATTCAGATAAGATATTATGTTCAGAGCAGTTCACTGGAAAGGGGAGTGTTGTAGCAGAATGCAATATAATGAAGCAAAAAAACATGCAGAAATTAGGACAAAAAACTTGCCAAGCAGATGGAACTTCCAAAACAAGCCCTGAGCAGGAGCATGCCCACTAAGTCAAGGGAGGGCAAGACCAGAGCCCCTGAGGGATAGTCAGTCAAGGGCTGGAGGAAGAAAAATGAGGCACCAATTGTCTTGTAAATTTCCTGAGAATAGAATCCAAAGCTTATTCAGAGCAGTACTCAATACAGTGGTACCTGGTGGCAAATTATCAATAAATATTTGATGAAAGAAGGAAGATGGCCAGCTGTTTAATTATGTAGCATTAATTTTGAAATTTTCCTAGCATCATGAATATGGTGCCAAAATTAAAACAAGTTGCAGAGTCTGACTTTCAAATGAATTGTAGTAGAGGAATCAGGATTGACAGCATTTAGGAAGCACTTACAGTCATTCTTGTGCAAAAACATGGATCCCTGAACAAAACAGAGGCAGAGTAAAGGAGGGGAGCAGATGGACTGGAGCAATGGAGATAGTTTGGAGATTAAATTCAAGCTGTAATCTTACATAATTGCTATATGCTTCCCAGAAAGTCTGAGAAAGAATGTCCTCAGAATTGAGATGACCTGCCCCTTGTATGCTGTATAACTCTAATCACTGTCTCCTGCCTCATTTCAGATACTCTTTAGATCTCTTTGATAGAACAGGCTCTTCCATGCAGATGCGAAAGTGGAAATAGGACTTTCAGCCTCTTTAACTTCATAATAATGACTAGAGAACTTGTAGGCTGGTTACACACCTCATTGGTCCTCTGTGTCCTCACTGTTTGTTTTTTCAGATACACAATTTGTTCTGACCTCCGTATTCCAATTGTGCATTTCCCAGGTGGTCTCTGATTGTATGTATTCCCACAGGTTTCCAGATTTTTCCAGATCCTTTGTGCCCCCTCTTCTTATTTCTCCAGGCCCAGTCTTTTAACTCACTGCAGTTTTAATTCAAATATATTTTAAATGCTTCCTACCTTTCAGCCTCTGTGCCGGGACTGGAATCCTAAATATGAGTAAGATGTTGTCTTAACCTGGAGGCGGAATGAAAGCATGTTATTGTCTCCATCCACTGACTATCTCTAGGAAAAAAATAAAATCCTTGAAATCATGGGTTTTTAGAGAATAGCTGATGAAATTAGATGAAAGAGAAATTAGTCATGTTTTTTAATTTGCACCTTAAGAATATATGCCTGTAAAAAAAAAACGGGGGGGGGG
>NW_004567102.1:28403531-28443217 GCF_000260355.1 Condylura cristata
AACCCGTGGGGATTACAATTGAGATGAAAAAAAATGTGCAAAATGATGTAAAAATAAACTTTTTAATAAAAAAAAAAAAAAGAATATATGCCTGTGAGCCCTCCCTAGTGGCGCAGTGGGTTATCTGCAGCCACTGTGGCCATGGGGGTGGTCCACATGGCACAGCGGACCTCTTTTATCTTGCCCCCCACTGCTCCCCTCAGCAGTGTATTTCACTTGATCTGCCTGTTCTGCTCCCCACTCTGTCTCTGGTGAATCCTCTCACCCTCGCACCTCTGGCCTGCACCCCCGTTCTTGTATGCATAAATAAATAAATCTATGTTTTTCTCATGAAAATCACAAATGAATTTATCAAAACTATTTTAATGTGGATTATACTAACCAAGTTTACAACATTAGGTTGGTACTGTGCAAAGCCAAAAGCTGGAAGTTATGGTATGTTTACCCCATTCCCATATAGGCCTAACCCAGGGTCACAGTTATGATGGCAGGACCCGTCATACCTCTGCAGAGTCGAGCTGAGAAAACTCCCCAAACTGTAAATGGCAGCTTGACAAACAATGTTAAAGACCGCATTCAATGAAAATGCTGCAGACCTGGTCTCCACCAAGGCCATAAATCACAATGAATTCACAGAATGTTACTGAAAAATGGAGAACAGGAAAGAGACTGTGAGTGTGACAAGCCCTCTGGCCGTGGCTGGTTGAAGACTAATTGAGGGAGGTTTCAGTGCTGCAAGATCGCAGCATACTAGGAAAACCTGGAAAGTCCTCAGGGAGCAGCACTGCAGAACCAGCTTAACAAGTGTGTGCAAACCCCAGGCCCAGACACTCAGACAAGGACATGAGCACCATCCAGGAATGCAGGCAGAAAGAAGGACTCATGCTGTTAATCCCCAACCCTGAAACTCCTAGGCATTATTTTTTTAATTTTAATTTTAATTTGGGGGTTACATATTTGCTTTTCTGTATATGCACATGTTCCACTCACCTTTCACCAAATCACACATGCCTCGATTCCCTTTCTCCTCTCTGCCATACACACCTTCCTCTCCCATCCTGTCCTCCTTCCTCCTTGTTCCCTCTGGGAATCATTAAATTCTCTCACTAAGTCCAAGATTTATTCCCACAGCATTTTTGCCTCTGTATGCTTTTAGTTATTTAAATTCCACAGATGAACAAAATGACCTAATATCTATTTCTCATTTTCTGATCCATTTCACTTAACATAAGCACCTTGAGGACCATCCATTTTACGCCAAAAGTTCAACTTTCTCACAGCTGTGTAGTATTCCATTGAGTGCACAGTTTCTTTACCTGTTTTTCTGTTGAAAGAAACTTAGGTTGGTTCCATGATTTGGCAATTGTGAATGGTGCTTCCATGTTAGATAGGCCAATAGCAGTCTGTTTGAATTAGAATTGGCGAGGGTATGGTGGAAAAAAATTCTCATCCACTAATGAGGGGAATACAAGTTGGTGCAGCCTTTTTGGAAAATGATATGGAAATTTCTCAAGAAGTTAAAAATGGAAATTCCATATGATTCAGCAATATGTCTGAAAGATTTATTCTAAAAATATGAACATTATCTTTTCAATAAGGTGAGTACAAATCAACATGAAATGTAACATTAGAGGAGTGAGAAATTCTAACACAGTTGGAGGGGTGTTATGCAGATGTGAAGGGAGTGATAAGCTTCCCCTACCTCTTTGACTTCAGGTTAGGACACACCCACGAATGTGTGGAGGGTTTTCTGCCTCTGTTGACCAAGCCATTTGCTTCTCACCAGTAAGTTCCTCTTGGATCACATCCTGGTTTTGACCTGTAGTCCAGAGCTGAGAGAATGGCAGACTCAGAGTCTTAAGATCTGGGTAGGTATAGGGGAAGTCTGATAGGGCGAGTGTACTGGATGAGCAGGTTCAGAAGCTAATCTTTTGTAAAGTGCAGAAAAGAGCGATGGTGAGCTCTAGGCAGGTCAAATGGGAAACACCCAGCACCCAGAGACATAATGCTGTGAGGACAAGCACTGGCTTCAGTTTCCTCTGCAGACTGAAGGATGTATTTTTTACCTTGAGCTGTTGTCTGCCACTGCTCCATTCATTTATTTATTCATCAAATATCACTATGCACCTACTAGATATTCTGTAAGCCCAAGGCATTGCACTCATTCCACACCAGCTATACTTAGATATACTCGTCTGGTGTCTATCCCTGTCTGTGCTGGTTCCTTAAAAGTACATTTCTAGTTAAATCAGGTGGAGAATTTTGGGTATCCTCCCATATGCCATCCTTTCTCTGGCCTCCTATTTCCATAATGCAAATTACCTCAACACAATTATACCTAAGGTAATGATATCAATGCAGCATGGAAGTGAGAGATAATTTTTCCCAAATAAAAGTAGCTGAGCATAAAACATGGAAGGGATCATGCTTAGTGAAATAAGCCAGAAAGAAAAAGAAAAATACCGGATGGTTTCACTCATAGCAGGTACATAAAGGACCAGAGTGTGGGTCGGGGTGGGGGAAATAATGAACAACTATAGACCAGGTACATTTTAATGGGACCAAAAATAGGGAGGGGGGGAAGTGCACAGGACTATGGTGATGGCACAAGGGTGATTTGGTCGTGGGAAGGCCACGGGGATTACAAATGAGATGGAAAAAGGCACAAAATGATGTAAAAATAAACTATTACATTATTAAAAAAAAAAATACCAGCCTAGCTGTACAAGGTAAGCCTGAAAGAACACAGTGTTGCTCATATCCACCTTCTTTATTTTGGACTCTGCCTTGGAAGCATTTATAAGGTGCCACTCCCTTACCTCTGCATGACACACAAATATAAGTTGATAAAGAAAGGGATTCATCTTTAGGGCCACCACATTTTGTGCAATGACTATACCTCTCTCTCTATCTGTCATATGTGATATGAGACCCTAGTCTCTATAACCCAGCAGTCTGCAGCCCATCTAACACCCCCTTCTATCAGACTATCCTCACATTGGTGTAAGTGAAGGCCAGGCTAATGTAGCACTTCCTTGCTACAATGTGTCTTATCTTTATAATTATTAAAATTGTATGGGGTTTTGTTAGAGCTCTGTATATAAAGTTCTATACATTTGAGTGATTTGCCCTAATTCTATAAGCCCTGCCTGTCATTTTTAGTGTGCAATCTTGCCTAAAACTAGTCTTGTCATCAACAATGCGTGTATTTAAATAGTTATGAGTTGCTCGTTCTGCCTATTCTGAAACATATGTTGCTTTCTGTTTAGTAATGGGGTCTTTCAAGTGCAAGTTATCAGCAGCACCAAGTTCAGAAAGTGTCATCCATAGGTCAAGTAAATCAAACGGATAAAAACCCATCAGCAGAAAATGGTTTGGATTATTTTTCGCTCAAACTTTTCACTTTCCCCTTTATTAAGCTATGTTAAAGAAATCTTTTAAGCTTTAAAACCCTTTCCTTTTCTTCTAAAGTTCAATTTTTTTTAAATTAGCCTAAATTTTAAAACTGCATAGTGCCTTTCATGTAGTTTTGTGTAGTCTGCATAGAAAACTTTATGCGGTACCAGCATAAAGACCCTTGCCTCTAGAACAATTTGAGATTATTTTATATAAAATGTAAGATAATTCTATTTAATTATTGTAAATATTTTTCAGTTTATTTAATTTGAAATATTATGACCTTCATAATATTTGCAATATCCACCTTAATAATTCCTATTTCTTTTTTTAAAGATTTATTTATTTATTCATCCAGAACTGGGGTACTGGCCAGAGATGCGGAGGGTGAAAGACTTCACCAGAGACAGAGTGGGAAGCAGAACAGGCAGGTCGACGAAGTGCACTGCTGAGGGGAGCAGTGGGCGGGTCAGGAGAGGTCTGTCACGCCATGTGGTCACCTCCGGGGCAGGCGGGATCGAACTCATGCAGAATTGGCTTAAGCTTCTTAGTTCAGTGCTTTAACCCGCTGCGCCACAGGGAGGGCCCCTATTTATTTTTTTAAGACTCAGCTTATCTCTTCTCATCCTAGAGATTTTCCCTGACCCTCAGAATTGTTGTTCCCTTTCTCTGTGGGGTCCAGGATCGCTTGAAGGGAATGGTCGATAGCAGCTGATGGTCTATAACAAAATTTTTCACCTTCTAGTAGAATTGTGACCTTCAAACATAAATTTTATTTCAGCTAGCCTGAAAGTTATGTAAGAAAAAAGACTGTGTCAGTAGTCTTTGTATTTCCTAGTATGTATCACAGCGTCTACCATGTAGGACATGCTCAGTAGAGGAGAAATAATGAAGTGCCTCACCAATCTCAAGAAGCAAGCAGTACACCTGTTTTGTTATCTCTACAGTTTATCACTATTTGACATTTTCTTGTTTACTTGTTACTCTTTTTCATTACTGGTTTTTTTAACCAGAATATTATGTGATCCAGAAATTGTTTTGCCCACCACTTTAACCCCAATGTCTGGAATAAAAGAAGTGCAAGATAAAACTATCAAGTGTGAAATGAATGATTAGCTCCAGATTTTGCTCTCCTCTACTAGCAGAAGATGTTTAATGATTGGTATATATGTTCACTGCCTCCATGGAATCATTAAGATAGTCTGGTTTCAATTCATCTTTAATTTTTAGAAATATTAAATTCCAAAAACAATTTTTCACTCATTTGGAAGATCGATGAAGGCAAGTATAATTAAGAAGTGTAGAGCACAAGTTTCAAAATCTAAAATGAAATGATTACTTGCTAACTTTTATTGCTTTTGTTTTCACTCATCCTCATTTTCTGAATGTGGGATAATGAAGTGCTTATATTATTAAAGAAAATAATTTTACCTAATAGTAAAGCAGGCTGAACATTAACATTAATGAATCATAGTATCACGTGAGTCTGTAGCCAACATTAAAAATGAATAGTTTCATGTAACAAGAGAGAATTACTGCAATGACCTAGCCTGTTATTCAACACTAACATATTTTAATTAAAAAGTCATTTAGTAATGACTGAGTCATTCACTAATGATCTCTAGAGGCAAAAGAAATAGGTACTAATGTCTCCAAATAGCATCCTATGGTAGCATTTTATATCATCCGAGCCTAATCAAACTAATAACAGTTAACAGTCTCTCTTCAGGCCTCACTTAATACTTTATGCTTCATTTTCACACATATTTTACTTTAAACCTTGAATTGAACAAGTGTTTCTTTAGTACTTATTATGTTCTAGCCTCTTGGCCCTAGCCTCTTCTCCAATCTAATTTGGATGATTCTACTTTTCTCTACTTTTATGTTACAGTAAAATTCCAAATAATTTTCTGAATTGAAAATATCTAATTCCTTACCTTGAGAGAAAGAACTAAAGTGGATGACAGGACCAAAAGTAAGTAGAATTAGAAACTATGTGATCCAGAAATATGATTATATAATAGACATGTGTGAAGAGAGCAATTGCTTACAACAGAGAGTGACTCATACTCCACTGTGAGTTGAGGAAAGCTTCTAGGGTAAGAACACTGTAGATGGGTCTGGAATCACAGAGGTCTGAGTCAACCTGGCTAGATTTAGGATCTCAAAGGAGGGTTAGAATCAGATTGAGAAGCACCTAGTTTTCTAAGTAATGTCATTTGGGGAAAGTGCTAGAAATTGAAAGGTGGTCATTTTGGGTTTTCTTGTTCTGTTGTTTCTTGTTTTTTTTTTAGATATAATTGACATTATTTATACTGTATCAATTTAAGATGTAGAGCAAAATTATTTGATTTACCTATACCATGAAATGGTTACTACAATAAGTTTTACTACTGCCCATGGTCTCATAACATTTTCTTGTGGTAAGAACTCTTGGGATCTTCTCTCCTGACAACTTTCAAATATATCAAAGAGCAACATTTACCATGGTTACACTACTACACAGTACATCACTAGTACTCAATTATCTTACAGCTAGAAGTCTCTATATTTTGTACACCTTAATTCAATTCCCCCAACTCTCACCCTCTGTCTGTGGTAAAATCAAATCTAGTTTGGGTTTGTTTATGCTTAGTTTTTAGATTCTCTGCCTGACATACTGCATTTAGCATAGTGCTTTTATGTTGTCACAAATAGCACGAATTCCTTCTTTTATGACTGAATAATGTTCCATTGTATATTTGTCATAGCTTCTGTATCCATTCATCCATCAATGGACACTGAGATTACATACAAGTCACCCCACAAACATCAGCGTCCATATCTCTTTTTTCATTCCTTTTAGCTATATTCCCAAAAGTGGGATTTCTAGGTCAAAAGGAGGTCTTCAAGTAATACAATGACTGATCAAATTTGACTTTGGGAAAGATAATTCTGCTGTTTGTCACAGGATAACTGGGTGGAGTAGTAGAGGACAGGGAAGAATGGTAGTGGCCTCATAGCCCAGAGTCTCCTAGTGACTAAAACATAATCAGGTAATATGAGAGGAAAAGCTTAATCCAAGGGACGTTTCATAGAATATCCAACAGAGCATGGTATTTGAAGTGAGAGAAAATGTCTATACATTCTGACATTCGAATGTGGTCAAAAAGAGATGGTGTTGCCCAAGAATGAGAACACAGGATAGCCAATGTTCAGAGAAAATAAAGGCTAGTGTTAAATATGTTATTTTTGATTCATTTAGGAGCCATCAGGAGACAGTGGTAATTTTTATCAGCAGCCCAAAAAATGTGGATGTCTATACTTGGCGATACTGGGTGTATAAGAAAAATTAAGGAACCCTGAGGGGTGAACAGTGAGAACATTGTATAAGGATATAGTAGTCACCACCATGATTGATATGCAAACTACTGATCAGAACCAGTATTAACACTCTTCTTTGTGAGGTGTCCCTAATAACTTTAATGTCATGCATCCCTTTAATTGAAATTCAAATTTGAGGCATTTCACTAGGTGTCTTCTCAGGATGTGACTTACTACCTGGGTCAATTGTCTGCATCATTTTCAAAATTGGCTTTTAGTTGGTTAGAATATTAGCTTACAGAAGTCCCTATCCAAAGTCTCATCCAAAGTTTGCTCATCAAAGTTGTGGTCCTGGATGTAGGAGACAAAACTATATAAGAGGGAAAGTTCTTCCTTTCAAAGACCTCTGGATTGGTATTGCAGTGAGGATCCAGAGAAGTGCTTAACTTTTAAAAAAGCAAAGTTTTTTTACAGGAATCTCTGATAACAGTACTTAGATCTAAATCTAGGATGAAAAAGTCATAAGATTTAAGGTAATTGCACTCACCTGCCAATTCCCCATTTTCACAGGATGCAGGCATGGAATACTCCAAGAAATGCTCCATGGCTTGGTTCCTTTCCCCTACATAAATGTCCAAAGTCGTGTAGAATCAGTGCTCTACAAGAATCTAGCATCTTTCCCACATATCAGTTATCTTTCCAGCAAACAAAATTGCCTCCTAACACCTCCCAGGTAGTGCCCGACCTCTTTCAGTACCACTTGCTTAAGCTGTTATGAACCATAAAAGTCAATGCTTAGCCTTAAGCTTCTGACAAAACTAATCCTGGTCAAATACCTGAATAGCAAATAACAATATCAGGGTTCATTTATTAGGACAACATCTGCATCATTGGGATGCATGTATATACTTACATGTATACACGTCCCTTAATATGTTGTCAAATGATAGCTGGAAAGTTTTAAAACTCAAAGTTTGGGATATTCAGACTAGAGAAGCCAGAGAGGAAAAGAATTAATTGCTTGGAAACCTCTCCAAGATAAATCCATCTGAAATGAGAGATTATACTCCTTCTCTTGACTCAGTAATATTCAGAAATATAGAAAGATGAAATAAAATCTCAGCACAATTTGACCCTAATCAGAGCCAGAATTCATTTTTATGTTTCAGTCGATGACCAACATATTTTTATGTTATATGATGCAAGTTTCTACGCACTATGGTGACAAGCCACTTTTTATAAGCATCACATTTTAGATGAACGAAAACAATATGCAAGTAGTTTATCTTCCCAACAAACAAATAAAAAAAGAAATCACCAGAACATTTAACTCAACTTGTACAAATCAGATCCCAGTCTGAAGACACAGATGCCAAGTCACACTCACGCTCATACCCAGCTGTCGCCGACCACCCTCTTCCACACAGCGCCGTGTCGCTCAAACAGCTTCAACACTCTAAGACATCAATGCTTAAGTAGTAGTATCCATTATAAACCATATGCTTTTCTTAACATCCTGACCTTTTGGTAGAGAAATTGCATAGGTGGTACCGTTAGTATTTTGTCCCTAACCTCCTTAAAAAATTCTCACTTTGGGGGCACTCCTTTATCTTTCATCCCAAAGTCAGAAAACGAGAAAATTGGAAGTTTCTTCCACCCAACTTTATCATAGTTGTCAGAAAAGGAAAAGATCTGAATATCATTACCTTTATATCATCCCAGAGACCTTTAAGCCAGACATTTATCAGATTTGTAGGAAAAGACGGCAGTTTCACCAAAACTGTTACAGCATAATGAATGCTTTTGATACGCATCTAGAATTGGAATAAAAGAGCAGGAGAAAGCTAGCATTTTAAGGCTTTATAGCCTACAAACCTATAAATAAAAACCCTTCAAGTGTTCATTTCCCTCCAGTGAATGATAGAAAATCTAGCATTGTGGCTCATAGCCTCAGGGCCACTTTTGGAAGCTAGCCACTTGAAGGCCACAGCGAGGGCTAGAAGTGAGGAGGTCTGGGCTGCTACTTGGCAATGAACAGAACAGCATCCACTTGACAGCTTTTATATTTTGGGAAATCATCTAATGAGAATATGATATATTTTTAGACTCTCAAGCTACTGCTTTTAGCAGGTGTAAAGAGAAGTCTTGTTCTTAGCTTAAAGTCTCATTCCTTTCATCTTGCCTAGAACAGACATATGTTTGGGTCCTCTCCCAGTTTCTGAGCCCTGCTTCTTGGATCATATGTAGGTGCCCACTACTTCTCAGCAAGATTTCCCTCTTTACCAAACACCATGAATGACCAAGTAGCTATGGTGAGGAGACAGTGAAGCTTGGTCCTCCTAAGGGCTCCATCTTTAAGCATGACCCCATTTCTCTCAGAATAAAAGACTAAATTCTTTAAGTGACCTAAAAGACCTTCCAGTGTCTGGCTCTCCATTCCCATTTGTACACACCTCCTATTCCTCTCCTTTTACTCCGTCTCCTTCAGCCATCCATCTCATCTCCTCCAGGTCTCAGGGCCTTTGCACTATCTATCCCTTTTCAATCAAATCTCCTCAGGGATCACTAGCTTCACCACTTCCAGTCTCTCAGGAAGGCATACACTGACTCTCCTGCTGAAGGCTGGACACCTGCCAGCTCCCCAACACCCTTCCCTCCTTTGTTAATCTTTGTAGCATTTGCCTTCTAATGTTCTCCAGAATGTATTAGAGTGATTCTCTGCCTCCTTCGCTAGAAGCATCAAAAGATGCTCTTTGAAAATCAAAGAGATTTTCTTTACTCTTTTTTGACTTCTCTAGCTCTAGCATCTACAGAAGTACCTGGTTATGTGAGCACTCAATACATATTGAATGACTGGCTTTATTTTATTTCATAATTATAAATTATAGCTGATGCTATTCTAGGCACTGTACAAATAAATATTAAGCTATTAAAGCCCTGTAATGTATTTTTAATCCTATAAAGGATTCAAACTCCTATAAAGGAGTTTTTAATCTCTGTTTTATATAAAAGAAAACTTAGATAAGTAAAGTTAAGTTGATTTCCAAAAGTCACATAGCTAGTAAGTGGCAGAGCAACCCCATGCTCCTGAACCCTGTTTCTGCTACATAGATGCATGAAACATGGCGAATCTCCATTTTCTGCCCTCTGACTGAGTCTTCTGTTATGAGCAAATAAGTTATCCCAGTGTTTAACACTGACCTAATCAAGTGACTGTGCTGGGGTTCTGCAGCTTTGGAAGGGAACTGTATAGCTTATTAGGTATCCAGGGGCTAGTGTCAGGGAGAAGTGCAAATACGCCTACTTACTAGGGCAGGTCACAAGAGAAATACAAAAGGGTCAGAAGGAAACATGCAAATTCAGAGCAAGGGACTAAGGCAGAAGTACTGGGGAAATGGGTTTCCAGTGCCTTGGGTCCACTGTACACCTTTCCTCTGATCTACCTTTTCTTGCTTATACCAGCTGAGGCTGCATCCAGAGATCTTGGAGATTTAGAGCTACCTGTGGGACAGACTGACAGATATTTGCATACTAATTTATGCAGCTTGATATAGCTTATAGGAACAATTACCTCAATGTTTGGGAAACTCAAGATGATTGAAAGGATGTAATTAGAATTTGGGAAGAGGCACACTTCTTACCATTTTTCCACTGAGTCGATACTTAGGAAATCTCTGCTAACAAACTGTTGCCAAATAAAGATCCTGCTGGGTTTTCTTTAATTAATGAGATGGCTTGGTAATTATTCCATTAATTGTTGAAATGCAAATAAGTGCTATTAAGGACCTTGAAAAGTATTTTCACTAAGATACATTAAAACTTCCCCCTTGTCCTTTCATTTCTGTCCTTAATTTACCTAATAAATCCTCTTTTAGTAAATGTTACTAAAATCAGTATTACCCAAGCTATAGTGAAATTACCACAAATTATGAATTAATGGAGTCTGAATGGCAATGATGAATTGTATTTGTGTTCTTGAAGATTCTTATCTTCATTATTCTACCAAATCTGCATTTCCTATGCAAACAGAGTACAATAATGAAAGTTGTAAAAGTGGGTACTTTCAACATTATGAACAGGTAAACTCTGATAAAAATACTAGTCTTGGATATATAATGCTGGCCTTTGAAAGCTGTACGGTAGTGGTTCTTAGATACTCTTTTGGGACGAGGAGGGAAAGCACAGGAGATCCTTGCTTAATTGAATTCTGTTCCCTGCCAATCAAGACACAACATTGCGAGGAGGGGGAACAGAAAGGACATTTTCTCTCAGTCGTACCTATAAGGACACTCTTGGAACTTTGATTATGGCAAGGGATTGTGATGGATACAGCTGTTCAATCAGGCTCCCCTGAGTGGACCTTTCAGTATTGCCTCCCTGAAACCTTCATGGATTGGTCTGAAACATAAGCAAGGATGAAAAAGGGGGTTGCAGATAAAACAGAGAAGAAAGATGATTCCCGTTTAGCCAAGGAAATTTCCCAGGGGTCTCCTTGCTTCAACAGGAGAATTCACCTCTATGGATTCTTTGTTTATTTTCCCTTAAGCCCAACCACACCACCCTCCCTCCCTCACTATGACTGAATCAACTACAGCACACCTTACTCCAGGACTTCTTTTGTCTGGGTTCTATAAAAGGTCAACTTGACACTATTATATCACTTTACATCTATTCAGGCATTCCATGCTGCTTGGAAAATGGGTAAGGAGTATGCTTTCCCTAATACATTTTTTTCTAAGACAGAGCCTTACTTCTGAATGACAACTCTTTCTGCTCACAGCCTTCTTTTTCCTTATGTCCTGTGAAGTCATTGTATGGATTTGTATTTTCATGGTGTCAGTAGCTGATTGTGTATAGGATGCTTTATTAATTAAAGTTGTGAATCAATCCTTTTATACCTCATTATTCTACCTCCATGGTCTCCAAATCAAGTGTCATGTTGCCAGGAAGAAATGAGTCTACAACCAAATAAAAAAGCAGGAGTCCAGCAGGGTTTCCAGTTACTATGACAGATCAGTTCCCTCCTACATTAAGTGATTTTCCAAATCAGTCCAAGTGGTGACAATTCATCCTGTGGACAGAGGCCATCACCCATCAGAGATTGTTTGGCAGGTATGCATAACATGGGACAAGCAGGCCATGGTACATTAATTAAGCTATGTTAATGATGTGAGAAGAGGTGTTTGGCAGCATAAATATTCTAAATGCCATTATGGACAAATATGAGTGTTTATACACATTCAGAGGCATTTTTGTCTGAGATAAAAGCTAGCCACATTAAGAAAAGGTACTTTTCCTTTGGTAGGGAAACCAAGAAAAAATAATGGGAATCAGAACATGGTTTGGTGATTAACAACAGAAAAGTCGTCTGTAACAGAGAGAAGGGATATCCCCAATTATTCCGTGGATTCAGCCTTAAATCAAACAATTCACCATTAAATAAAATCTATATTTGCCAAGTGCTATGTCTTATGCTTGGGGATTCAAAAAACTGGTATTCTACAACACTTGAGCATTACTCAAGTAGCTTTCTTGTTTTTATCCCTATCTCTGCTTTTAAACCAGTAGGTATACAAGACATACTCTTTCTTAATCTGTTGTTTAATGTGTCAAATGAGCAACAGAAAGAAGAGTTCAAAAGTTAGTCCAAGATCATCTATGAACAGACAACTTCATCTTACTCAGTTTAAGATGTATGTGATAGCATGACTGGTCTTAAATGACTTTGATGAGAAACTAGAATCAGAGACAAAAATAAACTAAAATTATGACAGACTTCATAAAGTATACAGTGTGAATATTCACGTGGTTAATAAAATTGAATCTATTAAAATAAATGATCTTGAGTATTTTGGTTTTTCTTTATGATATGAATGTTCAAAAGAAAAGAGAACTTCAAATTTTCCATCAATTGGAAAAGTGTTGTTAATAGGATATTATGATGCCACTGATTTGTATCGTTTGGGGATACTTAACATTATATGTTTATCATAGATTTACTGAGCATTGGTAGGCATTTTCAATTAGTTGTGATCTGTTCTGTTAACATGGTCTGTACATTTTCATTCTTAAGTTTCCTTCTGCATGACCTAGTTGACTAGTTCCCAACAACAGTTATGAAACTTCTGTACAAGTGAACACACAATGTCTGTGTTAAGTGTATGTGCAGTGGGGAGAAGGAATCATTGAGGTATTGTTATACAAAACTGTTTTATGTTTTAAGAGAAATGGGTCATATATTTTCAGATCTATGTTACCATACCACACCCACCATCCCAAAGTAATAATAACTCTCAACCACACTCTATTGGGCCCCTCCACCCTTTGGCTCCACCTACACCCTCCCCCTCTGGAAGCCTGAGTTCTGCTGTCACAATGCCAGGGTTTGTTTGGTTTGGCGGCTCCTCTGCTTTGGTTCATATTTATAGTCCAAATATGAGATAAATCATACATCTTTTTGCATATATGTTCATCAGAGATATTGGTCTACAGTTTTCTTTTTGTGTGTGATGTCCTTTTTGTGTGTGGTATCAGAGTAATTTTAAAATGTGTTTGGAAGCATTCTCTGAGGATAAGTATTAGTTTGCCCTTAAAGATTTGGTAGAGTTTACTACTGAAACCATTTGATCCCAGGTTTTTATTTTTTGAGAAATTTTTGATAACTTGTTCAATATTCTGGCTTATGGTTGGTCTTTTCAGATTTTTATTTCTTCCTCACTTGGTCTTGAAAAGTCATACAATTCTAAGAATTTGTCCATTTCACATAGGTTAGTTAATTTATTAGTACACAGAATGTTCATAGTACTGTGATACTTTGTGTCTCTGGGGTACCTTTTGTAATTTCGCTTTCATTTCTGATTCTACTTAGTGTTTCTTTGCTAAGGGAGTCTTGCTACAGAATTGATATTCCATTTATCTTTTCAAAGAACCAGTTTGGTCTCACTGATCTTTTGAATTTTCTTTTTCATTTCTATTTAATCTAGTTATTCTCTCATCATCTTAATTTCTCTTTATTCTAGTAATTTTTGCTTTTATTTTTCCTTTTTCTAGTCCTTTCAGCCTAAGTTTTCAGTGTTTAATTGAGATATTTTTCCTGTATCTCTATGTAGTCTTGTATTCCTATAAACTTTCCTCTTACTACCATTTAAGTTGCAACCCATTAAGTTGCCATGTTCTGATAGCATGTTTCTTCATTTTTATTTGTCTTCAGGTGTTTTATTTCTCTTTTGAGTTTTTCATTGATCCAGTAGTTATGCAGTTGTATGCTGTTTAGTTTCCACATATTTGAGGTTTTCCAGCTTTCTTTTTATGATTCCTTTATAGTTTTATGCCATGTGGTCAGGAAAGATACTTGATATTATTTCACTTCGTGTATTTATTGACACTTGTTTTGTGACACAATATGTGATCTATCCTAAAGAATGTTCCATATGCACTTGAGAAGAATATGTTGAGATGTATCATTGTCCAAAAGATATTACTCTTGTTGCCACATAGAATACTACCAACAATAAAACATACTGCAGAAATGGAACAAAATGCACAATCCTAGGTAATAAAATGCACATTGATGCATATAAGGGAAAAATTATCATAGATAGGTGAGGAAAAATTCAAGACTGTTTTAAATGAAAATGAAGCTGTTCTACTAGATGGTCTACAAGGAAGGCAGGTCTGATGACCCAAGAAAACAGAAGGCTTTCTCCTGGTGGCATAAGGAAAGAAAGCAAGGTATTATCTGATTTAGCTAACCCCCACCACTACCCTGATCATAGCTCTCTTCCTCCAAGAGCCATGTCCCCAAACCTTTCTATTTCTTTACAGGCTCTCGTCCACTCTTTTCACATCCTACCAACAAGTAGAGCATGATCCCTAGCAGATAACTCAACAGTTGAGGTTCTCAGAGTTCTTCTCCTTGAGCAATACAGCCTATGCCTTTATCATTACTGAGCAAATAGTAACACTGCCTGCTTCTCCTCAGCTTTCAATAGCTGCTTTGCCTCCACCCTGAAGTTCCATTCATTTCAAAAACCAAAATATTGAGGAGTCTGCCCGATTTATGCTCTATACTTTCCTTTTTTTTTTTTAACCCCAGCCTGTCTTAAGAACCTTTCTTGTTCAGTGGTGATAATTCCTATCATTCTGGAACTATAGTAAAGGATAAAAGATAGCAGTAAAACAAGTGAAAACTAAATTGTTGACTGTTAAAAAAAATCATAGGATTATTGTTTAATCAAAATAATCACACGCTGACACCAAAATATCTGCAGTGAGAACCCACTCACTATCCAGTTGCAACTAGTATCAATCATGTTAAATGGGGAAGTTAGAAAAAAAAACTATAAGCCAATTAACTTATTTATATTTTTCTACTGTTAATTTACTCTTCCTCTGATTTTGATCTTAATGGCCTGATAATTTTTTTATGAATTTGAGGTTCTGAACAGAAGAACGTTTCAACAGAATTTCAGTGAGGACTTTCTAATATTTGTAAAGTAAATTCATGAAAAGCAAAGCACCTAAATAGGAAGCAAATGTTACTCAGCAACATTAAACTGTACTAAATAGTGCAAGTACCCTAAGGGAAGAAGGACGGGTATTATCTCTAAAAATAAAACAACCTCTTAGGTCAAGGTCGGGACATCATTGTTTGGGAGCAAGCTTATACAGTTCTTTAAAAAAGAAAGCCTATAGGATGAGAAACTGATGGTTAGGAATTGAATCAAATGAAAACTTAGTTTAGCTGATTCCTCTAGTAGACTGTTGTTTTTATCTGTACCTAATTCAGGGCTTTCAGCTTTTATTCCAAGTAGCACTTCTTCATTTGTGATATTTGTGATATTCAAAGTGCAGCAAACTGTTTTCAAATCTTCCAGCTGAAGTTTATGAATAGAGGTTTAGTTCTAATCCCTGCTAGATACACATGTGGCTGTGTACAAACACATCCATATACAAACTTCAAGCCAGTTCAGATGTAGTTCAGTTTGGGGTGGTGGGTGGCAGATAACCAAAAGCTCTCAGTCAGCCTGCTTTCTATTCCCAGCC
Source organism: Condylura cristata (assembly GCF_000260355.1). Classification (NCBI taxonomy): domain Eukaryota; kingdom Metazoa; phylum Chordata; class Mammalia; order Eulipotyphla; family Talpidae; genus Condylura; species Condylura cristata. Next base: position 28,419,276 of record NW_004567102.1, read on the forward strand.
AAAGGAAGAGGAAAATGTGAGGACAGCCCTACTGTTAAATGGCTAAATTGGACATTCCCGGGAAGAACACCTCTGCAGATCTGCCCCATGAATGCCCTGAAAGACCTGAGCTATATTTTACTTAGACCTTTTCTCCCCAACAAGGGAACATCGACGTCTTGCCCCTGACCATATGCACTCAACCTGTTTCCCCAACACCAGATAAAAACTTGCCCCTATTTTTCCTTTGTTACAAAGTGTAAATCAGTCTTTTGGAATGGAACATTTTCAATGTACCCCCATCCTAGACTCTTCTCCAGATCCTCTGGGATAAATGAACATTATCATCTAAGCACTGTTAAGTGAATTACTTTTCAGAAGCTTTACAGTTTAACATATTGTGGAAAACTCATAAAAATAAGGGTTTTTTTAGAGAAATTTCAGGAATCAACCAACCAAAAAGTGGAGGACCTCCAAAGGCACTGGATTTACCTGGTGCTCCTGAAACAAATTTATTGTTCAGTGTCTTATTAAGTTTCCAGACAGTGAGACCAGCTCAGTGACACTAGCTTTCAAAGCCATCTCAATCATCATTTCCCAAGGCAGGGAGCTGAAAGACCCCTTCACTCCTTGTCTATCTCCGCCATCTCCAGCCGCCACTTCCACATCTCCCTTCCTCGCACTGCCCCGCACAGCATCCACTAAGCCATATAGTAAGGTTCTGTCACACTTTCATCACCACCCCCAAGCCGGCAGGCTTCTGAAAGTTTTGATGTGTCTTTACTGCAGATCAAATCAGTTCTTTGGTTAAAAAAATTTTATCCCTTTATCCCTTCCAGTTTTCTTCTAATACCGATAGCTAGCATAACATCCTAAAAGTAAGGAAAGCTGACTACATTGATGATAACCTGGGATAGTCTCTGGCTAATGATTTATAAGCCTGCAGTTATGGTCTTTTTCTTCTCTTTGAAAACACACATTATTTATTTTTGTATACTTATTTCTACATTCTGATTTAAATGTGGAGCCATCTCTAGGTCTTAATTTCATCTCCTTACTATATATTATAATGGTAGAATTTTCCAAATTACAAAAAATTAGAACTGCACTTCACACTAATGCCTTTCTTTGCAATTTACAACTCAGTTTACGTCACAAATCCTTTTCCTGCAGGGATTATGTGAGGAGGCATGCTGGCCTTCCAGCCCTATGTTACTTTAAGTATAAATACACACCAAAAAAAGGGAATAAAAATAGCTGGAAATTGATTATGTTGATATTCTGAATAAAGGCAATAGTTCCACCTTTGTATGTCTAATTAGCCATAGCTCTTCTAGAATTGATGCAAATGCCATGGGTTTATAATGTCAGCATTTCATCTTCACAAAAATGCTATTTGATGGCATAAAACCAGAAAAAAACTAATGGTCACAGCAGACAGCTTGTAGATTAAATAAAGGTCACTATGTTTTAATGAAAAGTGCTGTTAATTAACAAAAAAACAACTAGAACATGAGCTGGTAGGCTTTGTGAATTTGTACCCAAAAATCTAAAGCCACTTTGAGTAACTCAAAAACAAAATAACAGCAAAAACAGAATTTAAATCTCAAATTAAGCACCAAAGTCATATATATCAATGAAATAGCACTTCTCTGTGTAATTCATGAAGATTCTTCCTTAACATCTAGAAAAGAGGACTCAGCTAAATTAGTATTCTCAACCAAAGTTCTAGATAGAATCTAGAACTATCTCTACCACCACCTCTTAGATTTTTTTTAATATCTATATTCATTTCTTTAGTCTTTAAGAATACGAAAAGTGGTCTTTGTCTTACCAAAATTCTGTAAGAACAAATGACAAAGATATAACTCCTGGGCCCTCCCTGGTGACGCAGCGGGTTAAAGCACAGCACTAAGAAGCAAAAGCCACTTGCGCATGAGTTCCATCCCCGCCTGCCCCGGAGGTGACCACATGGCGTGGCAGACCTCTCCTGACCCGCTTGCTGCTTCCCTCAGCAGTGTACTTCGTCGATCTGCCTGTTCTGCTCCCCACTCTGTCTCTGGTGAAGCCTCTCGCTGCCCCTGAGCCTCTGACCTGTACCCCACTTCTGTATGTGCAAATAAATAAATCTTTAAAAAAAAAAAAGATATAACTCCTTCAAAACTGGTAAAAAATACAATGAGCATTGCCTTTGGTTCTTTGGAGGGTTGTCAAGATCAAGCTTTTAAAGGCATCAGTAGGAAAAAAGGAACCATTGTTAGTAACATCACTTTTACATCAAATATATTGGTCTGGTACTCTGGTTATTTTATCACTGACTGCTTTAGCAACCATTTGAGTAAATACTGGGAATTTTATTTCTATTAAAAACAAACAGAAAACAAGCTAATTTATCTGGCAGCAGAGGCATAAAATCTGTTTCATGGTTGGCCCAGCAAGGACCAGAAAACCACCCCCAATCTAAACCATTTCAACTGAGAAAAGATTTGTATTTTTTTATTCATTTAAAAATAAAATCAGGAGGTCATATCCAAAGAGTCATCTAGAAAACACCATTAAATCAAAATACAGTGGAATCAAATGAAGCATCTGGATTTGAAGAGGAACACATTTCCTTTTATGAGCCCACACCAGTGACTAGGTGATGGGCACTGACTTGTTTCTCAAAGAATTTTTTGAGATAAGTATTCATGTAGTTGTAAGAAATAATACAGACATGTCTTTGTATACTACCCAGTTTCCTCAAATGGTAACATTTTGAAAACCCAGAATATAACATTACAATCAAGATATTAATATAGACACTATCCACAGATCTTATTCAGATTTCTCAAGGCTTGCTAGTAAACATTTATAGTATGCATACATTCAGTTCTATGTTATTTTATCACATGTGGAATTGATTATTATCTATCATAATAGTCAAGACACCAAACAGTTCCATCATCACAAAGATCATTCCAGTTGCCCTTTAATACCACATCCACCTTCCTTCCCACCCATTCATTCCTCTCCCACAATCCTAGACTTCTAACAAATACAGAAATATGTTCTGTATTTCCAAAATATTTTTCATTTCAAATATGTTCTACAAATGGGGTAGCATGGTTTGTGACCTTTGCAGGTTTACTTTTTTCACTCAGCATAACTCCCTTGAGATCCATCCAAGTTCTTGTTTTTTATTGGTTTTTATTACTGAGCAGTATTCCACACTATAGTTATACCACAATTTGTTTCTCCATTCTCATAGTGAGGGCATCTGAGTTGTTTTCAGTTTTTGAGCATTATGAATAAGTCTCAGGTTTTTGTGTAAACATAAATTTTCATTTCTCTTCTTGAATATCCAAGTATGACTAAGTAATATGTACTTGCATATTAACTTTATAAGAAACTACTAAGCTGTTCTTTCCACTGTTGTGGAGTCTGTGGAGCATGCTGGGACAAGGGCTTTTAAAATGACAGGCATGTTGGAAGGCTGTAGCCTAAGCCATCTTTGCTGGATACTGGAGGGGTCTCTGGAAGCAGAGGGAACATACAACTCTTAAAATTTCAAGGTGTTTGTGTTTGAGATGAAGTTTAATTCTATTTAGGCAAGGGATGTGCATATATGTACAAAGCAAAAAACACATGTAGATCCCTGGTAGTGAATAAAACAAAATAATGTGGAGAAAGGTAATACCTGCCAATGCAAAGACATGGTTTGCACCAAATTCCAATGCAAACTTCCAGCTAAAGCCACTGGCCACAGAGTTCATGTGATACTGTACCCCTCAAGAATTTAAACTTGATAAAAAGTAAATAAATAAAAGAGGGTTTATTCTCCAGTATTTTTCTATTTAAAAAAAAGAACTACCAAATGATTTGCCGGAAAAGCAACCAACAATGTGTGAGTGATCCAACATTTTGTATTGTTTGTTATTTTTTATTTTAATCATTCTGATAGGTATGTAGTATTAACTGATTGTGGATTTAATTTGAATTTCCCATATGGCTAATGATGTTAATTATCTTTTCATGTGCTGATTTGCCATCTGCATATCCTCCTTAGTGAAATGTCTATTTGTGTCTTTGCCCATTTTCAAATTCCAAATCCCAAAGCTTAGCTCCCATGTATTTTGCTAAGTATTTTATAATTCAAGCCCATGACCATTTTAAATTTATATTTGTTTAAGGTAGGAGGCATAGGCTATGGTTCATTTATTTGTATATGGATGTCCAGTTGTCCAGCCATCTTATACTCAGGAGTTATTTCTTTCTCCATTTGAGTGGCTTTTGTATCTTTATCAAAAAATCATTTTTTTCTAGGTTTATTCCTATGTTCTCTAACCTATTCTTTGACTCTTATGTGTCAGTCCTCTGTCAATACCATATACTTTTGATTACTAAAAGTATATGTTAAGCCATCAGGTAGAGTGATTCTTCACACCTCATTCTTTTTTAGGATTGTTTTAGCTCTTCTAAGGCTAATGCCATTCAATATAAATTTTGGAGCAATTTTGTTTATTTCTACACAAGAAATGTGATGAGATTTTGTACTTGATCTTAGCCAAAAGGCTGAGAAGCGTTTAACTCGCTGAGATTTTGATAGAAATTTATTATACCTATATATCAGTTTGAGAAGAATTGACATCTACATGACTTCTAAATCATGAACAAAGTATTTCCATTTATTTAAGCCTTCTTTGATTTCTTTCATCAAGATTTTAATTTTTAATACGCATATACTATACATTTTTTTAAATGCATAAACATCTTTATTTTCTTTAGAGCAGTTATAAATGATATTGTGCTTTTAATTTTGGTTTCCAAATCCTCATTGTGAATATATAGAGGTGATTTATTTTTGTTTTGTTGACCTTGTATATTAGAACCTTATTTAACTCACGTATTAGTTCTAAGATATTTCTTCCATTTTTTAGATTCTTTATGAAATCTAATATGTAGACAATCATATTATCTGCAAAGACTGTTTTATGTCTCCCTTTCCAATCCATATACCTTTTTTTTTAACTTGCCTTACTGCTGTGACTATATCATTCAACTCTGTTTAATAAGAGTATTGCAGATAACATCTTGCCTTACTCTTGATTTTAGGAGAAAGCATTCAGTCTTTCACGATTATAGATAATGTAGTTATAAACTTTCTTTAGATGTCATTTATCAAATTGAGGTAATAAGCCTCTATTCCTAATTTGTGGAGAGTTTTTCTCATGAGTGAGAAAACTAAATACCCATATGCTGAAAATAGCTACATACCATATATAGAAATCAACTAAAAACAGATTAAAAACTTAAACATAAAGGCTGAAGCTGTAAAACTACAAAAGGAGACATAGAGAAAGAATGACTTGGCATTGATCTGGATGATGGTTTCTATTAGAATGGCTTTTGTCAAAAAGATAAGAACAGGCAGTGGTGAGAAAAGGAAACTGCATATTAGTGGTGGGAATGAAGCCACTCTGAAACGTACTTACAGGTTCTTCCAATACTCAAAATTGGAACTGCCATCTCACCCAGCAATTCCACTTTGGATATTTATCCAAAGAAAATGAAGGCACTGGCCCTCCCTGGTGGCGCAGTGGGTTAAAGCACTGCACTGAAGCTAACACCACTTCCTCATGAGTTCGATTCCCGCCTGCCCCGGAGGTGACCACATGGCGTGGCAGACCTCTTCTGACCCGCCCGCTGCTCCCCTCAGCGGTGTATTTCAGTAGATCTGCCTGTTCTGCTCCCCACTCTGTCTCTGGTGAATCCACTCACCCACCACAACTCTGGCCTGTACCCCAGTTCTGTAAGCATAAATGAAATCTTAAAAAGGAAAAACAAAGAAAGAAAGAAACAACATGGATGGACTTTGAGTAGATCTTAAAAGTTTTCATCACAAGGAAAAAACATTTTTTATAACAGTCTGTGATGATCGATGTTAACTAGACTAATTGTGGTAATCATTTTACAATATACATATTTCAAAGATTGTGTTTTATATATAAAATATTATGCTTTTTTATAATATAATAGTTTCTTTTATATCATTTTGTGCCTTTTTCCATCTCAGTTGTAATCCCTGTGGGCTTCCCATCACTAAATCCCATGTGCCATCACCAAAGTCCAGTACACTGACCTCCCTCCCCCATTTTTGATCCCATTCCCTTCTCTACCCCCATAAAATGTCTCTGTTATATTGTTGTTCATAATTTTTTTCCCCTAGTCTTTTATGCTCCTGCTATGAAAAGTGAAACCATCCAGTATTTTTCCTTTTCTTTCTGGCTTATTTCACTAAGCATTATCTCTTGCAGCTCCATCCATGTTGCTGCAAAAGACATGAGTTTATCTTTTTTGATTGCTGGGCATGTGGGTTGATTCCATGTCTTTCCTATTGTAAATAAAGCAGCAGTACACATGGGGGTGCAGGTGTCTTTTTGAATCAGTGTTTTGTGTCTTTTGGGTAGATATCTAGAAGTAGGATTGCTGGGTCATATGAAAGCTCCATTTTTAGCAGTTTGAGAAACCTCCAAACAGTTTTCCATAGTGGTTGTATGAGTTTACATTCCCACCAGCAGTGCAAGAGAGTCTCTTTTTCTCTACATTCTTGCCAACATTTGTTGTTAGTATGCCACTTTAAAAAAAAAAAAATCTTAAGCTTTAAAAAACTATTCCTCAAAAGTTCAAGTTTTTTTTTTAAGTTATTTATTTATATATATAGAACTGGAGTATAGTCAGAGGTGGGGGTAAGGGGGTTAGAGGACTCACCAGAGACAGAATAGGGAGCAGAATAGGCAAGATGTACTGAAATATATTGCTGAGGGGAGCAGTGGGTGGGTCAGGAGAGGTCTGCCACACCATGTGGTTCAGCTCCCTGACTAAGGATCAAACTCATGCTGCTAGAGCTTCATAGTGCTGCACTTTAACCCATTGCACCATCAGTAAGGGCCTAAGTTCAAGTGTTTTTTAATTAGCCTAAAGTTTAACAAAGTAAATCTTTACATAGTTGAATAGGAAAATAATCTTATATGATACTGCAGGTAAAAACAAGATTGTTACTATAGATCAAATTGAAATATTTTATTTAAAATATATTGGGCCTTCCCTGGAGGCGCAGTGGGTTAAAGCACTGCACTGAGGAACTAAAGCCACTTCCACATGAGTTCGATCCCCGCCTGCCCCGGAGGTGACCACATGGCGCGGCAGACCTCTCCTGACCCGCCCGCTGCTCCCCTCAGCAGTGTACTTCTTCGATCTGCCTGTTCTGCTCCCCGCTCTGTCTCTGGTGAACCTTCTCACCCTCCGCATCTCTGGCCTGTACCCCAGTTCTGTATGAATAAATAAATCTTTAAAAATATATATATATAATATAATTTGTTTTAGTAATAATAAACTTCATTTTCAAGAATCAAATTAATATAATAGCAGGTCTTATGTATGTCATTAAAAAAATAAAACTAATAAAAGCACAGAATAGAATGATGCTTACTAGGGACTGCAGGTTGAGGAAAATGGGGAATTAATTCAATTTTAGGTATTCAAGTTTCATTTAAGCAAGATGAATATGTTCTGGATATCTAGTGTACAACTTGGTGACTCATTAGTAATACTGTATTATACTAAAAATTTGCAAAGGGAATCCATTTTAAGTATGCTAGCACACACAAAAAAAATTATGTGAGGGATCGGTTAATTAGCTTAATTATGGTAATAACTTTACAATGCATATGTATATCAAAATACCACATTGTAAACCTTAAGTGTGTACATTTTCATTTGTCAGTCATACCGCTATAAAGCTGGGAAAAAAGAAAAGATGTTCTCCTCACCTGTTCTAAATCTGTGAGATCAAGGAGGATTTTCCCTTCTCCCGCTCAATAGATCTTTGTTCCCTTTAATTGAAATAAGATGGAAATTTCAGGAATGGAAAGACTGAAACTGTCAAAGTAATTTCACTACCTTGTCCCTATCATCCGGACCTGAGGCCGTAAGAGGAGCCTCCCCACACTCTGCTGCTCTGGGCCTGAAGGAAGCCCTCTACAGTCATCTGCTGACCTCTGAGATCTTATCTGTCTGTATTCTGTTCAACGATTGGAGATTTTTTAGTTTGTGTTTCACACACTCTAAAACCAAACCATCAGAGGGAATTCTAAGCAATGATCAAAAAAGGAGAGGCAAGTTTTGGTCCTTGTATTACTTCCCCCAAGGCAGAAATTGTGACCCCCCCACCTCCATCAATGAAATTCAATTATAACTTCCTCTTGCTTTATTTGGAAATGAAGAATTTTTTTTCTAACCTCTTGGAAAAAAAAAAGTAGCAAGCAATATTTCTGAACTAGATAAGACGAGAATTGGTAGGTGTAAATAATTCTCTCAGTGTTGCATAAAAATGGTGCAGGACAGCCCAACTTTCTTTAGAAGAATGGCCAACCATCTCACAGGTGGCAGCTCTTCCCATAGGAAAGAGGAGTCACTTCCAGTCACTTTACCTGGTTTCTCAGGCTACATTTGGAACATTCTATGTATCCTTTATAATATCATCTCTTGTATTAGAGTACCAAACTTCCTGAACCAAGTAGGAGTTATAGACCAGGACTAAAAGAGTAGAACTTCCTGGTGGCACAAGGGGTTAAAGTACAGCACTATGACGAGATCCACGGCCACTGCAACACAAGTTCAATTCCCAGCCAGGGAGCTAACCCTCATGGCAAACAGACCCCTCCTGACCCACCTGCTGCTCCCTCAACAGTGTATTTCAGTAGCTCCACCTGTTCTGCACCCCACTCTGTCCATGGTGAATCCTCTCATCCCCCAACACCTCTGGCCTGTATCACAGTTCTTGTACATATAAATAACTAAATCTTTTTTTAGATTAACTCTAGATTGGGCACAGACACAATTACATGGGCATATAGGCCTGCACTGCTTTCTGTATCTGAAAAACACATGCTACATTAAAGCAGGTGATCTGGCATCTTAGCCACTTTAATGAATAAATAGACTCGACTACCTAGATATATTCTCAAAACTGAAATGAAGCCAACGCCCTCATATGAGTGTATGGCAACCATAGTTTTGGCTATCTGTGCATGAAGTCATCTTCAGAGGTTTATCCCATAGTTACTTTTAAGTCACTATAAGTAGTCAGCAATGATATTGGAGATTTATTTCTCATCATGAGAAATGTTTTTAGATTACTTGGAGGAAAATAACAGAAGGATAGAATCATAAATCTCTTCTAGGCGTTTCAAAAGTGCAACACATCATCGCATGCTCTATCTAAAGAAACAGACCTTTGCCGGAAACTTGCAACAAAAATGCCATTTTTCTAAATTTGATAACAGGATTTATTTTGGGACCTGGAGTGGGAAAATGGGGCACACATTAGGATCATTACTTTCTAAGCTCTGTGTTTCTGGGTTGTGTGAATGTTTTAATAAAGACTTCATCTTACTTTTACAATTAAGCAATTATAAAAATCAATTAATAAATAATTCTAGATTATGGTTGCTGGATCAACTCTCATTTAAAACAAAAGAAGGAGGAATAGTTTTTTAAAGAAAAATTTGCTTGATAAGCTCACTGTCTTTTCCTATAGGAAAAAGGTGGCTATAGATAACTTACTTCAGAGATGCTGTCTTCTTACAAATTCCATTTGGTGTCTCATTCTATGACTTGCAGCTTAATGAGCCACTTTAGTTGGCCTTTTCCCAAGGTTCATTCACAATTCCTCTTAAATAACCTCAAAGTCATTTTGCTGAAACAGGTGTTATTTTCTAAACAGCTTCTACCAAAGGACAGCAAGATAATTAATCAGCTTCAGATCTACAGCATTCAGGGTCTCATATCTGACAAATTTATGCCACAGAGTAATGTTTTTGAAACATTTTATTTATAAAGAGATTTTGAGGCTGTAACAAAAGAATTTAGTATGCTTCTAAATATTTATTTCTTTTTCCCTGAGATCAACGCATACAGACTTGGGAATTATGTCTCTCTTTGCAGCAAACTGAAGCCCTTTGTTTTCTGTAAAGCTGGTTTCAGAGTCCACTCTTCATTTCAGATATTTCATATGTTATAGGTAGCTAGAGTCAGCTACACTATATATTTCAGATAAAGCAGATGGATAATTCAGCCTGCAATGGATTAAAACTAACTTCTAAATTTGCACAGTATTAGATGAGGTATAGCATTCCATGAGAGTAAATGAAGACAATGTGAGGGTCAGATGTTTCACAGATTTGGTTTGATTTGGCGGAAAGGATATGTTCTATGTGTCCAACATATATAACTAGTATTTTACATAGTCAAACAGTCTGAGATGCTGGCTTCAGTGATGTCCATGGGGACTCAACTCCAATGGCAAAGTAAGTAAAAGCAAAATAAACAAATGGGACTACATTAAACTAAAAACCCTGCCATTAAACCAAAAGACGGCCCTCCCTAGTAGCACAGCGGGTTAAAACAGAGCATTAAGAAGCTAAAGCCACTTCCACATGAGTTCGATTCCCGCCTGCCCCGGAGGCAACCACAGGGCGTGGCAGACCTCTCCTGATCCTGCCGCTGCTCCCCTCAGCAGTGTACTGTTCTGCTCCCCACTCTGTCCCTGGTGAATCCTCTCACCCTCCGCATCTCTGGCCTGTACCCCAGTTCTGTATGAATAAGTAAATAAATCTTTAAAAAAAAAAAAAAGACATCCATTCAATGGCAGATAATTTTTGCATATCACACATCCAACTAGGGTTAATATCCAGTATCTACAGAGGACTCATACAACTAAACAACAAGAAAGCAAAATTCCATTCAAAAACTGGGCAGAAAGCTAAAACGGCACTTCTCCAAAGAAAACATACAGGTGGCCAACAGGCAATGAAAAAATGTTCACCATCCCTTATATGAGAGAAATTACAATGAAACTACAATGAGCTATCATCTCACACTTTTGAGAATGTATCAGAAAGACCAAAAACAGAAAGTATTGGCAAGAGTGTGGAGAAAAAGGAACCTTCTTTCACTGTTGATTGGAGTGTAGCCTGGCCAAGCCTCCATGGAAGACAGAATGGAGGTTTCTCAAAATATTAAAAATAAATGACATAATTTCACACCTCAGTATCTATTTGAAGAATGACATAACACTAATTTGAAGGGATATGCACACACTATGTGCATGGCAACACTATTTACAATAGCCAAGTCATGACAGCCACCTATGTGTCTAAGGACAAAGCAGTGTGTCAGAAAAACAAGGTGCAAATATACAGTGGAATACTATACACCTATGGAAAGATGAAATCTTGCCATTTGCAAAAGTATGGATGGACCTGGGTGGGATTATACCAAGTAGAAATAAGTCAGAAGGAAAAAACAAATACTGGATGGTTCGCTCATGTGTGGTTTATGCCAAACAAAGCAAAGAAACAGACAAAACCAACCCAAACCATACCCTTAAATTTTGACTGCAATTCTGGGGCTACCAAAAGGGGGAGGGGATACTAACAAGTAGAGGAGGGGTCCAAGGAACTATGCTGGAAGATTAATGGGTGCTTTTGTGGTAGATGTGGTGTGACAATATATAATTGTAGAGGTGTAAAACTATATCCCTAAAACATACGATGTTGTAAATCAGTGTTAGCTCATTAAACGTAGTTTTTTTAAAGACCATCAAGATGTTTTTAGACCAAGTCCCTAACTGCCCAGAAATATCCATAGAGCTTCTTGCCCTGGTTCGTTTGCTAGTAACTCTCTCTAACATGACTGATTGGCTATTTTAGGAATTCGTGATGATTGTCGTCTTTGGTTTGGAGTTCATCGTTCGAATCTGGTCTGCAGGTTGCTGTTGTCGGTATCGAGGATGGCAAGGGAGATTGAGGTTTGCCCGAAAGCCCTTCTGTGTTATAGGTGAGTATCAATGTCCTAGACATCTAGATATATGACACCACATCATTTTCTTCTGCCTCCTATATGGTCACATTCAGTTAATAGTAAAAGCTACCTTTCATGAAATATGTGCCGTGGGCCAGACAGTCTTATGTCTTAAATGCTTTGATTCAGTTCATTCTCACCACAGCACCATCAGACAAGTATTTTTATTATCCCCAAATTATTATTATTGCAAATGAGGAAACTGAGGCAAGGAGTAGTGAAGTAAATTACTGAAACAAGTAATTTTCAAGTGGTTATGAGCAGTGAATGGAGCTGGAATTTGAGCCAGATGGTCTGGCTGTGGAACACTCACTTGTAACAATTAAGTTATGGTGAAATATGTGGGTCACCAATGTTCCATGGATTATAATAAATGTAAAAAGCCCCCTTAGTACTTTACAATATTAGCAATACCCTTTTTATTCTCTTGATCAGCTGGAATGGATAGCTATTTACTATTAGCCTTGGTAACATATGTCAATTAGCATGAGTCAAGAATGAATACATCTTGAATTTATGAGTTGGCAACTTTGCCCTGATAATATGACTTACACTCTGAAATTTGAGTTCCCTCGTCCTGAAGGCCCCCATCTCTGCACCATCCTCACTGCTGTGGTTTCAAAGGAATTCCATTCACCTGGATACCAGCTTGAAATTAGACTTCCTTTTTTTAAGATTTTTATTTATTTATTTATTTATGCATATAAGAACTGAGGCCTAAGCCAGAGGTGTGTTTGTGGGGTGGGGGTTAGGAGTGGGGAGAGGGGTTGAGAGGATTCAACAGAGACAGAGTGGGGAGCAGAACAGGCAGATCTACTGAAATACACTGCTGAGGAGGGCAGCTGAGGAGAGGTCTGCTGCTCCATGTGGATTAGTTCCCTAGCTCACGGGGAATTGAACTAATGCCACAGTGGCTGGTGATAGCTTGATAGTGCTGACTTTAATCCCTGTGCCACCAATTATACTTCTTAATGAAGATGTCATACAGTATAATGGAGTTAAGATCCTACATTTCCTAGTAATGTATTTAAAAGTACATCTTAAAATTGAAAATTCTAATAAATTTTATCTCAATAAAAATTACTTTTTAAAATTCGACTCTGTGGCCCTCCCTGGTGGCGCAGCGGTTTAAAGCACAGCACTGAGAATCTAAAGCTGCTTTCGCATGAGTTCAACTCCCGCCTGCCCCGGAGGTGACCACATGGTGTGGCAGACCTCTCCTGGCCCGCCCGCTGCTCCCCTCAGCAGTGTACTTCGTTGATCTGCCTGTTCTGTTCCCCACTCTGTCTCTGGTGAAGCCTCTCACCCTCCGCATCTCTGGCCTGTACCCCAGTTCTGTATGCATAAATAAATAAATCTTAAAAAAAAAAAATTCGACTCTGTACCATTATCCTTAATCCTAAAAATTTCAATTTTGATTTCCAGAGAATACGAATTTTTAATATATCTTCAATAAGCTGAACATTGATATAATGCCTAATGTGCTGGTTATATTCCAGTTATCTATCAAAGCATTTTTTCCTCTACAGCACAGGATCCATTGAGAATCACATACTACATTTAGTTATTGTTTCTCTCTAGTCTCCTTTAACCTAGTGCAGTTCCTCATCTCTCTTTATCTTTTATTAAGACATTTTTCAAGAACATAGCCTATTATTTAAAATAGAATGTTCATCCCTTTGAAAGAAAAAGTGAAAATCTTACATATAAAATCTATGATTGTTACTGCATTATTATCATTATTTATCAACATTTGATTTCCTTGCTCTTTTTTCCCTCTCACTTCTTTGGCAGCTATTCAAATCCAAATGCTAAAGTTCACGGTGAAGCTTGTTTATTTCAATTACTCCTAAAGTGAGAAAGTGCATTTTTTATTTGCAAAATAGTTAAGACTATCTTCTTCATCTTCAATAGGTGCTTCCATTTTATTTTAGGGGTCAGGTACTGCTGAGTAATCCTCTTAATTTCCTCTTTATCCCTGTTTCTGTGCTAGGGGAAGGGCCAATTTAAGAAGCAAGTAGATAAAATGGGCACTCCAACCATGGACACTCTTAAGAATCCTTTATCCCATTATTGCTACAGCAGAGCATTATCTTGGGAACAAGTGGATCCCCACATGCTCTGTGCCATTGAGGTCATTGCATAGTAAGCATATTTCAAAAAAGTCAACATTCTTTCAACCAAAAGTTAAGGAAGTTTGGCTATTTGTGAAGCATTGGAATTATAATGTGAATGTAGTAAAAATCTAAGCTAAATCAATTTTAAAATACTTTGGTTAGTCTTCAATAATGCAGACTCTTATCCAGCTGCCTCTCCTCCAAGAACAGGCTGTACATTTTGGAAGCCAATACCCTAAGGTATGGAGGAAAGTAGGTAGTAACAGCCTTGCTGGTCTGCCCAGAACCACAGAGTACTCACAAAGGTTTTTGATTTTTCTCTCCAAAGATTTTGCTTCTCATTTTGAATCCCTGCTCAAGCAGCATCATGAAGTACTGTAACTTGATGTGTAACTGCAGCACAACCAGCACTTCCTGTCCTATAAGGGCCCTAAGCAAAACAATTAACAAGGCAGAGAACTAGTTGGCCAAGATTCATTCAGCTTCTACAGGATAAGGTTGGTTCATGGATGACTGCAGGAATGTTCCATTCCAGATTTTAAAACCAATTAAAAATTGGTTTTGTTCCAATTCCAGAGGCAATGCCAATGTATTTCTGGCCTCCAAGCTAAAAAGAAAGTTTTCTCTCAGATGCCTGGTGCCTTTTGATAGCTGTTTCCTCTATGGATACATTAGCACATCTTAGTCCTTTAATCTTCTCTTCCTGTTTCAGATACTTTCAGGTTATTGATAGAATATGTGCCTCATAAAACGACTTATGTTATCTGTAATCTTAGTCACCTATGAACCTAGCAATAGTGACCTTAAGAATTTAGAATAATATGGTTGAAGTATGATTGCACTTAACTCCTCATACCTTTTCTTCATCAGGATATTTTACCTCTAGTAAATTAATTACTTTGGAAAAAATTTCATGGATAAGTAAATAATGAATTCCCATTAGAACAAAGACAAGATTTATACATATCATTTGGATACTCAGGCTTTTTGTTTTTTCAGTTTTTTATCTAATGTACATGTACTAGTTTTATCCATCATCCAGTTGAATTGATGTAATAGTGTAACTTGTTTAAATATGACTGTTCATTATGAGGTAAGTAAAATTAACATATTCAGAGGAACCAAATGTCACCTGCCTGAAGGGAACAGGCTGCACCAGATAACTATTGAACCCCTTTGTAGGACTGTTTAATAAGTCCATTAAAATGATGTATGTCACCAGGAAAAGGCAATGTAACATGAGCCCTGTAATTCTATGTTCAACCTAATTTTCCATGGTGAAATGAAAAAGAGAATAGCATCTTTCATCTGTCCATAACTGCTCTGAGTTTGGGAATGTAACTTAGGTCCCACAAATGTTCATGTATTTGTAAGATGTGATTACTCTGAACTAGCCAAATACACACCCTAACATTTTTAGAAGTTTTGAATGTTCAGGGAAAGAATACAGAGATTATGGGTTCAATATGGGAAATGTTTTCTGTAAGCACACCAATGTTTTTCTTTCTGATTGGAAACAGACGACAACTACTATAATGACCCTAGGAAGGCTCACATCGTATTGAGTTCTGCAGACTAACTGACAGGATTTGGACACAATTTGACAGAGACCCTGAGAACTGATTCCCAAAGACTTTAGAATTGTCCTCCTGGATTGTCCAGTCTCTTTAACCCCTGCACTTTAGCTGGAACCAGGAGCATTTGAAAGACTTGTTGATTTTTTAAAAAACTATAACTCATTATATACTTATATTTGGAAAGCTTTTTTTTTTTAGTTTTTGAAGTTCTTTTCTATGTTTTTTATGTTTTTTAATTATTCATTTACATTATTATATTGTAGTTAATTTTTGGGCAATACTGGATTTCTCCCATCAGGTGCAGTCCCCATCATTCTTTCCCTGCCACAGGACTGTTGACCTTTCTGCCAACCCCTTTGCTCCTTCCTCTCCTGTTCTGACCCCTCTCCTCCTCCTTCCCTTGCTATACACCTCAGATCTATGGTTAGCTTGCAGGTTTTACCTCTGGAAAGTATACCTTAAATACCACAGCCTAAAAGGAAAATTATCTATTTAATTTTTTTATTATCATGTTGTTATTACTATATTAATTTGTCTCTCCTTGGTTTGGGGAATTTGCTTTGAAAACTGGTAAAATTACAGAATTCTTCCATATACTTGTGAGTTCAATTTACATTTAAGACTGCTGAAATAATGTATCTATAGCTGCATTACCAACGTAAGCATATTTAGAAATGAATTGCCCTTCATTTACCTGGACTGCTTCTTTATTCAAATAAAAGTCACTCTCTCAATGGCCTTAGTTACTAGGCATATATGAAATAGCCTTCAAGTCTGATTTCGGGTTTTTTTTTTTTCTGACTTTCATTAATGACTTACCTGAAAATTGCAAATGGCACCATTCTGATAGCTAGTACTTCCATCAGAATAATGAAGCTAATATGTCAGGAAGTCAACAAATTACTTCTAACAGTGACTGTTCCTGGGCTTCTTGTGACTCTTTTCTGAAGACACAGAACAGGGCCATATTTTTCAATCTTGCAGGACATGTGAGAAAAGCAGAAAATACCAGGCTATTATTAATCTTGAATCTGTATTTGAGGCTAGATATAATTTGATTTCTTATTGCTCCTTTAACACCATTCCTTTTGGGTAATAATTTCCACAAGAGAACAAAAGAGGCAGACCACACTACAGATGTTTCCCTGTGAACTGAGAATATATGCCTCACATGATTTAATAGCCACTCAAGAAAATGTCAACAATATTATTTATGCGAAAAAATAACCAGTTTCTTACTTGACTAGACAAAACCTATGTCTTGATTAAAATCATACACATAATCCAGATCATTTTACTATATCTGTGAGTTCATCTTGTTAGAAAGCAACTTTTACAAAGGCAACTTAAACAGCTAAGGTAGCTAAAAGTTAATTCAAAGCTTCCTAAAACTGCCACTGGTTTCTAAACTGAAAATTTGAGATATTATTTTTCTGCTTCTCCACTTTTCTGGTTTCCTTTTTTCTTTTTTATTGTGAGAGACATGCTCTCAATTGTACCAATTTTACATCTTCTAAATCTTTTTTCTTCTTTGGTGGAAATTATATTCTCTCAAGCTACTTCCTGTCAGTCATATTCTAAGAGTCCAGACTCCTTCATCACATATAGACTCCTTCTATATAATTATTTGGGATGTTCAAGGACAAACCCTGTTGAATTGATTGATCACTGAACATTAAAGACATTTCAGTTCCTTTAATTTAATACTAACTAATACTTCTTGTGACTTTCTATATGCACTATATGCTCTAAGCACCATATAAATAGTGTCTTATTTATTCCTACATAGTATTATCTCATTTTATAAAGGAAGACATAAGATAGGACTTAAGAAACTTGTCCAATATTAGCAAGAGGGTAGGTGAAAAAAAATCAATATTTATTGCTTGTTGTTTCATTCTAGAAAAACATTCCTACCTGATGATGAGCCATTTTTCTCACAACACTCCAATACCAAATGTACAGATTTTTCTCACACCAACTAATTCTCCAGATAACAACTAGGTATTCAGCAACTGATTTAAATTCTTACACTAACCGGAGTAAGTGCAGACACCACAGCTAAAGACTTGGTCCTCCAAGACTCTCCCACTAGTCCCCTGACTTCAGATAACAGTCCAAGTTACATGCACTTCTGCCCACTGACTATAAATTCAGAGTTCCCACAATCCTCCAAAATTACTAGTGTGATTCACATAATTCAGGAAAGTTCTATGCTTAATATTTTTGGCTTATTATAAAAATTTAGCTCAAGAACAGACAATTGGAAAAAATGTATAGGCAAGGTTTTGGGGTGAGAGAATAATATAGCACTTCCATGTGCTCTTCAAGTTTGCCCTATTCCCAGTACCTCAGTGTATCTACCAACCCGGAAGCTCTCAACACCCCACAGTTTAGAGATCTTTTTTTTTTAAAGATTTATTTATTTATGCATACAAAACTGGGGTACAGGCCAGTGGTGTGGGGGTGGTAAGAGGATTCACCAGAGACAGAGTGGGGAGCAAGACATGCCAACAGAGGAAGTACACTGCTGAGGGGAGCAGCGGGGAGGCCAGGAGAGGTCTGCAGCACCATGTGGTCACCTCCGGGTTGGGGATCAAGCTCATGCTGTAGTGGCTTTAGCTTCCCAGTGCTGTGCTTTAACCCGCTGCTCCACCAGGGAGGGCCTAAATATTCTTTTTAATTTATTTATGCATACAGAAGTGGGGTATAGCTAGAGGTGCAAGGGCACAGCGAGAGGACTCTCAGAAACAGAGTGTGAAGCAGAAAGGCAGGTCGACAAAGTACACTGCTGAGAAGATCAGCTGGCGAGTCAGGAGAGGTCTGCTGCGCCATGTGAATCATCCCGGGGGGGGAGTGGGGGGGTGGGGGGGCGGCAGGAATCGAACTCACACTGAAGCTGCCACCGCTAGGCTTAGCTTCGTAGTGTATCTCTCTAACCCGCAGCGCCACCAGGGAGGGCCCAGTTCAGAGATTTTTAATGGAGCTCTCTCCTAGGCATGATTAATTGACCCTTGGCCGCCAGTGACTGAGCTCAATCCGCAGGTTGTCCCTTTGTAGAGTTCCAGGCTGTGGCTGGAAGTTCCAACTGTCTAATCAATTTCTTGCACCTGAGCATAGTCATCCAATATCTTGAAGTTATCTCGGGGGGTCCAAGCTCTAGTCATCTCACTGGTTTACAAAAGACACTTGTTACTCTGGAGATTCCACAGGATTTTAGAGTTGTGAGCCAGGAACCCAAGATAATTATCTATTGACTAAACTGTGAGAAGAGTGCCATTATTATTTATTGATATTTTAAAATTAAATTTAATTGAACTATGCCATTGTCATCAACTTACAAAGATGATGATAATTTTATGTTTTAATTAGTAATCCAAGATCTTAGAATGAGAAGCCACACTATGAAATAAAATTAGTTGCAGTGTCAGTTTTAGTTAATCTGTTTAGCTAAATCAGATTATCAATTGCTGCTCTCTTACCTAAAGGGTGAATTGAACTCCAAAATTGCCTTGTATCAAGTTACATATGCGCTTGAGCAATATTACCATGAGGTTTTCTGGACATTTCCCTACTGGAAACGTCTCCAGGTTAAGTGATATTACTTTTGGAAATGCCTTTGAATGGTTGTTAATATTAACACACTATTGGGAGACTGTAGGTAATTGTTAAACTGACACACAAATTTGAACTTGTAAAGTAGCTTGATTAGCTATTGTGACTTCACCATTGAGAGAATCTCTGTAGAGGGAAATGAATAAAGACAATTTCCCATCCCTATAAACTGCAGCAGAGCACAATGATACATTATACTAATACTCTGTACTATCAGAAGCTATGTAAGAAAAATTCATTTACAGCGACAGCATTTAACATGTGCCAAACATGGTCTTAGGTGCAAAGGATACACAGTTGAGTAAAACATGGTCCCTGCCTTTAAAAATATAGTCTCCTGTATCCTTAGAGAAGCCCAAGGCTGGAAGAAGAGAATAAGTTATGTTGATATAGAACAAAGATGATGGAGGTAGAAGTAGTAGTGGAAAGAAGAATATAGAATATCAAGACTATGGTATATGACAGAAGAGTGAAAGATAGCTCAGCATGGGTGGGAGGGGTGGGGGGAGCACAGTCATTCCACAAACATTGATTCAATGTCTGCCATGTCCATACATGGTTCCAGAAGATGGGAAGGCTACATTTCACCTAAAGGTCAAGGTCCTCCTTCTCATACAAGTGAGATTCTAGAGAAATAAGGACAGAAAAAAAAAAAACATGCAGACATATTTTTTGAAAAACAAATAATGTCAGTAAAATAAGGACAATGGAGAAAATAAAACAAAGATTCTTAAGACCCAATGATCTTAGTTTGTACAAGACACATGAACTCACTGTGATTGAGCTCACTGAGCAGTGTGGAGAGTAGTAGGAGGTGGTGAAGCAACAGACAGAAGTCATACCGAAGGGACACCAGACCACTGGGGGCATGGCATTGCTATCACCAGGCAGCTTCTAGAACTGGGCCACGAGAAAAAAGTCCAATAGGCCCTGGCAAGTCTACTATTGAAAATTTAGATGAAGAAAACTACAAATTGATCAGGCAATAAAAAGTATAATGAAACACATGATAGATACTTTAAATACATATGAAGCAAAATATAAATATTACATAATTATTAATGGTAACTAGACGCAGTGATTTATGAAATACAAGAAAGGTTTGGGTAATGCAGTCTGACTAAAATACCAGGTAAATATGAGCTGGAGATTTAGTATCATATAGATTTTCTTTTGAGGTTTAGGGAGAAGCCAGTTGACTAATTCAGTGAGTGCAACAGAACCATTACAGATGTCACTGAGCCCCTGCTATAAACTCAGGGGCTAAAGAAATAGAGATAAAATTTGGTTTCTGTCATTGAGGGCTATATAGAATACAGAAAAAGAGCAGGTAGTGCACTAGTTATAATCCAAAGAGTAGAGTCATACTATTTTCTAGAGAAACCATATTCTTATCTTTTTGTGGATTTATCATCATTGCAATTAAAACATTTATTTTTACAAAAAAAAAAGTATAGTGATTTAAGGCCCTGGTTTTTTTTTAATTGATATTAATTTTTAAAAATTATTTATGTATTCATACAAGAGCTGGGGTCCAGGCCAGAGATTCAGGAGGATGAGAGGGTTCGCCAGAGACAGAGTGGGGAGCAGAATAGGCAGACCTACTGAAATACACTGTTGAGGAGAGCAGCGGGCAGGTCAGGAGAGATCTGCCACACCATGTGGATCATCTCCCTGATGAGGATTGACTTGTGCTGCAGTAGCTATGGATAGTTTCATAGTGCTGAGCTTTAATCCATTGTGCCACCAGGGAGGGCCCTGATATTGATTTTTAATTGGTAGTATTGGTTTATTACACTATATATATTTAATGATCAGAGGTTTACACCTCTTTAAATGTATGTTACCATAACACACCCACTAGCACCATACTGATAACTCTTCACCAAAGCCCATTAGATTTCCTCTACCCTTTGCTCCCACCTTTTTCCTTCATCTCTGGAAACTTCAGTTCTACTGTCAAAATTCAAGGGTTTGGTTGATTTGGTTTTACCTGTTATTTTGTTTTATTTCTTTGTATGACACATAAATGAAATCATCCAGTATTTGTCTTCCCCTTCAACTTATTTCACTTTGCATAATTCCCTCCAGCTCCACCCATATTGTGACTGTGATAGCTGAGTAGTACCACATTGTGTATGTATTCTGCATCTGCTTTATCCACTCCTTTATTGTTGGGCACTTAGGTTGTTTCTATATCACATCTATTATAAACAGTGCTGCAATGAATGTAAGGGTGCATATATCCCTTCAAATTAGTGTTATTAGATACCTAAGAGAAGAATTACTGAATCATATGGCAGATCTGTTTCTAATAGTTTGAGAAACATCCATAGTATTTTCCATAGTAGGTCCATATTTGCCTTTTGTATGATAACCATTCTCACATGAATAAGCTGATAATCTCATTGTGCCTTTGATTTTTGTTTCCCTAATAATAGCTGAATTTGAGCGCTTGTTCATGTGCCTTTTGACTGTCTGTATGTCCTTTTTGGAGACGTATCTATTTAGTTTTCCTCCCCATTTTTTTGAATGGGCTATTTGTTTTCATTGAATTGCATGATTCCTTCATGTATCTTGGATATTAACCCTTGTTGGATTTATAATATTTTCCCCAATTCCATAAAATGTCTTTGTTTCAGTGATAGCCTCTTCCACTGTGCAAAAACATTTTAATTTAAGGTAGACCATTAGTTTTCTTTTGCTTATGTTTCCCTTGCAATGGAGGCAAATCCCTAAAGTCATATCTAAGGCCAGTTGTAGATTACAATCTCTTTATTTTCTTATATCTATTTTATGGTTTCAGGTTTTATGTCCAATTTTTGAATCTATTTTTAATTAGATTTTGTGTATGGTGTGAGGTAGTGAGTTAATTTCATTCTTATGCAAGTGACTGCCCAATATTCCCAAAACCATTTGTTGAAGAGATTTTCCTTTCTCTATCGTATGTTCTTGGTTTCTTTGTTGTAAATTATCTATATAAGTGTGAATTTATTTCTGGACTCTCAATTTATTCCACTAATCTGTGTATCTGTTTTTATTCCAATACCATACTGTTGATTGCTGTTGCTTTGTAGTAGAATTTGAATACTGGGAGTATAACAACCTCTGTTATTTTTTCTCAGGGTTGCTTTGCTTATTTGGGGTCTTTTGTGGTTCCATATAAATTTAGTAATATTTATTCTATTTCCTTAGTGAACGTCCTTGGAATTCAATAAGGATTACATTGAACCTGTAGATTTCTATGGCTAAGATGGCCTTTTTAACACGTTAATTCTCCCAATCTGCCGAGAGGGTATAGTTCCATTTCTTTGTGTCCTCCTTCTATTTCTTTTAACCATTTCTTATAATTTTCATTTGCAAGTCTTCCCTCTCCCTTGTTAAATTTATTCCTACATATTTAATTATTTTTGATGTGATTCTAAAAAGAATTGATTTCTTTCTCTTCTATTCATAGTTTGTATGTAGAAATACAATAGATTTCTCAACTGGTTTTGTAGCCGGCCACTTCAGCCTACTGATTTATTGTTTCCAATAGTTTCCTACTGGCATTTTTAGGATAGCCTATGTATATCATCATGTCATCTGCACATATTCCTAGTTATGATGACTATAATGCAGATTTATTTCATTAAAGATTATTTATTTCCTTTGAGAAATTGTCCTTTTTTGCCTTGAGATGTTATCTGAAGACTTATGATCAATAAGAAGCATTAAATTGTCAGTATGGGGTAAATTTTCAAAGTGGTGCTTGGAATTTGCCAGTATGAGTCCCATTAACTTCAGTGGAAGTCCTACAGCTAAACCGCTGCACATGGCTTTGAAAATGCCACAGTATGTCTTTGCGGTGCTTTTTTTTTTTTTTTTTTTTTTAATAAATACCACAGAGTGACTTGGTGCACAGCTGATTGCCGTATTTAAGAATGTGGATAATGTACTATGCAGTAGGAGGCTTTTAAAATTAGATTGTAAAGCCTCATTCCCATTAAGAGTCACAACAACAATGTAAATACATCTTTAATTCTTCTAAGAGCACGTTTCTATAAAGAAATTTGGAGCTCAATTAGAATATAGAGCTTATAAAGCAGCACTATATCCCTCTGAGACATTGTTTATCTCACTCTATAGACAAAAAAACCTGAGGCTCTGTGAAGTGGGGTGCTTTGTGCTCAGCCAGTCAGCAGTAAAGCTAGGAATAGAACACCAGCCTCCCTAAAGCTCACTGCTCTAAAGCACTGCCTCTTGTGAGAGTCAGATTTAATTACAGTATAATCCATTTAATCTACACATGGAAGAATAATGAGGGAGCAGGAAAAAAAAACTTATTAACAGGTTGATGGAAGACCATGTTACATAGACTAGCAGCTTTTTTCAGAATCCATGTTTTCAGCATGTCTAGCATGTTCTAGATTGTGTCTGATGCCATGGAGATGATCCTGATTCTACTGACCATGACTGGCAAAATACTCCTCAATTTTCCTCACTTTGCTTCATAAAGTTTCCACTTAAAAATCCTGCAGGTCCATCATTTTTGTCAAAATTAAAGCTAACCAGCTTAAAAGATATATGTGAGAGAAAAGAATGTATTAATACCCTTTGCACCCCTTTTTGGTTAAAAGAAAAAGCCACATTGAGTTAAAAATCCTGCTCTACAATACCACCTCACCCCAGTGAGAATGGCACATCTTCAAACAACTAGCAACAACAAATGTTGGCGAGGATGTGGAGAAAAAGGAACTCTCCTGCATTG